>NC_050577.1:16568592-16868592 GCF_011100635.1 Trichosurus vulpecula
TGGGAGTGCCCAGTGAGGATCATAGGTGCCATCACTATCCTTGTCATGGAAGCGAGCTGGCTCCTTTGGCCAGAACATTTGGTATGTGATGGGAAGATTGGAAAACCAGGGTCATGCCAAACTGTGAAGAGCCCTGAATGCCAGACCAGGGAAACTCTAAAAGTAGGCAACAGGAAGCTGCTGAAGGAACTTTGAGTAGATGCGTGCATACACACACATACCCACATACATGCACACACATGTACACACATGTGTATGTTTAAATTTCCCAGCCTCCACTTGGCTACTTTGCTAGACTTGGTCATCTCCAAAAACTCATCATTTCAAGCCCGAAGCTCAGAAACTCTTTACACTGTTTCTTAGCCCGGCAGGGCAGCCTTCCCCTCCCCGCTTCCTGCTTCATTTTCCTTCTATGTGCTGACTCTGACCCCAAGATCAGTGAGACCAGAAGGCAGCACTCGCTCTAGAAGCTGCACGGTTCAGAGGAACCACACTGGGCTTTGTGTTCGCGGCTAGGCTCTCCTGACGCTGCTATTCAATGCCCAGGAGAACTTGATGAGTCACATTTCCTCCGGCCTCATTTGTAAAAGGAAGGGGCTGAATTTAGATGACCTCTGAGGTTGTTTCCAGCTCTAACCCTGACCCTCTAAGTGATACAAACAACCACTAGCACAGGAACTCAGAGGAGAGAGTAGGTGGGTGAGATGAGCTGAGGTCCAGACGATGGGTGAGATTTTAACAAGCAAGAAAAAAAGAGGAAGGCACTCCAGGAGCCAGGAATGACATGAGCAAAAGTTCAGAGGTGGGAATGTGTGTGTCTGGACCAGGTCAGCTGGAGTGAAGAGTTTGTGCATGAGAACGGTAAGAGCAAAAGCAGAAGAGGAGGAGAGGGGCAGTGTCCCTCTTGCCAGTCTCTTCCCAGAATTCCTCTGAGCTCCCCACCTGCCATTGGCTCCTGGCCTCAAATTCTAACACTATGGAATTGGGCACAGCAGTGACATCCCCCCCTGCCCAAGGGTGGTCAGGTCCATTCACCTCGACATCCAAAGGCCCTGAGCAAGAAGCCAGCAAAAACAGCAGAGTTGATAATCAGGGCCCCAGCGAGTGTGTGTGGGGGAAGGGGCTCATCCTCTGGAAATCCTGCCTACTACCTGCTCCCTTCCCCACAGATGAATGGATCTCCCTAATGTGTCAGAGCCAGGCTTTAGCCCTCATTGCCTTTGGTCTTGTGGCTCTCCACCACCCTGCTGGTCTCGCGGGTGGGGATCCCAGCCAGCAAGTTTAGCTTTGATTCCTGGGAACATTCTAGACCAGATGATTAAAGAGCTGATTAGCGAACCTGGCAAAAGCAGATCGTCCTTACAAAGAGCCAGCCTGGCTTCATGAAGAAGGGGTCGTGCCAGGCCAATTCCATTGTCTAACTTTCTAACTTTGATCTCCAAGACAGCTAGGAGGTCTGGTGGATAGAGCAGTGGGCCTGCGGTCAGGAAGGCTCATCTTCCTGCATTCAAATCCATCCTCAGACACTTACTGCCTGTGTGACCCTGGGCAAGTCACTTCACCCTGTTTGCCTCAGTTTCCTCATCTGTAAAATGAGCTGGAGAGGAAATGGAAAAGATAATTTAGTATCTTTGCCAAGAAAACCCAAAATGGGGTCACCAAACAACAAGAAAAGCTCACGGGAATGTTGTGAGGACCAAATAAGTGTTAGCTGGTATCATCCTCCTCCTCAGGCCCCTCTTAGCTTAAATCTCTGATCTTCTCTCTGGCCTCTAGCAATGATAAGGTTCTCACCCACTCACTCAACAAGCATTTCACAGACCAGAGTTTGAGAAGATACCTCAAAGGACCGGGCTCTATCAATAGAAAGCAGGATGAAATTTGTTACTTCAAAGTGAAATAACATCTGCTGGTAATTATTTGTAAAGCCCATTTGCACAGATAAGAGGGAGAAAATATTTATTATCAAATATATTTTCCTGTTAGTTGACAAGCCTGGTTCTTCTAGTGTTAAGCATTTACTATATGCCGGATGCTCTGTGTGTGGTGGGGGTGGGGCAGATATGGGACAAGGGTCCCAAGAAAAGGAAAAGGCAGGCCCTGCACTCAGACAGTGTACTTTTCAACTCAATTGGTTAGCAGGAAAAAGCACTGTATTTAGAGATGAGAGACTTCAGTTTGAATCTTAGAACTCTGATACTTACTGTGTGACATTGGACATACCACTTCCCCTCTCTCATACTCAGTTTCCTTATCTGTAAAGTTAGGATACTAGCATTTCCATTACTTGCCTCATAGGATTGTAAAAGAGAAACCATTCAGCCAATTCTAGAGTGCCTCTTTAGTACGTCCTAAATGGCCCACACCATTTCAAATAGCTCTAATTATCAGGAAATTCTTCCTCATATTTGAGCTGAAATCAGCTTCCCTGTCACCCTCAGTCAAGAAGCTAAGAGCCACAGAGAAAAAGAAACTAAGTAGAAATGTAAAGGACTCAAACGTCTGGAAATCCCAATCCTTGGATGATCCAGCTGGGGTTCACTTGTCCCTCCCCCCACAATTTCTCCCTCATAGAATCTTTGCTCATTGGTCACATCTGGATGGTTCTGGTTTTGAGCCTGGAGCCCAGCCAGACTTAGATACTGGTGAGCAGCCTGGACTAGAGGCCTGGGAAAAGGAATGCCAGGTCCCCAGAGGACTAAGGCAGCTTCCATAATTCACCTGCCTACACGATGACCTTGGGTAGTGTCTAACACTGACCCTGCTTGCCACCTCCGACAATTCTAGACAAGAATGGTCTGTAAGCAGAGCAGTTTGGACACTGCCCACATGCCCAGTTCCTCTTTAATTCCTCATAATGGATAAGTTCATTCTTTCGGCAGCATCCAACATACCAGGTGTTCAGTGTAGGCTTAGAATGGGACAAAATGGAAGAAAGAGGACAGACATCTAGCTTTCTCTTTCTCATCACTCTACTCCCTACCCCAGCCCTACAGATCAGGCATCACTCACTTGCCTAGCCAAGGCCTTATCTTTAGGAAGGGAAAATCTTCATCTCTACTCTGGAGCCCTTAGCCCTGCTCCAAGAAAGCCATTAGAGTTAGTCATCTTTATTTAGCATCTTGTTTCTTGGAGAGTTCTAGGAAGGAAGACTCAGGAGACACAGAAAAGATAAGCAAAACCTAGAATGACTCACTATTCACTGATTTTTTTAGAAGCATTTCCCGTGCCCACTTTAGTTTAGACACTGAAGCTATATAACCAAAGAAAAACTGGGCAGATCCTAAAAATTCCATCTTATATGTGGACAGAGCTTCTGCTTTTCCAAGGACATCCATGCCTGTAGGAAACCCTCCTATTCAAGGGGCAAAGCCATTACTCCAATTCAAGAGCACTAGATTTGGAGCTAAAGGGTCCGAGGGTCAATGCCAGCCCTGCCCTTTGTACTCCCTCCAACTCAGCCCTGGACTCTCCAGATTAGTTCTCTACCTTGGCTCCATCAGTCTTCTCTACCCTGGCAATGACTCCAGCCCTGCAGTTGCTGCTTCCTTTTTCTCCACCTCCTCCTCCTCCTCCTCCTCCTCTTCCTCCACCTCCTCCTCCTCCTCCTCCTCCTCTTCCTCCACCTCCTCCTCCTCCTCCTCCTCTTCCTCCTCCAACTGGTGAGATCCTACTAGAGCCTCCACTGAAGGAAGTGTCCACACCAGCCATGCTCACTTCTAAAGGCTGCCTTTCCACCCTGCCCAGCCTTCTATGTACCGTCTTACTCCCATCAGAATATAAGCTCCCAAAGGCAGGGACATCTGCTTTTCCTATTTCCGTGGTTAACATGGTGCCTGATACATGACCAGTGCTTAATAAATGCTTTATCCAACTATCTCTCACATATATGGGAAACTTTAAGAAATTAATAAATAAGAAATATTTATTAAGTGCCTACTGTGTACCAGGATATGGGGATACAAAACCAATAAAGCAATCCCTATTTGCCAAGAATCTGACAATCTAAGGGAGGAGACAAGGATGTTATGTTATATGCTGTGTTAAATTATGTTATGTTACATCATGCTATGAACTGTGGGCCTGCCCCCAAAGTCTTGTGCTCTGGCAGAGCTGGCACTCATTCGTCCTAGCCTTGAGAAGCCAGGGTCTGCATCATATCATGCCAAGGCTTAACAGGAGAGATTTAGTCACAGATGTCAGTAAAACTGCAAGAAAGTAATTAGCTAAGTGAGTCACCTCCCAGTCTGGCAGGGGGGTGCCTACAGCAGGGAGGAGGCTAGACAGACCCCACCCCCTCCCCCAAGACATTCTCAGCCCCTAAAGGGCTATCTGGTGGTAGAAGATGGCAGTTTCAGGAATCACTGAAGCCAAGAGCAGCACCAAAAGGCTCCCCAACACACAGGACTAAACATAACAAGCTCAGACTAGGATAGAAGTAGGATCGACCAATGCCACCAGGTTGGCTTTTTGTTTGTTTGTTGTTTTTAAAGTTGGGTCCCTTTCAGTGGAGAATTTCCTAAAAGGAAAAAGTTTCCTCTGACTATACATACAATATGTCTGAAAACTGGATTGGCTTCAAAGAAAGCCATTGCTTGTGCGGAGCTACAGAGCTCTGGGTCAGGAAGAGGTATGAGAACTGATCAGCTCATGATGGCAAGGCAATGAAGCCGCCATGGGAACGCTACCTAGAATGTAGGCTGCCCTGTGTCACTCTCCTGCGCGCTAGGTGCTAAGGCTCTCCTAGGTCTTCACCTGCGAAATATGAGAATGGAGAAGCTCCTGTCCTTCTGAAGAGGGAGAGCTGAGGCCATAGGACCTCCTCAGGAGGCAGGACCGTGGAAGAATAGAAGCTCCCTAAAGGCAGGTTTTGGTTTTGTGTGTGTGTGTGTGTGTGTGTGTGTGTGTGTGTGTTTTGTCTCTGTAGAGAGCTCATTAGGAAGTGGGGACTTACAGTTGGTTCTCTTAATGCATTATCTCCCCCCATTAGAATTTAAGCTCCTTGGGGGCAGGGCATATCTTCTTTTAGCATTTGTGTCCCTGGCACTGTGTAGAATGTCTATCTGATAGTAAGAGCCTAATTAACAGTATTTCATTTATTTATTCATAGATCTCCAGCAGAGAGAGATCCCAGAGGCTGAGATCAACCTCTCTGCCATTTACATACAGAGCAGAGACCCGAGTAGCTGAGGCACTTGGGTAGAAAGGGCCACCTGAGTTGAGTGTTACAGGAAGTCATGGATTCTGAGAGGCAGAAGTGAGGAGGAGGGGGAGGGTCCCAGTCATGGGGCAAACCAGGATGAAGGCACAGAGATGGTCTTGGGAATGAAGCTGATTAAGCTTTTGGGGGGTGGGGCAGGGGAGCGGGGGTGGGGGTGGGGTGGAGATTGCTTTTGCATGACAGCTAAAAATTCACATGTTTGAAGAATCGATCAATCAACAAGAATTTCTTACATACACATAGCCTCTGGAGAAAATCTTGACCAGTTCTGCCATAGAAGCATCAGTATTTAGGCTAAAATGGGGAGGGGGGCAGATTTAACATTTTATTTCTCTTCTCACCAAGAAGAAAAAGGATTTGTTTTGCCCTAACAAAACAACATTGCTCAGTTCTCACTAACTTGGAACCAGCTGCCGTTACTCAGTATAACCACAATAGTTGTAGTAAGAGCTGGTATTTCCATAGCACCTGAAGGCTTGCTAAGTGCTTTACACATAGTATGTCATTTGAGGCTCAGGCCAACCCTACAACTATCCCCATTTATGGATAAGAAGATCAGAGAGGTTAAGGGACCTGCCAGGGGTTACCAGCTAGTAAGTGGTGGGGGCAGGATTCAAACCTAGGTCATGCTGACTCTAAAACCAGGTGATCGTGGCAGGGTGGGGTGAGGCAGGGCACAGCTTGGGGTGCTGTCCATGCAGAAGAACATGTCTCCTTCCTTCTCTTCCTGTACTTGATCATTTCATGCAACAAAATTCCTTGCCTCAAAATAAAAAAAACAAAATAAAACAAAACAAGGCAGGGCACCCCATGTGTTCTGCTCTTAATGAGCACAGATTGTACCTGGATTGGGAACACCACTGTTCTGCCCTACAAGGAAGGGATGAATCAATAGCACAGGCTAGGAAGGCGAACCAGAAACCTTCCTCTGAGTACAGGAAGTCACAAGCAACTCATCTCCCTGAGTGAAGAAAATCTTCTCTCTGGCTCAATCTGAAAATGGCCCTTTCTATCAGAATAACAGAGATGGACCCCGGGGTCTCAGCCATTTAGGGTTAGGTGGCTTGTGGTTTGGGTCAGTCTCACAGACGTGGAGCTAGGAGCATCCAACCAGCCTTTTCAGGGAACCAAGGCCCAGGGGGAGAAAACAGTGTCAAGGGGGAAGGAGAAGAGTCGCAGGAGAATAGGTGGTGGTGAAGAGAAAGAAGTGAAGGGGGTAAGGAGGTGAGTGGAGGTGATGGGAAGACAAGGAAGCAATGGAAGGGGAAAGAGGTAATGGGGAGAGGAGGTGATGGAAAGGGAAGAAGGAGGAGCTGGGAGGAGGAGGTGAGGGCACAGAAAGAAATGAAGGGGGTAAGGAGGTGAGTGGAGGTGATGGGGAGATAAGGAGGCAATGGAAGGGGAAAGAGATGATGAGGATACAAGGAGGTGACAGAAGGGGGATGAAGGAGGATCTGGGAGGAGGAGGGGAGGGTACAAAAAAGAAGTGAATGGTAATTATGGAGGAAAGTTGTGACATGAGAAAGATCATGAGTGGGGAGAAGGAGGTTTTTTGGGGAAAAAGAAGATGTATGGATGGATATGACAGGAGAGAAGCAATGAGGAGGAAGGAAGGTGGGAGGGAGGGAGGGGAGCTGATAGGAAGAAGGAGGAGGGGGAAGAGGCAGTGGTAGTGTTGGAGAGAAAGAGGAAGAGGGGAATAATAAGGAACCAGAGGAGGTGATACAGTAGCTGTGCTGCCAGATGATACTAAAACATCCCTGGCACAGCTGGTCGCAACCCTCTAAGCACTGATGACTGCATACTCTCCCCACGTCGCTGTTCAGTTAGAAGGGAAAGGCAGTGATGAAAATGAATTGTAATACACCCCTATTACAAGCTGTGGGCTGGAACCCACTAGGAAGGAGAAGGGAAGAAAGGCCAGGAGCAGCTAGCACTGCCCTGGGAGGTTGGCGCAGGTTCTCTGGACACTTGGTGTCTCTTCTTTTTCCCTCTCTTTGCCTATGTTTTACCCACCAATGGGAGGAGACATGAAAGGGAAAGATACAAATCCTAACACCAGCTCAAGACCTTGCAAAGAGGCACTGTCCATAAGGTTTATGGATTATTGGGGAATTAATCTGTCCTCATCTGACTGAGAGTTGACTGAAAGGAACAGAGTCGAACATGGAGAACTGGATTTTCCTGCTATGTGCATCCTCAGCAGCCAAAACTATGGTAGGGAGAGAGTGATGGGGGCAGGGCCAGGGCGAGCGAATCTTTAAGTGGCTTGGTTGACCTTTACCTGTCGACTCCCCTGCTTGGAGGAGCAGCTGCTGGTGCTCCTAGAAGGAGAAACCAACTTCTGGGGCAGCCCCAGGCCTTTTTCATCACTCATGATGAAGCAGCTGGCCACTGGATCTCCAGACAATCCTGACAGCAGTGGCCGACCCGGGAGTCTAGGGATGGAAAAGCACCGAACAGGCAGGGGGGCCCCTTCTCAGCCAGTGCATTTTAGTGGCATGGTCTGGGTCCGAGAGAAGCCTCCTGAAACAAAAGGAAAAGCCACAGGGATCAGACTCATACTCTCTCCTCTTCATACACATGGACTGTCCACACTGAAGCCAATGGTCAATAGTCAATAAGCATCTATTAGGGCCTCCATGCACCAGGCACTGTGCCAAGTTGTAGGGATACAAAAAGAGGCAAAAGACAGTCTCTGTCCTCAAGGGGCTTACAATCTAATGTACAATCAAAGGTTGGCCAGGCATTTCAGAGCCTGTCATCTGCCACACCCTGTCCTGCTAGTCTGGGCCACGGGAGGCAACAACTTACTCTTCATGGTCTTGATAGGAATTTTTTTTGGGGGAGGGGGGTCATCGAGGAAGGAAGGAAGGAATTGTTTAAGAGGATTTATTTAACACTTGCTATATGCCAGGCATTGTGCTAAGCCCTTCACATATATTATCCTACTTAATCCTTACAACAATCCTATTTTATAGTTGAAGAAAATGAGGCAGGAAGAGGTTAAGTGACTTGTCCAAGGTCACACAGCTAGTCAGTGTCTGAAGCTGGCTGTTAATACAGTTCACCACTGCACTGACTAGCTGCCTAGGGATCTGAGGAAGTTTTTTGATCGGGGTGAGACATGGTCAGACACGTACTTTAAGAAGATTATTTTGGCAGTGGTATAAAAGGATGGATCTGATAAGGAACAGACTAGAAGCTGAGAGTCCCATGAGGAGAACATTGCAGTAGTCTAGGTAAGAAGGGATGGCCACAGTGTCAGCTGTCAAAATCAAGAGAAGATGGAAACAAGACACTGTGCAAGGTGAAGGAGCAAGATGAGAACTGACTGGATGTGGGGAAAGAGCAAGAAGGAATAGGGGAAATTCAGAGCCAAGAAATTGGGAGGAAGAGGGTGCCAGGTTTGGGACCAAGATAGTGAAATATGTCCCCAACATACTAAACTTAAAAGACCAAAGAGATGGAATTAGAGGCATAGAACAGGGAGCCCATCACTCAATTCAGTGAACATTTATTAAACAGTTACTGTGTTCCAGGCTCTGTACACACTATTAAGGGCACAAAGGAAAAAAAACCAGCACCTGTTCTAGAGGATCTTATGCTTTACTCAGGGGCTAATGATGTATACAAGCAAGGAACTCTAAAGCATATGTGAGTTCATCTACAAATGTATCTAGATACATTTGAAAAGCAGAGCTGTGGGGGCAGAACCAAGATGGTGGCTGGAAAACAGGGACTCACTTAAGTTCTTCCCCAGATCCCTCTAAAAACCTGTAAAAAAAAATGGCTCTGAACAAATTCTAGAGCTACAGAACCCATGAAATAACATAAGGAAACAAATCTCCAGCCCAAGATGGCCTGGATGGTTGCGGGGAAGGTTCTAATGCATGGTGCTGGGAGCTGAGTGCAATCCAACATGAGCCATGCCAGGACAGACCAGACTGGGAGGCAGGCGGAGCAGGCCTTAGGGCCCAGAATCACTGAGCTGTGGAAGTTACTTCTCAACCCACAAATGCCAAAGACAATGGAGCAGGTTAGTGGGAAAACTGCTGGATCTGGGTGAGAGAAGTGCTCGGTCCAGCCCCAGAACCAGGGGTGGTGGAGGTAGTGTGGCACCAGCAGCAGCAGAGCTCTTGCAGCTGCTTCCAGAGCTCTAGCAGGGCAGCCGCTTCTGGAGTCCCTGGCCCACATGGTGGGAGGAATCAATGGCAGATCAGAGCGGGAGTGCAGGGATTGCTTTGCTGGCACAGAGGCAGGGTTCTCTTGCTTTGCCCTGCTTGGATGTCAGTCAAGGTCCAGGTTGGCAGTTTTTGGGGGAAGAGGAGCGCTGCTGTGGCAGAGATTGCAGAGACAATGGAGTAGAAGTAGCTCTGAAAACAGCAGTGCAAGGCCCCTAAAGCTTGAGACAAAGTACTCTCTACTCTAAAAGCAGTCATACCCCTACAAAAAGCTCAAGGGCCAAGTAGTTGGCTGGGAACCTGAACAGGCAGTGTAAAAGAACTCAGGCTATAGAATCTTTTTTTGGTGACTAAGAAGACCAAAACATACAGACAGAAGAAGTCAACAAAGTCAAAGAGCCTACATCAAAAGTCTCCAAGAAAAACATGAACTGGTCTCAGGCCATGGAAGAGCTCAAAAAGGATTTGGAAAAGCAAGTAAGAGAAGTAGAGGAAAAATTGGGAAGGGGAATGAGAGTGATGCAAGAAAATCATGAAAAACAAGTCAATGACCTTGCTAAAGGAGACCCCCCAAAATACTGAAGAAAATAACACCTTAAAAAATAGACTAACTCAAATGGCGAAAGAGCTCCAAAAAGCCAATGAGGAGAAGAATGCCTTGAAAGGCAGAATTAGCCAAATGGAAAGGGACATCCAAAAGACCACTGAAGAAAATACTACCTTAAAAATTAGACAGGAGCAAGTGGAAGCTAGTGACTGTATGAGAAGTCAAGATATTATAAAACAGAACCAAAGGAATGAAAAAATGGAAGACAATGTGAAATATCTCATTGGAAAAACTACTGACCTGGAAAATAGATCCAGGAGAGATAATTTAAAAATTATTGGACTACTTGAAAGCCATGATCAAAAAAAGAGTCTAGATTATCATCTTTCAAGAAATTATCAAGGAGAACTGCCCTGATATTCTAGAGCCAGAGGGTAAAATAGAAATTGAAAGAATCTACCTATTGACTCCTGAAAAAGATCCCAGAAAGAAAACTCCTAGGAATATTGTTGCCAAATTCCAGAGCTCCCAGATCAAGGAGAAAATACTGCAATTTGAGTATTGTGGAAGCACAATCAGAATAACACAAGATCTAACAGCTTCTGAATTAAGGGATCAAAGGGCTTGGAATATCATATTCTGGAGGTCAATGAAGCTAGGATTAAAACCAAGAATCACCTACCCAGCAAAACTGAGTATCATGCTCCAAGGCAAAATATGGATTTTCAATAAAATAGAGGACTTTCAAGCTTTCTCAGTGAAAAGACCAGAGCTGAATAGAAAATCTGACTTTCAAACACAAGAATCGAGAGAAGCATGAAAAGGTAATCAAGAAAGAGAAATCATAAGGGACTTACTAAAGTTGAACTGTTTCATTTACATTCCTACATGGAAAGATAATGTGTATAATTCATGAGGCCTCAGTATTAGGGTAGCTGAAGCTGAAGGGAATATACATACATACATACATATACATATATACATATATATTATATATATATATAGAGAGAGAGAGACAGAGGGCACAGGGTGAGTTGAATATGAAGGGATGATATCTAAAAAGTAAAATCAAATTAAGGGATGAGAGAGGAATATATTAAGAGAGGGAGAAAGGGAGAGATAGAATGGGGTAAATTATCTTACATAAAAGCGGCAAGAAAAAGCAGTTCTGTTGGGAGGGAAGAGGGGGCAGGTGAGGGGAAATGAGTGAATCTTGCTCTCATTGGATGGATTTGACCTTAGAAGGGAATAACATACACACTCAATTGGGTAACTTACTCCACAGGAAAGAAGGAGGAAGGAGATAAAAAAGAGGGGATGATAGAAGGGAGGGCAGATGGAGGAGGAAGTAATCAAAAGCAAACACTTTTGAAAAGGGACAGGGTCAAGGGAGAAAATTGGATAAAGGGGGATAGGATAGGAAGGAGCAAAATATAGTTAGTCTTTCACAACCTGAGTATTGTGGAAGGGTTTTGCATAATGATATGCACGTGGCCTATGTTGAATTGCTTGCCTTCTTAGGGAGGGTGGGTGGGGAGGGAAGAGGGGAGAAAATTTGGAACTCAAAGTTTTAAAAGCAGATGTTCAAAAAAAAGTTTTTGCATGCAACTAGGAAGTAAGATACACAGGCAATGTGGCATAAAAATCTATCTTGCCCTACAAGAAAATAAGAGAAAAGGGAATGGGGGGGGAGTGGGGTGACAGAAGGGAAGGTTGACTGGGGAACTGGGCAATCAGAATATATGCCATCTTGGAGTGGGGAGGAGGGTAGAAATGGGGAGAAAATTTGTAATTGAAACTCTTGTGAAAATTAATGATGTACACTAAAAATATTAAATAAATAAATAAGGAAAAGAAACCAGTGTATCAACCCAGTCAAAAAAAAAATGAAATCATCAAGGAAAACTGCCCTGATATTCTAGAACCAGAGGGTAAAATAGAAATTGAAAGAATCTACCTATCGCCTCCTGAAAAAGATCCCTAAAAGAAAACTCCTAAGAATATTGTCACCAAATTCCAGAGCTTTCAGATCAAAGAGAAAATATTGCAAATAGCCAGAAAGAAACAATTTGAGCTTTGTGGAAACGCACTCAGGATAACACAAGATCTAGCAGCTTCTACATTAAGGGATCGAAGGGCTTGGAATATGATATTCCAGAGGTCAAAGGAGCTAGGATTAAAACCAAGAATCACCTACCCAGCAAAACTGAGTATAATACTCCAAGGCAAAGCATGAATTTTCAATAAAGTAGAGGACTTTCAAGTTTTCTCAATGAAAAGACCAGAGCTGAATAGTAAAATTGACTTTCAAATACAAGAATCAAGAGAAGCATGAAAAGGTAAATAGGGAAGAGAAATCATAAGGGTCTTACTAAAGCTGAACCATTTTGTTTATATTCCTACATGGAAAGATGATATTTGTAACTCACGAGACCTTTCTCAGTATTAGGGTAGTTGAATGTTGAAGGGAATATGCATACATACATACATATATATATATATATATATATATATATATATATATATATATATATAGATAGATAGATATAGATATAGATATAGATATAGATATAGATATAGATATAGATATAGATATAGATATAGATATAGACAGGGGGCTCAGGGTGAGTTGAATATGAAGGGGTGATAGCTAAAAAATAAAATTAAGGGGTGAGAGAGGAATATATTGGGAGAAGGAGAAAGGGAGAGATAGAATGGGGTAAATAATCTCACATAAAAGTGGCAAGAAAAAGCTGTTATAATGGAAGGGAAGAGGGGGCAGGTAAAAGGGAATGAGTGAATTGTGCTCTCATCAGATTTGACTTAAGGAGAGAATAACATACACACTCAATTGGATATCTTACCCTAAAAGAAAGTAGGGGGGAAGGGGATAAGAGAGGGGGGAGGATACAAAGGAGGGCAGATTGGGGGAGGAGGTAATCAAAAGCAAACAGTTTTGAAAAGGTACAGGGTCAAGGGAGAAAACTGAATAAAAGGGGACAGGTTAGGATGGAGGGAAATACGGTTAGTCTTTCACAACATGACTATTATGGAAGTATTTTGCATAACGATACATGTGTGGCCTATGTTGAATTGCCTGCCTTCTCAAGGAGGGTGGGTGGGGACGGAAGAAGGGAGAGAATTTGGAACTCAAAGTTCTTAAAACAAATGCTCAAAAAAAAGTTGTTTTTACATGCAACTGGGAAATAAGATATACAGGCAATGGGGTATAGAAATCTATCTTGTCCTATAAGAAAGTAAAGGGAAAGGGGATTGGGGGGAAGGAGTGGGGTGACAGAAGGGAGGGCAGACTGGGGAATAGGGCAATCAGAATATAAGCCATCTTGGAGTGGGGGAGGGTAGAAATAGGGAGAAAATTTGTAACAAAATCTTGTGGAAATCAATGTAGAAGACTAAAAATATTAAATAATGAAAGTTATATTTTCCTAAAATAAAAAAATTAAAAAATGAAAAGCAGAGGTGTTTGTGTGTGTGTGTGTGTGTGTGTGTGTGTGTGTGTGTGTGTGAGAGAGAGAGAGAGAGAGAGAGAGACTGAGAGAGAAAGAGGGAGAGAGACTGAGAGACTGAGAGAGACTGAGAGATTTTTTGCTATTCTGACTACAGAATACAGGATCATTTATTTATGAATTCACACATGGATTTGGGGAAACCTTAGAGTCCCTCTGCCCCTTCCTCCCCTCCTCAGAGGACCGTGGCCCACAGGATGGGCATTGCCAGCATCAGAGATAATGCTCACCAGCAGCAATGCTAATTAGCCTGATCAGTTGCTGGCAAAATGGAACAATCTGTCAGCTTGCTAGCATTTAACAAGCACCTACTGTGTGCAAAGCAAACACATCCCTGTCCTCAAGGAGTTCACAGAAGGGAGATTCTAGCAGCACCATTCTGGGTCCCTTCCTGCCCAGGGACACAGTCCTACGTAAGTGACAGCAGCGTACCACAACGGCTGGGGAACAAGAGCTCTGAGAGAGTGAGGCAGGGATGCCGCAACCAGAGGGGCCCCTGGGAAGCCATATCCTAACTTTTCGAGAACAGGACCCTTCAGGAATTTTGAACTACGCTATTAAGGATATAGCCACTGAAAATCTAGAAGAAAAAAGAAGAGGTGACAGAAAGTCACTATGATTTCATCAACAACAGGACCAAATGAAATGATATTTGTAAAGCACTTTGTACAACTCTTGGCGCATAGTAGGTGCTATATAAATGTCAATGATGACGATGCCAAGGCTAGCTTTTTCTTTTACAGGGTTATTATAATGGCAGAATGCTCTAGGTTTCACTTACTCGGATTTTTAGCACAGCATCTGAGAAAGTTATGATTTTTTTATGAACAAGATCAAGATATAGGGGCTGGATAATAATAGCATTGGTTGCATCTGAAACAAGTGAAACATCCAGATTCCCAAGGCAATCAGTCCCTAATGGTTCAGTGTCAAGTTGGAAGGTCTCCCGTGCAGTGCCTCAGGGATCTGCCTTGGTCCAATGTCATTTAACATTTTTATCAATGACTTAGAGACATGAATGGCCCATATTTTGAATGGCTTTCAAATTTAGAGTTGACACAAAGCTGGTTTAGCATGAAATAACCAGGATTCAAAAAGATCTTGAACAGGCTAAAATCCTAGGCTGAATCTTATAATAAATCATAAGGTTTCACAGCTGAGTTTAAAAAAATCAACTTCCCAAGTTAAGGCCAGAGAAGATATGGCCAAGCAGTGGTTAGTGTGAAAGAGATCTGGGGTTTGGTGGACCACCAGTTCCATTGAGTTATGAGTGGGATGTGGAAGTCAAAAAGGCCAAAGCAGTCTTTGATCATACTAAGAGAGAGTAAGACTTGGTGTCCAGGAGTAATGAAGGAAGTGCTAGTCCCATTGTCCTCTGCCCCGGTCCCACATGCCATGCCTGGGAGATCATTCCTAGCACTGAGACACGTTTTAGGAAGGACATTGATCAGCTGGATTGCATACAGATGAGGGCAGCCAGGATGGTCACAGCTACATGGCACCAGAGATTTAGAACTGGAAGAGATCTGAGAGATCATAGAGTACAATCCCCCTACTTGTGTGAGGGAAACTGAGGCTCAGAGCCGTAAAATAACCTTGCCAAGGTCCCCAGGGAGGAAACGTCACAGCTGCCCAGAATTCACATTCAAAGTGTTCTTATTCCAGAGTTCTTTCTCCTTCACAACATTCAAAGATCAAGTGATGGAACTTGGGACATTTAATCTGGGAGAGAGAAGCCCTGAGCAGGAGGAGGGGGATATTTGAACTGTCTCTGAAGTCACTGGAGAGGTGGCCCTAGAGGCTGCCTCTTATGCAATCAGCTTGGCCTTGGAGAGCAGAGCTGAACCACAGGAAAGCAAATGTTTGTAAAGCTTGTAGCCTGATGGTCAAATTTGTGGAAGTTACAAAGATGCAGATTTAGGCACAATATCAGTGGTTGGGGAGGGGAAGTGGGGAGAAGCATCATAACAGTGAAAACCAATCCAATGGCAGAACAGGCTGTCGGGGAAGGTGGTAGACTCCCCATCACTGAAGTCTCCAAGCAAAGGTTTGATTGGATGATGAAAAGACAGGGTTGACCTAGATGATCTCCAAAGTCTATTCCAGCTTCAATACAGCAAACACCTACTATGTGCCAGCCATTATTCTAGGTCCTGGGAATCTAAAGACAAAAATAGGATCATCCCAGGCCTCAAGGAACTTCCATTCTACTAGAAGAAGTGAATACAAAGTATAGACAGAAAATAATTTCAAAAGAGAATGAGCATGAATAAAGGAAGGAGAAGGGAGGGAATCCAGAGTCCTACTGTAGGAGGGGGCCCCTACATTGTACTTTGAAGGAAGCTGGGCATTCGGTTAGTGGGAGGCAAAGCTATGATCCATAATGAAATTCACAGATGAATGAATCTCTCTGATACACTCAAAGACGTTAATTGGAGAAGGACCATACAAATTAGAAACCATCAGGTGCCGGGGACTCAATTACCTCTTTTGAAGAGGCAGATTGCTCCCAAACTGCTGAGCTAAATGGCCTATCAAGCTGCTGGTCTGTATATGAGTAAATATTCTCAGCCCTTCCCCATCTCGTGTCAATTCAGAGTTCTTTAAAACGAGAAGATTAAAACTATAAATAGTAGCAAGAGGATGCGGAGAAACTGAAAAATCTCTGTAATTAAAATGAACACACCTGCAGTGTTGCAGAAATAGATTCCCAGCTTAATGCACTACACACACACACACACACACACACACACACACACACACACCTCTCCCCCTCTCTCTCTTTTCTCTCTCTCTCCCCCTCTCTGTCTCCCTCTGTCTCTCTCTGTCTCCCTCTGTCTCTGTCTGTCTGTCTGTCTGTCTGTCTCTCTCTCTCTCTCTCCCCCTCCCTCTCTCTCTCCCCCACCCCCCAAATCTAAATATCAATCGTTCATTCACAGTAGATGGGGTGGAGGAAGAGGGAACGCAGCCAGATTGTGATCAAGTTAAAAATAGCTTCAAGCTGGCCACAGAGAAGAAACAGAGGAAGCTATCTACCCCTAACTGCCTCACTCCTGTTCTTTCTCTTTCTCGAGGATGGGGTTGATGGGTCTAGATCACTCCATACAGGGTTGGATTTTTTCCTGTATGTGGATTGGTTTTGCTGATTTTTTTCCCTCTCCTTCTTCTTTTTCTTTTTGAAAAAAAAAAATCCTTGGTTTTAAAAGATGGCTCTCTTAAAGGAGGGTGGAAGGCTATAGAGGGAAAGTCTCAGTGGTATAAAGCGAAAAGACATCAATAAAAAAATCCATTTTTAAAAAAAGCTTAAATGACTCCATGGGGGAAGGTCTGTGGGAGATACCAAACTGGCTTGTTTAATAACAGGGCTGCCTACTGCTGTTGGAGGAAATGAGTAAAACTGACAAGAAGGCCAAATGATGAAATAAGAATGTGGGCAGGTGCTACCATGGTAACCAAACTTGGCTCGTCCATTAAGGGCTCCAGACTCCAGTTTTCATTTAGGGTACCTAAGCTCTGACTGAGGAAAGGAAGAGGCCACTGAGAAATGAGGAGTAATAAAAAGGGAGACAAAGGGAGAGGACTGGGGGTGATGAGATAAGGCTTTGGTCACCTTCTGGACATTCAGTGGAAGCATGATATTGTAGAGAGAGTGCTTGATTTGAGGTCAGGGAGACCTAGGTTCAAATCCTGCCCCTTGACTTGCCTCAGGTGTGTGACTCACTAACCATACCATTTTACCTTTCTGAGACTTGGTTTTCCTCATCTACAGAACAGGGACAATAAAACCCACAATATCCAATCATTCCAGCAAACGATTTGGAATTGCGTTTAAAAAAGAGACTACAATGGCCCAGTTCTTTTGATGCAGAGATCCTCCTACTAGGCATATGTTCTAGGTAAGTCAAAGACCAAAAGTATGGTCCAATAGACGCCAAAATATTTATAGTAGCACTCCTTGTGAGAGTGAAGTCAATGGCCATGGACTGGGAAATCATGGATGGGTGTAATGGAATGCCACTTTGCCATAAGAAACCATAGAAAATCATGGGAAGACTTCTATGAACTGATGCGGAGAAAAGTCAGCAGAGCCAAGAAAACAATATACACAAGACTATAACGATGTAAATGGGAAGGAAAAAATACCCAGAAACTGAATAGTGTCTAATTATAATGCCTACACCTAGACTGGAGAAGAGCCGAGAAAGTGGGGCCCCCACCCTACTCTCTATGGAGGGAGGGGCATAGCATGGAGCACAGGCTGTGGGTGTGTCACAATGCATACGTTCTCAGATGCAGTCCACGTGCTGTTGGTTTTGCTGAACTGTTTTACCCCACCCATCACAGGATCAGAGAGTTGTCAAAACACGCCTGGAGGATGGTCATGGAGAAGGCAGACTAGTCTCCTGGCAAAGATAGGTGATAGGTATAGACAAGAAGCAGTGACCAGACTGTGGCGAGAAATTCTGGCCACAAAGGAACTGAGTGAAGGACACATTATTTTAGAAGGCTTCCTGTGGTGAAAAGTAAAGAACAAGAACATGATTTAGTGATGGCCCGATACTAGAGGACAGGGGGTCAGGGCTGGGTCGGGCCGCCTTCTTCCTCCTACCCAAAATCTTTGAGGTAAAATCAAGTTAAAACACATATTAAGGGAAGCCTGGAGAGGGAACAGAAGTCCCCCACAGCTGCCTGCAGACAGAACACTCCTCTTTTTCATCTGCCCATCCCCGACAAATAGACCTTCATTAGCATACCGAAAGCTTCCCAAACACCAACATGACCAGAATAGTCTTACTTTTGGGTGGCAGATCACTCACTGGGTAACAAACATGTCTTGTCCCTCTGTGGTGTGGTGGAAAGAGATTGGATTCACTGGGCACATAATAGGTGTTTAATAGATGTTGACTGACTGGTATGTTGGCTCATGGGACTCTGGGCAACTCACTTTAGCTCTCTGGACCTCAGTTTCCCCATATGTAAGTGAGGGAGTTGGAGAAAATGCTCTCAAGTTCCCTCAAGGATGCTGGGAAGCAGTGTGCCTCAGTGGTTACAACACTGGGTTTGGAGTCAGAGCAGCTGGGTTCCAATTCTGGCCTTGCCACTGAGGGAGGAGAAGCAGGTTACTTGGCTTCAGCTTCCTCACCTGTCCAATGAGGGGACTGGAATTCTGCTAAACTGTGGCTGTAAAGGTAATAGGACTGACATTGACGTAGAATTTTAAGAACTGCAAAGCTCTTTTCCAGTATTCTCTCACTTAAGCCTCATAGCAACTGGTCCTGGGACAGAGTGGAGATCAGGAAAGGTCCTCTTGACCCCATTTGGCAGATGGGGAAATCACAGATTAGTATGAAGAAGTGACTTGCCAGTAGAGAGTTTAGTAAATGCCATAGGCGGGTCTCTCCACCTGCACCTCTAGTGCTTTGGCAATCAGAGTCCAAGAGGCTCCATTGTCTCTCTGCTTTTTTCTTTAAGAGTGATTTCTCATTACTGTCCACTCAAAGAAGTGTCTTAATATTAATTAGCAAGTTTGACGTAGAAGCAAACTTCAGAGACACTTATGAGCTCATTGGGCTCGGGGGTCTACAATCACTGGCTTCTTTGCTGGATTTTGCTAGCAAAACAGCCTTGCTTCTAAACTTGGGCTGGAACTCACATGCAGACCAGATGGTCTCTTTATTTTCTGTCTAATCTGCAATTTCCTAGGGAGCCTGATCACTATCTTTTATTATGAAACACCAGTTTTTATTTTAAGGGATTTTTATTTTGGGGTTTGTAGCCTCCCCCTCCCCTCTCCACACACACACACACACCCTTTTTTAAACAGAAAAGTTTCTCTAGATCCTGGATCATCTCCTTGTGGGACAACAGAACCACGGATCATTCTGCCCTGGTCTAGGAGCTTACCTGCCACATTCTCATAGGATCTAAATGCAGGGTTTCTGTTATTCAGATTAGGAATCCCAAAAGACCTGGCTCTGGTCTGGAATTTTCTGGAAATGGGTTCTTCTCAAGTCATTCTAGACCACTATTCACTCTGTGACTGGCTTGCCAAGCAGCCATTCCTATCTTCAGGGTTATTCAGAGTACCTGCAAGTTAGAAGGAACCAAAGAGGCCATCTGGTCTATACCCCACCTCTCCAAAAATGCCCTCTATAACCCACAAGCAACTGGTATCTGGGCAGTCGAAGTCTCCTCCCTTATGGCCTGCCTTCTTCCCCTGTTTGGAAACTTGCACATATCTCTACCTCACTACAGAATAACTTCTCCTGATTTATGATTCCTCAAAGGTGAAGATAACTGACATCGCTGTTGTAACAGCTTCACGTACATTTACTCATTTGTCCTCACAGTTACACCAGTAGGTGAGCACCACAGGTATTATCTCACCTATTTTACAGGGGAGGAAACTGAGGAGAAGCCACCTGACCATGGTCACTCATGGTCACAGATTGCACACAGTGTGGGATCTGAATCCAGGTTTTCCTGACCCCGTGTCTATCTAAAGTACCATAATTGCACTTACAGGTTTACTCAGTACCTTGTGATATGATTCATCGTCAGGCTTGTGAGGCGAGCTCCCCAGGGGCAGGTCACTGGGCGCTCTCATACCTTCTCCCTACTTACCTGATGGTTTTAGGAGGGGGGGGGGACGCAAGCTGATCCTGTGTCTGCCATTTGACAGAAGATCACAGATGGTCCAGCTAAGCAGCAGTTTCTTGATTTAGGAATTTTCACAGGCTTTGCGGCCAACAGAGATAACTGACACCAAATACTCATTCAGAACAGGAAGTGACTGTGCAGCCTGCTGCATGCGTAAGAAGAACTCACCCAGCCAAGAACTTAAAATACCTGCTCTGGGTTTGAAGTTGACCAGCTCATGTTCTTTCATCACTTAATTGATGGCCTTGCCCCCTGCTCTTGTATGAATGATCTATGTCAGCCAGAGACTCTGGGGAGAAGAGCCACAGGGGCCATGTCTTACCCTGACACTGGATCCTGGGATTGTCTCACAATCAGGAGGCTTAAAACCATGTAAACATGAAATCATTATCCTGTGACATAAGGTAATTATTATTGATTAAATATTCTCAGAAACAGAACTGAAGTCATATAGTGGCTAAAGCACCAACTGTACAGCCAGGAAGACCTGGGTTCAAATCCTGCTTCTGTCTGGGTGACTCTAGCCAAGTCATTAGCCTCTCTCAGGGCTCTAGGAAGCTCTCAAAGGCTGCAGAAGAGAGGCGCCATGCTGCACTTTTGCACTCCGAAAGTTCCCTAGCTCAATGAAATGAGGTCCAGCTCCTGTCTCTATGTATTTGAAAAACCAATAATGGTCCCTAAGAACAGATAAAGAAATCAATCTTCTTCCTCTCACTTCAGACATTTTTTTTAGAGACACAGGGTCAATCCTGACTGGCCCTTTGCCTTATAGAGTTGGTTTCTGAAGAGTGTGTGTGTGTGTGTGTGTGTGTGTGTGTGTGTGTGTGTGTACGCGTGCAGGGGGATAGGGACAAAGCAAGGGGCTGGAATGAAATGGAAAGATCAATGGTAAATTCATGGTCATCCCTGGAAAAGCAGGAAAATGTTGCTTGGAAGGGGCTGTGTCTCAGACTGGCTTATTACATGTACAATCTCCGTGTGCTCTTCACACACACAATGGGACATTTAGTTAGTCTAACTACCTCATTTTACAGAAGCAAAAGTTGGGGAGCCCAACACGATTGCCTGGTTTTGTGACCAAATGCAAAGAGCCCTGGTTCTGGAGTCAGTAGACCTGGGTTCGAATCTTGCCTCTCACTTACTAGCTGTGTGCCCCTCAGCCAGTCACTTAGTGCCCATTGGCCTCAGTTTTCAATGAAATGATGGTGTTGGCCTCTAGGGCTAACCAGGGCCTCCAAGGTTCCTTCCAGCTCTAAAGCTCTGCTCCTATGACTCAGAGTAAGTCCTGTCCAGCCCGACACCAAATATCTCATGAGGGACCTGCCCATGGTCATGCAATGGCAAGAAGCAGCACTGGGATCTGAATTCAGGTCCTCGGACTCCAAAAGCAGCATCATGCCATTCAATCATTCAACATTCAACATTAAATGACTAATGTGTGTTAGGCACCTATGATACAAAAAAACAGAAACAAAAACTTCTTGCTCCCAAGGGACAAACACGGGGGGAAAGCATGTAACCAGAGAAGTCAACAGTATTCATGTTCAAAGTCAATACAAAGTAATTTCAAGAAGGGAGGGCACTAACAAGAGGGGGCAGGGCAGTCAGGAAAGGCCTGGGGTGTGGTGGGGGGAGGGTGGTATTCCACCATGAAAGCAAGAATCCAGCAGAAGATACTGAGGCATGGGGAGGTTGAGTGACTTAGCCCAGGTCACAAAGAGGTGGTCTCTGAACCCAGGACTTCTGATGTCTAAGACCCTGCAGGGCTCATCCCCTCAAGCCCACAAATTCTCAAGAGGCCAAGAAGACAAGAATCCCTGCTGTCCTCTGGAGTTTTCTGTTGACCTTAAGATCCAAAACCATCCAGCAGCTTAGTTTCTAGAGGCATTAAAAATGAGGCCAAGCCAGGATGCCCCAGGAGAGGCCACCACTCTGGGGATGCCAGCAGCAGGGCAGTCAGGGATGCTCAGTTTGGAAACATGCATGTCTTGAGACAGCCTTTAAATGCGTTGTCTGACTTCCCCCAAAGAACCACATCCCTTCTAACCTACTCATCTTTATCTGAAAAGGAGCCAAGTGGGTCACAAGAAGCTAGGTATGTGAGAACTAGGTTTTGTTTAGTAAAACTCACTGAAATGACTTTCCAGGGTTAGTGACACCGCAAATGTCTCCACCTTGGAAAATGAGTATGGGCTTTCAGAGGAAGAGTTTTATCAGTTCAAAAGGGACAAGGGATTTCAGAGAGATCACATATGTACCCACCTCTCACTGCCTATAAATTCTATCCAATCCAATAAGCATTTATTAAGCACTTATTTGGTACCTGGTGCTGCGTTCCGAGCTGGGGACACAAAGACGAAAGGAAAAACCATCTCTTCCCTCAAAAAATGTACATTATACTGGTCTGACCGTTGTCCCAGGAGGACAAAACATCAAAGGAAGGTATATACCAATATATTCATATGCACTTTTTGGGTGCTGAGAACTGGAAACAAAAGGACTACTTATCAAGTCGAGAAATGGATGAAACAAAGGTGGTATGAATGAATGTGATAAAATGGACAACTATGAGGCACTCAGAGAAATGAGAAGACTTGGACAAAAAGATGAACAGGGAAGTAAGCAGGAACAGGAAACAATATACGCCACAACGATGATGTAAAGGAAAGAAGGATCGAATGAAACTGAATGCTGTTTAATTTTACAGAGCCGGGCCCTGAAGATGGGTGAGAACAGAATGCACCAGCTTCCTTTGGTTGAAGGGGTGAAGTATCATCAGGGTGGGATGCTCTTAGATGTGGTCAGTGTCAAGTGGCTATAGCTTTTTTTCCCCTTTGTTACAAGGGAAGGCTGGCTGTTGTTGAGATGGGGAGGGGAATATATTCAGAAAAGACTAAGACAGAATCCTCCATTCCTTGTTTGTCTTAATGTTTATGTTGACTATCCAATCCTCCCCCATCAAATGTATGCAAATACTTGGTTTTATCTTCTAAAATAACATGAAATAAAAAAATTGCCTGTGGTTAAATGAATGAATGAAAAAAGCCACCAAGAAAACTAGGGAGAGAGAGAGAGAGTGAGAGAGAGAGAGAGAGAGAGAGAGAGAGAGAGGGCGCACCAGGGAAGGCTTCCTACAGGAGATTGCCCCTGACATGAGCCTTGAAGGAGGCTGAGGATTCTAAGAGTCAGAGAGGAAGTGACACACCTTCACCAGCAGCGCCAATCACATTGCCAGGCCCATGGGGGCACTAAACTTTACATGGATCTCATCTCATTTAAGAGAGTACCAGGGACTCCTACTTCAGCCATGGGGAGGATTTCTGTCTTCCTAGTAGTTTTCGGTTACTTTGTCAGTTTAGGGCGAGGGAGGGGGAGCACTAGGAGGCCCTAGCAAGAGCAGAATGAATCCTGGCTCTGGATTCCAAGGACATGGATTCAAGTCCTGCCTCTGACACTAGCAAGTCACTTAAATCACTTTGCGCCTCAGTTTCCTCATTTGTAAAATGAGGGGGTTGAGCTCAGTGGCCTCTAGGGTCACTTCCAGCTCTAGATCTGTGATCCTAGGAGCCTTTGAAGATTTCTGCTTTGCTTTTATCCCAGAAAATGACTGGAGAGAGGGGGCACAGAGGAGGGGAAAGAGGGTTTATTGTTCAGTTGTGTTCGACTCTCTGTGACCTCATTTGGGGTTTTCTTGGCAAAGATACTGGAATAATTTGCCATTTCCTTCTCCAGCTCATTTTACAGATGAGGAAACTGAGGCAAACAGGGTGAAGTGACTTGCCCAGGGTCACATAGCTAGCAAGTGTTTGAGGCTGGATTTGAACTCAGGAAGATGAGTCTTCCTGACTCCAGGCCAGGCACTCTGTGCACTGTGCATCTACATTGGACTGATTTTCACACATGTCCAAACCCTGTTGAGCTTCATTCTTGCCATTCCCCACTCTTTATCCATCCCTCACAGTGCTCTCACCTCCTCTCCTCACTCAATTAGGCCAGAGAACAATGTGTAGTGAACTTCTCAAATGGGTGACAACAGCAGCGACAACAACCGTCACCCATATAAGGTTCCACCTTTACACAGTGCCATCTTGTTTGTGCTTCACCAGACCCCAGAGAGCTTGGTGCTCTGGCAGTAGCATCCCCACTTTACAGACAAGGAAACTTAAGCAGTTGAGCTACTTGCCCAGGGTCACACAGCTAGCATATTGTCAAAGGCAGGATTTTCACTGAAGCCTTCTCAGTCATTTCTGAACTATTCCAAATATACTCTGGGGTCCTCCTCCTCCTCTTCCTCCTCCTCCTCTTCTTCCTCCTCCTCTCCCTCCTCCTCCTCCTCTTCCTCCTTTTCCTCTTCTTCCTCTTCCTTCTCCTCTTCTTCCTCCTCTTCTTTCTCCTCCTCCTCTCTATCCATGGAACCCTGGGCTCTGAGAGTCAAGCTTTTACCCTTATCCAACCAGAATCCAGACCACCACATGACTTCTCTACCCAACCAAGTGCTAAGTTCTTAGGCTACAAGGAAATCCAATTCAATTCAGCAAACATTGATTAAGCACCTCTGTGTGCTGGTGCAATGGAAAAAGCAAGGTGCTTCCAGAGGGAAGCCTTCCCCTGCCCCTTAGCCCAGACTGTCTCTCCTGACCTCACACAAAATCCGACTTACCTTTCATCAGCCAGCACAATGCTCACCTCCCTCCAGGAAACCTTTCCCAAAGAAGCCTAGCCCTGAACGGTTGTTTTGAAATCTCTAGTCTCACTGCAATGTGAATGGCCAACCCCAGGCTCTCACCAACCCCCTTGAAGCCCCTTGAAGCCCGACAACTGGTCCTTAGTAACCCTGCTTCTTTCTCCACTAATTCCAGTTTGCAATTAGTCCCCCAAAGGAAAAGAAGAGGAAATGAATGAGGGGAGAGAAAACCGAAGCCCACACTCAGCACCTCCCCTGCCTTTCTGAGAAGGGCTCAAGGATATGGCAGCAGCCCAAAGCACCACGCCTTCAGGTTTCCTCTTGGTCCCTTGCTGCCTCATTTCTTATGAAGCCTTAATCACTGAACAGCCCTGCCTTAGTCAAAAGGAGTGTCAAACACTTGAAAAGGCCAAGGTCTCCCACTGCATCCTGGGCCATCTCCAGCTGTTCTGATCAATATCGCGCCACTGGACCCAGATGGCTCCAGAGAAGAGAGTGAGGCTGGTGATTTTGCACAGCCCTCCCTCACTGAAATACAATTCACTTGCATGTCATGGCATCACCTCCCTGATGTCATGGTTCTCTTCCAACAACCTCTGGCCCCTTACTGTTTCTGCTGGCTCTGAGTCCCCAGCTTCCAAAAGGGCCACTGATTTCTCACTTCATTTCTTATCCTCCTTTTGCTACTAGACCTCAAGTTGTGGCTGAAACATTTACTGAGCCTCTCCCTGGCTGGTGTCACAGACTCTTGGCAGTAAACAGACAGGATTTATAAAGAATCGCGCAGGAAAGCAGCCCCCACAGGGATTTTCTCCATCCCCCCCCTTCCACCAAGAGGCTGAAATGGAAATCATTGACCCTGGGAATCCTGCCAGTGGGGCTACCCAATCCCAATGGCCCTGGCTATGGGTAGTGACACCTAGCAATGGATGGCAGTGATGGAGTGGCTGACATTTACTTAGCTGTGAAGGTTTACAAAGCACCTTAAAGACCTTATCTCATTTGATCCCCATAATAAGAGGGGATTGATAGGGATAAGGGCTAAACCTGGGATTTTATCAGTAATCAGAATCAGAAAACTCCTGGTGGGAATACTCCCTCCACTAGGGCACATTGGCACCTCTTCTCTGTAACTTCTACTGAGCTTCCTGAAGCCCAGAGAGGTTAAGTAACTTGACCTGGGTCTCACAGTCCATTATTCAGTCAGTTAGCATTTATGAAGTACCTACTATGCACCTGAGACTGTGCTAAGCACTGAAGATACAAAGAAAGGGCAAAAATTTAAAAGTCCTGAGGCAGGATTCAAACCCAGGTCTTCAGGGAGTACAACACTCTATCTACTGTGCCCCTGGCTGCCTCTAACACAACAACCTTGTGGACTATGTACTAACACATATATTATTATGAGTGTAGAATATAATAGCAATGATATCTCTCTCCCCTCCTTTAAAACATAAGCTCCTTGAGAACAGAGGCTGTTTTTTTTTAATATTCTTCTGCCTCCTCACATGGTGCCTGGCACATAGTAGGTACTTAATAAAGGCCTGTTGCATTGAGCCAAATTCCCATTTTGCAGATAAGGAAACCAAAGTTGAATGAGATTAAAGTGGTCACTGAGATAGAACAAACCAGAGACATCATTTGAAATTGGGTCACTCCTGGCTGATCTGGGATCCAGAACCATTTCCATTAGAAGGTGCCAACCCTTCCACAGTAGACTCACTACTAATCCATTTGTATAACTTCTTTTTTTGAAAAGCTTGTTTTTAAGGATAGTTAAAAAAAACTTCATTACCAAAAATATTCTTCCTCCTCCTCCCCTACCCAGAGAGTTATGCTTTGTAAAAGATTTAGAGAGAGAGAGAAAGAGAGAGAGAGAGAGAGAGAGAGAGAGAGAGAGAGAGAGAGGGAGAGAGGGGGAGAGAGAGAGAGAGAGAGAGAGAGAGAGAGAGAGAGAGAGAGAGAGAGAGAGAGGGAGAGAGAGAGAGAGAGAAAGAGAAAGAGAAAGTTGTTCAGGAAAAGCAGCCAACACATCCAGTATGTGTCTAATAATACTTCGCATCCGGAGTCCCCCACGTCTGCAAAGAAGGGAAGGAGATATATTTTCTCAACTCTTCTCTGGGGCCTATAGCTACCTTTAAAATAAGATATGTTTAAGAATCATCAGAAGACTTGCTTAGGAAAGTCCCTTCTCTAAGACTAGCACTGATAGTGTCTTTGGGAGATAGCCCCATTTTGCTCTAACAATAACCCAAGAATGTAGTCTTCAGGGTTTGACAAAACAGGATTATCCTGGTAAACAAGGACCAGGCAATTATAAGCACATGAGCTTCTATAAAGCTGTAAAAAAAGTCATTGTCCATTAATTGGGGAAGAGCTAAACCAAATGCATTATGTGAGTGCCATGGAATGTTAGCATTCTGTAACAAAGGATGAACGTGAGGAATTCAGAGATACAGGGGAAGATTTGTGTGAATGGATGCTGAGTGAGCAGTGCCAGAACAACAGGTAGAATGGTTATAGTAACGTGTATGTGGAAGCTAGGTGGTACAGTGTTAGAGCACCCAGCCTGGAATCAAGAAGACCTGAATTCAAATCTAGCCTTAGACACTATTAGGTGACCCTGGGCTAGTCACTTCACCATGTCTGCCTCAGTTTCCTCATCCGTAAAATGA
This sequence comes from Trichosurus vulpecula, assembly GCF_011100635.1. NCBI lineage: Eukaryota > Metazoa > Chordata > Mammalia > Diprotodontia > Phalangeridae > Trichosurus > Trichosurus vulpecula. The sequence goes on from NC_050577.1 coordinate 16,596,091, forward strand.
GCTGGAGAAGGACATGGCAAACCACTCCAGTATCTTTGCCAAGAAAATCCCAAATGGAGTCCCAGAAAATCAGATACAACTTCAACAACTGAACAATAAAAATGTGTATGAAAAATCCTGGAAGATGTCAGAATTCAGATCACATGCCATGACTAATGTTGGTTCTCCAGAAAGGATAATGAGATGGGGCACACATTCCCTCCTCTTTGTAGACAGGTGGTAGACCATGGGTGTGGACTGCTACATACATCATATCCACTAGTTTCACCTAGCTGTTCTTAATTACAAGGCAGGATCTGGGGGATGGGCTGGTATCAAGAAGTACTATTTCCCAAGAAAACTCACCAATAAAACACTTTTCTTAAAAACCAACATAGGTAGCAGACTTTATCTACTGCTCCCCACACTGCCCATCACCCTCACGTTCAAGGCAACAGCAGCGGCAGGGCTGGGAAACCAAGTTTAATGAGCTTTGTAGACCCACAGGGGGACCTGGTTTGACACCACAGACTAAACCATTCTTTGGCCTTTCAAAGCTAAATATTTAAAACCTGAAAGATGTGCCCTCCTAAGCCCCCAGAAAGGTCAGACAAATGTAGGCTTCGTTAGCCCGACTGTCACTAACTCATCAGTCCATGTTTTTTTGTGCGTGACTCTGCTCAGCAAGACGCAGGGTGCAGACACCTGTGTTCACCCCACAATCTCAGCGATCTCATTGACCTGCCATGAAGAGAACAGGGAGAAATAGACCAGAGCTCCATTAAATCAGCTTGATAACACTGTTCTCCTCTGAGGGGCTGGGCCCTCAAGCCCAGTGCGCCACGTGTTCATTTATTTTACTATCCTCGGGCATTATTTTTATTGAATAAAAGCTGACAAGCAACAAAGAGGGAACATGGTCCACAGGATAAAGAGTTGGCCTTGGGGTGAGGAAGATCTGGGAACAGGGTCTGCCTCTGACCCTTCCTGGCTCCCCGACCCTGGACAGCACCATTTATTATTTCAGTGTCCCCAGGGAACAAAGACTATAAAGCTCTCCTGGATTTGGAGTCAGGGAATCAGAGGTTAAATACCAGCTCTGCCATTTAATAACTGTGTAAATTCAGGTAGCCACAACCTCCCTGGGCCTCAGTTTCCCCATTTGCCATTGAAGAGGCCTGAATTATTGTTGTTCAGTCATTTTCAGTCCTGCCTGACCCTCCCTGACTCCACTTGGGGTTTTCCTGACAGAGACTGAAATTGCCATTTGCAGATGGTGATGTTGGTGACTCAGAGCCCTCATTTTACAGATGAGGAAACTGAGGCAATCAGGGTTAAGTGACTTGCCCAGGGTCACACAGTTAAGAAGCATCTGAGGCTGGATTTGAACTTGAGAAGATGAATCTTCCAGATTCCAGGCCTGATTCTCTATCCTGGTGACCTCTAAGTTGACTTCCAACTGGAAAGCTACCATTTCAAGCTGCCAGTCTGCATCAACAAAGGACATTTCCACATTGGGTGCTCCCTACATGGATAAAGTTGCTGGACACCTCCCCCCCGCCACACACACACACTCACAAAAGGTTACAGTACTTGGCAATCATCAATTGCCTTCACATCTAATTTCACACCTGTCTTTAAATGATTTCTGAACATACCCTCCAGGGCAGTGTAGGGAAGAGGAGGAGCTTGGGGCTGGCAGTCATTAGACACAGGTTTGAGTGCCAGCTCCATCCCTTCCCACTGGTGTGATCTTCAGCAAAGTCACTTGACCTTGGGGAGCCTTATCCTCATTTGAAAAATGAGGGGTTTCAACTGGACAGCCTCCAAAGTCCCTTCTGGCTCTGATGGTCCCATCCCATAGAGAACTCAAGACTTGGAAGAACTCTGGACTCACAACTCATTTTAACGCTTATCCCATTTGAAGGTCACTCTTCCCTATGGGATTCACTTATTGGTGGATCCCACCAGACTTCTCAATCCCATTTTCTTTCTCTGGCTTTGAAAACAAAGTTTCCCAGCCAATTGTATGCTGCAGAATTAAATGAGCAAGCTTGGCCCTGAAGGGGTTAAATGAGAAGACACTTCCCCGATCCTCTGCAAAGTGGGGGATCCCATGTTTGCTATAAGGGTTTGGATTGTTTTGAGTATGAGGGGAGAGGGGTGAGAGAGAAAATAAATGCTTGTTTATTGAAAACATAAAATTTAACCCAAAGTGGGAGATCGTCAGGGTGGAATACTGTATATAACACTGAAGGTTTTTTAAAATACATTTTTTAAATTTTCCCAGAACTTTTCTTCCTTTTGTTAATACTTTATTATAAGTGCTGGTTGGGGTGGGGGAGAATATAGTTGGATACTGGTGTTGTAAAAACAAAGCATATCAATAAAAACACACTTTAAGTTTTAAAAAAAGCTGCACTGCCCCAAAGACAGGTTTTCTTTATAACTAAATGTTTGATTAGAGATCTAACACTAAACAACAGAATAGACAACTGAAGTTCTTCAATAAGTATGTACAGAGAAATTACTTCATTTCAATGGATAAAGCTCCCACCAAGCTTCCTGGTCCCTTCCTTCTCATCCTGGCTTCACCCTAGGACCACAGCCAACATGCTCCTCATTTCCAGTTATGCCTCATTGGATAAAGCTCTTTCCAGATTTCTTTGTCTTCCAAATACCAGTAAGTCTCAATTGCAATATAAGATTCCAGCTTCTTTCTATTTTGGGTATGCAGTAGCCTAAAGAGGAAACACCTGGATGGGAAGCTAGGTGAGAAATTGAGCAAGTCTAGACCAGGGGGTGAGTGCCTTAGGATCCTGGCAACAGCTCTTGGAAGTCATCAGCACAGTAGGCAAGAAGCCACTGGGAAAGATGGGCCAGACCTAGGTCTTCCTCTCCCCTCCTTCCCCTGCCCTCCAACTCTGCTAGAGACAGGCAAGGAGGAGCTGCTGGAAAGAGGCTTTTTTAGAAGCAGACTTTGAGACAATGCTGGAAGTCTGATCAACACCCCCAAGGAAATGGAATCCCTGAAAGGCTAAAGCTTTCTAACAAAAAAGCTTCTTAAGATGAAGTAGATGGTGATGTTGGATGCCTTGGAGCCAAAGACTGAACCAGATGCAGGGAAAGAAAGTTGTGGATGGCAAGCTGAGCCTGAGGCCGCAGAGCTCTCTCGAAGCTTCCTGCAACGAGGTTGCTGCGTGTTCCTTCCACTGACACCAACCACAGCCAGGTCAGACCTCTGCAGGTGGTCTCAGAGAGAGCTTCCAGGCTAGAAACAACACCAAGCTGGAAAGGACAGTAATAGCTTGTGTCTTGTTAGCACGTCAGGGTTTGCAAAGCGGTCTTTCCATGGCTTCTTCCCCTTTGAAATGGAGCTGGCTGAGCGAACTGCAGCCAATTGAGCTTAGGGAATATTCTTTCACCTTAATGAATAATAAACAACAGGGTGAATTCAGACACAGAAAGACCTGGATGAAGAGCAAGTAGAACCAGAACATCACACCTGCAAATCCAACAATAAAGAAAAGCATCAACCTGCTGAACTGTAATAGAAAACCTCAGGCTTGGGGAACACCTGGGGAAGAAACACCCTGCCCTCCCTCCTTCTGGTAGAATGGTAGGGGCTTGGGCTGCTGGATGTGATGGCTGTGTTGGTTGGCTCTGAGTAAATCTAGTTCTCTGCTACCAAGAGGGGTTCTGTTGGGGTACAGGGAGGATTAGCGGGACACGACTGTGGATGAAAGCAGAGGTAATAATAAAACTGTTTTAACAAGTGCTGCTGTAGCTGAAAAATTGATTGCTTGTGGGCGAGCTGGTCATCGATGAGCCAGTCTCTGTGCTGAGTGAGGTTGGTCCTCAGACAAAAGACTTGGAACCCCGACTGAACCCACACTCAAAGCCACTTGTGAGCTACATGTAAAAGGTTGCATGCTTTATGGGAAGCGACATAAGGATTCTGTGAAGTGAAGGTAAGCAGAGTATCAGGGTTCATCAGAGCTTAGCTTCAAAGCCTGAAAGAAGTTCAGATGTCATCTAGTCCAACATCTGCCTTTTACAAATGAAGAAACTGAGGGTCAGGGAGGTCCTGTGATTTTTCTGGGGAGTTCATTGTGGAGATGGGGGACAATCTGTGTATGCAGAGACAGAGATGGGGCATGGAATGGCATTTCCAGGGAACATGGGAAACACGCAAGTCTGACAGGAATAGAGAGTTCCTAAAGTGGAATAATATTTATAATCAGAGAGTGTGGAGTTGGGGGGGGTACTAAATTATAAGGGCTTTAAATGTCAGGTTGAGAAGTTTGTATTTGATCCTAGAAATACTAATAGGGAGCCAATGAATATTTGTGAAAAAAAGAATATCTTAGAACTAAGATGTTAGACCCTAAATTCAGGCAATGGTTTACCATAAACTCAATTTCCATCTTGGTGTGTAAATGACACGTAGGAGAGGAGACATCTTGAAAGCTTGTGGTATTTGGGGGTTTTCTGGGTGGAGTGGAGAGAGTGAAAGGGCAGAATGAGAACTGGAATTAACATCATCACTGAGAATTATGGGAATTCTGGCAGATGAATAAATGTCAACCCTTTCACACAAAACAAACCTCTGCAAAGGTGCGAATTTTAAAGCTTTGCATGGTGGGACAAAAGACAGTTTTAGGCTCTCCCTAGGAATGAAATAGGCAGAGGACGTTTGATAGGAGAAACACATGTTTGAAATGTCCACTTAAAACATTCATAAGATCAATCTGAAAATATCAAAACTACATTCTGACCCCTCCAGGGGGAAGCAAGACGGCTCAAAGGGTATACTTGGAAAACGGATGGTTTGATTCAATGCCACAACCATCTGTTGGGTTGGCTACTGTGTTAGGCACCAGGGATTCAAAAATTGAAGCTCTGCCAGCCCCCAAGAGGCTTACATTCTCAAAATGCAAAAATAATCAAAGGAAGAATGACAAAGGTAGCCGTCAGCAATCCAAGCGCCAGATTGTAGCAAAATGATCAGTGTCTGCATGGGTTTCGTTAGTCATCTAAGGACACAAATAGATGGTGGGGGAAATCTTCCTCATTCATGAAAGATGGGGAGGATCCAACCCAGAGCTGAATCACGTGGGCAGCCCCAACAAGCTTTCTGAGGCCTCCTGCAGGCCACCGCTCTTGGATCTGGTGGGCAACACCAGCTTAGGGAGCCAGGAGCTTATCAACAAGCCATGAGGTGTCTCATTAAGAGCGTTTCAGGATGACTAATGGGGCTAAAGGCCAAAGCTGGGGTGGGATCTTAAAATAACCACCAAGCCTTGAAATGAGCTGCCTGCCCATCTTCATGGCTCGCACTATATTTAGAGGTGCACAGTTAAGAGTGAGTCAGCCAAAGAAACCTAACCGTGTGGGTAGGGAAGCTCACTGTGCTACCTCAACATTCACCTCTGGGGGCCTGGCCAATAGATGGAGAGCCTCAATGGTAAGCACTGAAGATGTTTAGGCTGGAGGAGAGAAGGCTAATGCAGGGCGTAACTGTCGTGACATACCTGAAGGACTCTCCTTTGAAAAAGGAATTAAGGAGAAGCAGCAAAGAGAAGGAGACAATGAGTTGGGAAAACAGGGGTTCAAGTCCTGACACTTACTGGCCAGCTGACCTTGCTGGGCAGGCTCCTTAACCTTTCAGTGCCCCAGGAAACTCAACAACATTCTAAGTTGCTGAACCCTTCAGGTGTGTGCTGGTAAAGGGAGGGGCCTCATTGGGAGTTCTCTCTATGAACGAAACTCAGGTTGGATCGCAAGGAAGAAAGAAAGGATTAGCCTTTAAGTATGTACTGGTGAGAAAACATTCACCTGTCATCTTAGGCTGGCTAAGTTCAGAGAGGCTTATCCTTTAAAAGGACGGCCACCAGATGAGGAGGGATCTTGGGGGGGAGGGGTGGCTCAGCATTGCAGCAATTTATAAGGGACACTATTCCGGCTCTGCCACTCACTACTGGTGTGACCTTGGGCAAGTCACTTCACTTGGGGGCCTCAGTATCTCCATCTGTAAAATGAGGGGGCTGGTCTTAATAATCTCTAAGTTTCCTTTTATCTGTAAAGTGATGATCCTGCTAATGTATGGAGGGGGTTGCATTTTCTATCATGAGTAGAGAGTTATCGATGATCATCATGGTACACACTGGAGGAGGGGGTGAGGAAACACTCCTGTCCAATGCAGATCAGCATACACTCTGCAATTTACAAACGTAGAGGGCGGCTTGGGACTCTAAGAGCTGTTTTGGGTCATAATGCTGGTAAACGACTGTGTCAAGTCAACAAGCTCCTACTATGTGCTAGGCAGTGGGAATACAAGTAAGCAGGAAGAAAGATAGTCCCTGCCCTCTAGGAGCTTAGACAAGGCAGCAAACTAGGGGGAGGGGATGATATAGGGAAAAGGGGGTAGGGGTGGAGAAAGTATCAGTGAAGGGCAAGAGAGGAGTTGGTGGAAGGAAGGAGGAGTGGGCATGACTGGCTTAAATACACCCTCAAAATGGGGGTTCTAGGAGGTTCTAGAGGGGCTGCAGGGACACAGGCATCTTTCAGGGTGTATATACGGTAATAATTATTAGGTCTTTTCAAGCCTGGAAGCAATCTAGTGGTCCCTAAGGTCTACTTTGTTCTGGCCTCTTTAGCTTTAGGGAGTTTAAATGAATTTTTAATTTTAAATGAAAAATCTCTGAGTTCAATCACAATCACTCTCATTTGGGAAAATTCCTCAGCAGAGTCTGGCGCTGGGTTTCACCTCTATTTAGATCTACCTCTAGCTAAGCACCGGCATTAGGTTACTGGAAACATCTGGGACACAAAGCTTCTATTCCACCGTACTCTTTGTGAATAGACAGGCACTGAGAGAAGCTGGAGAAGGAGCCTGCATTTTCTTAGCCCTTCCCTGGCAGATGTCCCCTTCTCTGAGACGTCTGTACAGCCAACGATTCTCCTCGATAACTCTCATCACTTGGCACCGTGGCTGGCACATAGTAAGATCCTACTAAATGCCAGTTGCCTGACTGATTGCTAGAGTCTGCCATGATTGCTATAGCTTCTCAAATTGAGACTCTCAGAATCTCTTGCTGAGATCCTTCTGAGGTCCTTCTTCCTTTTACACAAATCGCCTAGGGCACCATCATGTCTCCCACACAATGGCTCTGTTTCACGGAGACGTGCAGATGCTCTTCACATTTAGTTCTGATAGTTTTGACTCAATCAGAAAGTGTTCTTACCTAACAAAGGAGTTGACTATTAAGTGGGTGGGGTAATCAATGGAGTCCAACTCTTAATCAGAAGGAGGACTCAAACCCAGGTCTTCCAGACTCTCAGGCTGACTTTCTAGGCACTATGTCAGGTTTGGTGAAGGAATGAATCAAACCCATAAGCTGTTGCATATGCAACTTGAAACTTTGGGTTCAAACCTGGGCTCTAAGACTTTCCATCTGAGTGACCCTGGGAAAATCACTTTCCTTCCATCTATGACCTAGTTTCTTCTGTAAATGAGGTAATTTGACCATTCTTGCAATAACATTCTAAGACCTAACCTCAGATACAGTGCAAACTTATTGCATGGAGATCAAGGTAGTTACACAATAGATTTGAAATAAGGTGTGAGGAAGATAACTTTGATATAAATATAACCACATGATAAGTCCTAAGGAATGGTATACTAAGGACACCAATGAACCAAAAGCGACAACTGAGCAAATGTCACGTTGCCTTAGAATGGCCAGTGCAGCCTAATCCAGGACCATAGATTGTCAATCAATCCATAATCAGTTGACACATATTTATAATGTATTGACCCTGTGTCAGGCACAGAAGCTGAGGATACAGAAACAAAAATGTCTTTGCCCTCAGAAGGCTTACATTCTACAGCTGCATTTTACAAATGAAATCAATGCAGCAGAAAAAGACAGCAACTTTGGACTCGAATCCTGGGTCTGCCACCCACTACTTATGGGACCATGGGCAAGTCACTTTCTGGGCCTAGGTTTATTCATTTATCACTGAGGAAGTTGGACTAGTGGCCTCTGCCCCATGATCTACCACTTTTGAGTAGACCCACTCTCCCCTCCCATCTAACAGAAGAGGAAAGGACTCCGGGGTGGACTGGATGAAAAAGGCACATGCTAAGAACAGCTCAGGGCTCTTCAGAGAAATGCAGACACGGCTCCCCAGGAGCACAGATACCTCAGTTCTGGGAAAGCCCTGGTTAGGCCCCATCAGCTTCCCAGTGGCATTCCTGGAAGCCTTCTCTTGGAGATGAGCAACTGCTATGGAGAGAAGCCGTGTGGAAGAGCCCTAGATTGGTGGTGAGAAGACCTGGCTTGGAAACCCAGCTTGGAGACATTATCCAGGTGACCTTAAGCAAGTCACCCCCTTTTGGGGTCCCGAGTTCTCCAGATGTAAAGTGAGGATGCTGGACTCAATGTAGAACAGTGGAAAGACCACTGGGTCTGTAGTCTGAACACCTAGATTTAGATCCACTCTCTGTTTACTATCCATGTGACCTGGCACAGGTAATTAATTCAGTCTGTCTGGAGCCCAAGTTTCTTCATTTACAAAGTGAGGTGGGGCGGGCTGGATGACTTCCAAGATCTCTTCCGTATAGCTCTGTGACCCTATCATCCAAACGTGTCTTCAGTTCTGTGATGTAATGCACAGGGGCTGGAGGACCTGGTTTTGAATCTCACTTATTTGCTATGTGACCTCAGATGAGTTCCTTCTCTCTAGGACTCAGTTCACTCATCTATAAAATGGAGGGATTGGCCCAGATGACCTCCAATAGCCTATGATGCGGGTCTCTTCTGCCACTGGGCTATGTTTGCTAGTCATGTTAGGAGATAAGTCAATGGCACAGGACCAGACTCAAAGAGTTTGTTCTGCATTCCTTCCTTTTGGTTTTTATTCCATATCAAAGTCTCTACAACTACTGAGGCACCAAGCTTGTCTTCCCACCTAGAGTCAGTGGATCTTGGAGGTAGTCATTTGGTCCAACCTCCCATTCCTTCTAATGCCAAATTCCCTTTCTAGAACGTTTCACAACCTATGGTCCCTTATTGTTTGACAGAACCCTTCAGGATCTCATTCCTTTTCAAGGCAGCCATTCCATCTTTGGCCCACTCAGAATGCCAATCACAGGTGCTTAATGAGACACCCAAGGGCATCTCTACCTCCCTCCCAAACTGATTCCAGATGCAATGCTATTTAACCCGACAAGTCATCTCTCCCCTCAGGGCCTCAGTGTGTTCATCTGTAGAAGGGGAGAGATGGAACAGATGATCTCTCAGGCCCCTTCCATGGCTAACATTCTATGGTTAACCTTCAACAGTGTCCCTGACGCACTCATGCCAGGCTCAGGGTGATGTGCTCAGACAACAGCTTCCACTCAAAATATGGGTTTCCCTGGGTTCTGATTTTCAGTTGCATCAGAGACCTCAGAGGTCAACTAGGACAACCTGCATCCATCCAAGAAATCTCCTTTGCTGCATTCCACTCAATATTCACATAGCCTAGCCTCGAATACCTCCAGTGAGCAGGAAACTCACTACTTCCCTAGGTAACCCATCCCACTTTGGGACCAAGCTCCAAGGTAACCTCTCAGGCTACAGTCTTGTTGACTGTTTTTTTTTTTTCTTCCCAAAGGAAGGATTAAGGAAGGCTGAAGAGAAGGTTCAGTTTGATTTTTCACAAATTATTCTTAACCCAAACAGACTTCATTGGAGTTCCAATAGTACAAGGATTTTTCAGCACAGTAAAAAGCATTGTGCAATGGAAAAATTACTCACCCAGTTGGAAATCTGTTCAATTGTAGCTCTGCTGCTAACCAGCCAAGTGACCTTGGGCAAGTCAATTAACTTTTCTGGGCCTCAGTTTACTCTTCTGTCAAAGGAGGGAGTTGGGCTTAACATCCTCAAAGGTCCCTTTCAGCTCTAAATCTAGGGTCCAAATATGCAGCCCCTGAAATAGCTCCACTGGAGAGAACTTTCTGCTCAATTAGGGCAGCTGCTTACCTCGAGCTGCTGCAATTAGGAAGCTGGCCCCTGGGGGAATACTTGAGGGAGCTCTAGGCAAGGAAGTGAAAGCTATTCCAAAGAGAAGAGGAAGGGACCCAAGCGGGAGCTTGGGCTGGTTTCCTCCAATGCATGCTGGTCATCGCTTCCTTTTCATGTGGTCTGACAGCGACACAATGGCAATCTCTGGGCAAAATTGTTTATTTTGTTGAATTCAAGAAGCATTTTACCAAGCACTTATAAGGTCTAAGGCCCCTGCTCTTGGGACTGGGGATGAAACGGCAAAATGAGGAACAGACCCCACCCATCCTACTGGCAGACAAGTCAATGGAGGAGAGTGAGCAAGTCCAAGCAAGCAGGGGCATCGGGAAGGCTTCTCATGGGACACAGGAGCTGCTTGTGTCTGAGGTGGGATTTGAAACCAGCTCCTGACAGCAGTCCAGGACCCCTTAGAGCATCATGTACTGGGGCATCACGTCTGGCATCTTTCCAGCCCCGCATGTCCAGGTATCACAGGGTGGGGGGAAGGGTCAGTGCCTATTCGGATAGTTGGCTCGTTCTAGTCGGTTCCCCCCACTCAGTAGCGACTCTGCACATACGTTGCTGTGCACGTGTTGTTCCCCACCCGCCAATAGAATACAAGCTCTCGAGGGCAGGGATGGCTTCCTTTTTGTCTCTATGTCCCTGGCATGGGACCCGGCACACAGTAAGCCCCTGAGAAAGCCTCGTTGAATTGAACAAGTGAGCCAGATATTTGCTAGTCAGGGAACCGTCCCCATGGGGAGTGGAAGGGAGCACGGGGGATCTGCTTTCCCTGACCTCCAACTTTTCTTTCAAGGTCAGAACTTTGAGCTATATGACTGTCACCAGATGCCAAAGAGCTGCTGTTGTTGTGACCCTGGTACAGTGGAAGGAGTATTAGCTCTGCAATGCTAGAAATAAATGTACATCTGTGCGTGTTATATAGGTGTATATTTCTATGTATATATAATACATAATTATATATAATGTATAATCCAGGGATTATAGATTTGGAGATGAAAGGGGCCTTAGAAATCAAAGTCCCACTCCATCTTTTTACAGATGAGTAAACTGATGGCCAGAGGCCAAATGACTTGTCCAAGGTGAATGACCCTCATATGGGAGAAAACCACACTTTTTCTGACTCTGCCAGAGGACCCTCATCCAAACCCCAACTCTATTACTTACTACTTGTATGGGGCTCAGTTTCCCCATCTGTAAAAGATGGGACTGGACTCAACAGCCTTCATGCAATAGATGTCTGACCCTTCTCCCAAGGGGACCCTGAGTAAAGAAGCTCAGGTATTCTTCCTTTAATCAGAGGCACCAGCAGCCTTTGGGTTCCCAGGACTTTCCTGTAGCTCGAAATCAGATAGTGAAAGGGAATCTTATCAAGATCTTTGACCCAGGCAAAGGCTGCATTCTTACAGCTGGGGCTCATGGGTAACCGTTCAAGGAGAGCCGGCTCACAGCCACATCTCTACCGCAGAAGGACACCAAGAGAAGCAGTGAGCGACCAGGGAGCAAAAGGGACAAGGTGCCCTCTGGTCACGGGGCTGCTCAGCTTTCCACAGCCGATTTTTTTCCTAAGGCACAGAAGTGAAGGATTTGAAATTCTGGCTCGGTTTGCCAATTAGGATCAGATGTTAATTTTGGGATCTGGACCCAAAGAACAGGAAATGTTACCCATTTGGGAGGGGGGTCCTTTCATTGACTTGTCAGCAATTTGATGGGGCCATGCTGGGGCTTGGAAGCTATCCAAAAAGCCCAGACAATATTTGTAAAGTGCTATGTACACATTTGCTGTTCTTGTTACCTTTATTATTCACACAGGGTCAGAACTGGGAATTTTTGGACCTGGGGCAAGAACAACAAGCTGTACCTAGGACATGTAGCAAGAAGCACATGCTCGTTGGAGGTTGTGGGTAGGAGAGCAAGACATCACCCCAGCTCCAGAGCAGTGCTACCTAGTGTACTATGTAGTATCCTGCAGGTAGTGCAGTGCATAGGGTGCCGGACTTGGAGTCAGGAGGGCCCGAGTTCAAATCTGGCCTCTGATCATGGGCAAATGACTTGACCTCTCTCACTCTCAGTTTTTCATCTGTCAAATGGTGGGGTTGTCATGAGGCTCGAATGAGAGACCATATGTATCCACTTAGGTTTCCATCGTGTGTTAACAGCTTTCAGTGCTCCACGAGCCCTCTGACTTCACCTTCCTACTCTCTGCTCATGTTCACAAGGTACCATGTAATGGACCCCCTCCTGTCCATCACACACACACACAGAAATCCAAATCCACACACAATGGAGAGTGTACCTGGTTGGCTCCTTTGACTGTTTCTTCAAAGCTGGTCTGGCAGCTTTGTTGAGACTTAATCCCACTTGATGTAGTCATGGGAGTATTGCTAACCCACTGAGTCTCTTAGTCACCTGAGCACAATCCCCAAATTACACCTCTTGAAATGACCTCTGCTTCAGGAAACCATCATCTTTGGCTTTGCTCCTTCCTTCATTTTACCTAATGTTAGTGCAGAGGACCAGTCACCTCACCTCGAGAACATCAGATCAAGTCTCCTCAGAGAAATCCACTGAAATAGAAACACCTTCCTCCCAAATGGAATCCTAAATAATCTAACCATTCACACTGAAAGAACAAAGTGGATGAGAAATGCATTGAATGGTGCATTGAACAGTGATGTTCAATGTTAAGCTTTTAATAACACTTTTTTTTAATGCAGGTGGTCCACTCTTAGGCATAGGGCTGTACAGGCAGCCCAGGAATCACAGAATCAAAGCTTTAGAGCAGGAAGGGATCTTAGAACTCATCAAGTCTAACACCTTCACTTTACAGATGGGTAAACTGAGACCCAGAGAGGGGAAGTGACTTTCCTAGCTACTAAGTGTCAGAGGCAGGATTTGACTCCCAGCCCATGCTCTATCTGTACTAACAGCATAGTGAATTATTCCATCAATATCTACTAGTGGATATATGTTTCAGGTGCTAATGAGCCAACTCTAGAGCTGAGCAAGGAGAGGCATAAGTAACAAGACTGTCAATTGGTAAGCTTTTAATGGATCAAAATTGTTCACCTGTTCAAAGGCTCAGTTCTTTTCAAAGTTTTCCTGTTTTCCTAATTTCGTACATCAGTCATTTCCTAATGCTCACCACCCCTTTAGAACTCTCCTCTATACTAAGGAAAAAGAGCAAAACAAAACTAACCACCACAGCAACTACCCACGCTGGACAATGCATGCAACATTCTGCATGCGTAGTCACCCACCTCTGAAACAAGAGAAACCAAAGTCCATCCAGATGGGTTGTGAATTGTGGATCACCAGGATCTCAGAAGAATTCAAATGATGACTAATCTCTAGAGTGATGGAAGACACAAAAGCAGCCACCTCCATGCCGGAAGCAGTCCATTTTACAAAACATGTATGACTGGGCCAGATGAAGGACAAAGGACAAGAAGGACAAACCGCTGGTGGATAAGTTGAGAGATTTTCATGTTGCCCAAGATACTCAAAAAATAAGAGGGATGGCTGGCTTTCCTGTGGAAGCCTTCTGGAAAGACATAAACAACAGTTGCACAGAATTGGAAAGGATGGAAAGACTGCAGTTTGCTTTGGTGGAGGGGGTACTCGCGTCCATGAGGTCACAGACCTGCCCAAGTAAGTATTCAGCTAGTGGTAATATGGTAACTCAATGACTAGATTTTTAAAAAGAATCTTCCCTTGGTATCCTGTCTGGTGTTTACATCATTGTTAGACTTCCTACATCTATAGACTTATGATGCCAACCTAACTCTCCATCCCAATCTCCCACTATTCCTTTGCATTCTATCCAAGGTGGATCGGACCCACTGTTTCAGGCAGATAGCCTGTTATTTCCCTCCTTCACATCTTTTATGGACCATGATACTCGCCCCTCCACCTGGACCACCTTCTTGTACCAATGCTACCAAAATCCTATCTCCCCCTCCCCCCTCCACTAGACGAGAGCCTTCTCTCCTCCAAGTCCCCAGGTTATTTTCTTTGAAAGTGTCTCCAGTCCTTACTGTGTCACAATTGTTTGGGTCCATGAGTTGCCTCCCATTGCTTGCCATAAGCTACTTGTTGGAAGGGACTCATCTACATCTTCTCAAGTGATGATACCTGGCACATATACACAGAAAGGGCCACATGATAGACCGGAAGGATCTGGGACTCGGAGGCAAGAAGCCTAAGTCCGAATCCCATCTCTGAGGCTTACTGTGTGAACCTGGGCAAACCACTTCGCTGTCTCTGTCCTTCAGTTTTCCCGTCTATAAGATGGTGATGATGACCTCCCAAAGTTATTATGCTATGGGAACTGTATTTGTTGTTATTAACGAATATCTATCTAATTGAATCTTGTTGAGAGAATGCGCTAAAGAAACATACAAAATAATTCATCTAATAGTTGGGGGGAGGGGACAGAGGAATCACATTTACTCCTCCACGCCTGTCTAAACAAACACAATAGAAAGGACTTAAGAAGATACAGATTGCCCTTAACAAAGGTTGTTCCATAAATCTGCCGGAGAGATCTCAAAATATGCCAACAGACAGAGCAAATCTTTTTATGTCTGCCATCCAAAGAGACAGCACTTTCAGTGGGAGGTCTATTTAAATATGAATGGAGAGCTGAGCTGCGGCTGAAAAAAAAATCCCCCGTAGAAGGAAACTGTGCACCATATTTCAAGGGCCTCTTACCTATCCTGAGAAAATGGAAGGCAACTCACATGCTTAATCAGCCAGAGAGAATTCTGCCTCATTCATTTGGGCTCTGAGAAACATGGATTTTGAGCTGGACGGGTGGGACCTTGGAGGCCAATTAATCCAACCTACCTCTAACCCCTCCTAATTCACAGGGAAGGAGACTGAGGCCTGGAGCATGGTACTGGCTTAGTCAAAGATTCACAGTTAGGAAGAATAAGAGCCTGGATTCATAGAATCAGAGACTCAGGGCCAGAAGGGACCCTAGAGATCATCTAGTTCAATCGAAGAGGTCCCTTCCAGCGCTGAGTCCTTGATCCTGTCACCCCTTCATTTTACCGGTGAGCAAACCATGACCAAATATGTTAGATCCTAGCCTAAGACCACCTAGATGTAAACATCCAAAGAAAGACTGGAATCCATAGGTCCTCTGACCCCCCATACAAGAAGGGACTCTCTTCCAAATGCCCACTGAGAAACTCCACGTTACTTCACATACAGTTAAAATGGCAGGACCATTTTCTTTACCTCCCCCACCTTCTTGAACATCTCCCTAGGCTGTCCATCCACAGGGATATGAGGGGCTCAGGCACGACACGAGGTCTCTCAGTAGGACTGATTGGCTCAGTGGTGCTCAGACTGCCTTTCCCCCAGCAAACTCTGGAAAGTCAGGACAAGCAGAGAAGAGAGGAGTAATTTGAGTGGGTGGTGTTAGTTCCTTCATTTTCCAGAATAGACTGTGCTCTAAAAGAAGGTATTCATTGATGCCAAGTTAAGGGGGAGGTGGGGCAGGGGAGGGAGGGGAGGCTTTGCAGAGAGTGATTCAATCCAGTGCAGACTACAAGGACTCAGGGCTGAAGTTATATCCAAAGGAAATGCCCAAGAAGGACCGAGGTAGCCCATTTGGCTCTCCCCACCTCCCTGCAGCTCCTGCCAGGGGCAAGTGACAAGGCGGAGTCTAGTGTCTGTCTGTCAGTGGGACAATCTGAGGTGAGGGAGGGAAGTGACCTTCTCAGGTGAGAAGACCCAGGGTCCTTTGCTTCATTTAAGTCACCAGAGTCCCAAGCATCCCAGCAGGCACAACTAAGAACATCCAGGCCCTCCAGAGACAGACAAGACACTCGAGTTGTTTGTGCACTAGCATGCGTCAGGTGGCCAGGCTCTATTGGTCATGGAGTCACTGGTGTCAAGAATTCTCTCAGAACAGAACACATTCATTCTGGACTTGTTATTCAACACTCCCTTCCATGGTATGGCCAAACTGAACCTTACACAAACTCCAACTCCCACCTCCACGTCTTTGCAATGGCTGCTCCACCTCCATGGAATGAACTTCATCCTCACCTCAGTCTCTTAGAATTCTAAGCTTTCTTCAAAGCTTAACTCTGTTATCACTTCCCCCTACAGGTCTCCCCCTACAGAACGTAAGCTCCTGGCGGGCATTTACATCATTGTGTCCTTGGTGCCCAGCACAATGCCTGGCACGAAGCAGGCACTAAATAAATATTTGGTGACAGACTAATGCAGGGACAGAAAGAGCAGAAAAGAAACAAAGCTGAGTGGGGCTGAGGCAAAGATAGGAAGATTAAGGAAGGGGGAAAATGGATAAATAAGGGGAGAAGTCAGAAAAAAAAAAGAAAATGATGCCAGCAGAGTAGAAGTGCTGCCAAGTCCTGCCAAACTGGCAATACTCCAGCTCTAGACTAAAGGGAGGTGACTGTTGTATGCGGACCAGCTGAGCTCCCTCCAGGGAGGCTCAGTATGAGGCTGGCTAGAGGAGGAGGAGGTATTGGGTCACGGGCAAGAGGGATTGAAATTGACCTTTGTGGAGAAGACAGAAGGGAGGAGCCTCCTCCAGCCACCAGACCATTCTTCTCCTTAGACCTTCACTCCTGCTAGGAGCCCCCTCCCCTCTAGTTCCACTTGCGCTCACCAGTAGGTAGATCCAGTCACCCAACCATGCCTGCCATACAGCCACTGACTCCCTCTGCGTGACCCCTTCAATCTGTAACTTTGAATCGCTGTTAGAATGTAAGATCCTTGAGGGCAGGGGTCATCTTGCTTTTATGTTAGTATCCAGAGCACTTGACACACAGGAAGTGCTCATTAAATGCTTTGCCTCACTGTTCCTATTCAGGAACCTCCAGTGGCAACTCATTACCTACAAGATCCAAACCCAAATCCTCCATGGGATCCTTAAAGTCCTTCCCAGCCTGGTCCCTGCCACCTCTCCAGTTTTCCAGGCTGCTCCTCATCTCCTGCCTCCACACTCTGTCTCTGGCTGTGCCCCATACCAGGGTTGCTTGGAAGGAGAGTGTCCTCCCTCCTCTTCATCTACCAGCTTTTCCAGCTGCCTTCCAATCCCAGGTAAAATCCTACCCTCCAACAGGAAGCCTTCCCATGCCTGCTAATCCCAGTGTCCCCCCTCTGCTGATGATTTCCTGTCCTGTCTATGATTTGCTCCATATTCGTTTGGGTCTCCCCAGTTACACTGGAGGCTTCTCAAGGGCAGGTTCTGTTTTTGCCTTTCTCTAGCATCTAGCATAAGGCTGGTACACGGTAGGTGCTTAATAAGTACTCATTGGCTTGACTGTGAAAAGTCAGTCTCCTCTTATTTGTCTTTTGTATCAAATCTTCTGAGGAGTATGGTACAAAAGAGCTGCTTTTAGTGGGAAGGAAGCTGGTCATCAAAAGACCACAGGATGCCAGACGGAGAGCTGGAAGGGGCTGAGATGCCATCTAGTCCCCCATGAGGAAAGCAAGGCACAATGACTAGCCCAGGGTCACACAGTGAGTATCTGCATGGTAAAGGATTTGAACTCAAGTCTTCCTGACTCCATATCTGGTGCTTTAACCCCTGAGACACCTAGCTGCATGTATGTATGTGTATGTATGTATGTATGTATGTATGTATGTATGTACACATATATATATGTGTATATATATAGTATGTATAAACACGTGTGTGTGTGTGTATACAAAAACAAAGCACGGGGGACACTAAAAACAGAGAGACAATTTTTTCAGAAGAAATGTCACTTATTTTAAAAAGTTACTTCCTACTTACATTTGTACTGAGTCTAAAGATTCAAGTCTTCATTATGTCCCACAGTCAAGGCAGCACGGTTCTGGTGACCAAGGGGTTAAACTAGCGAAGGGCTTGGAGAGTCAGGTCAGCCTGAGCAATGATACTTCTATCCCTTTCCC
Organism: Trichosurus vulpecula; assembly: GCF_011100635.1. Lineage (NCBI taxonomy): Eukaryota > Metazoa > Chordata > Mammalia > Diprotodontia > Phalangeridae > Trichosurus > Trichosurus vulpecula. Next base: position 16,614,066 of record NC_050577.1, read on the forward strand.
TATCTACCATTCCCTTCTCCAGTGGATTGAGGCAGACAGGGTTAAGTGACTTGCCCAGCATCACACACCTAGTAAGTGTCTGAGGTTGGATTTGAATTCAGGTCTTCCTGACTCCAGGCTCATTGCTCTAGCCACTGAGCCACCTAGCATATAGCAGGTGCTTAATTAATGTTAGTTATTTTAAAAGAATATAGAAATTTTAACAGGGTAGTTACACAATTATTCTTTCATTTATATTTTCATCTGCATTTTTTGTTTTCTTTTACACATATTAAAAAAGGTTTCATAATGCTTTTTCTTTTTCTCTCATTACTCACCAATTTCCTCTCACTCCCATTTCCTGAGTGGAAGACCTCCCTTTCAACAAAGGCATATAATCCGGAGAAATAAATCGACAGCCCATCCAAGCTGGAGAATGCCCATTTGCAGCCCATTGCTTCAGGGAGGACCATGGGGTCCTAAGTGCTTTTGAAATTGGCCCAGGGTCCCAGGGACAGTATGTGTCAGAGCCTGGGCTTGCAAGGAGGCCTATCTCATCTCTCTCCAAACTTCAGTGCCCACACTTTCATGAATAAAAAAGATCGTGTCAGCTGTCTACAAAACCAACCAATTGCTCAACCACCAGTGATAACTCCAGATGGGAAACCGAAAACAAATCAACTAGGAAATATTTGAAAACAAAAACAGCTTTGATGTCTTCAAAGATCATTTTTCTCCCATCCTATCAAACACAGACATAGTCACCGTCATCCCACCATGCCTCACTGCCCAACATCCTGGGAACAAACCAAAGACTGGTGAAAGCAGCAATTTCCAAAATTTTCCCTCTGCCCTTGAGTGCTGACAGCAACGTGCCCAGGCACATCTAAAAGGGGAGGCAAACCTCTCTCTGCCCCTGCCCACACCTGACTTGGTTTGGAGGCCGTGCTCACTCTTCTGAAGCCGTTTGGTGCCTGACTAACTCAGGGTCTGAAGAGCCTCTCAGAGCTGCCCGGAGCTGTCGGAGCAATGGGAGAGGGTGGGCGCTCTCCTGACTCATGGCAGCAAAGAGGAGAATGAAGCCTCCCAACCCTCCTCATGTCCACAGCCACTGCTGCCCCCCATCCTTCCATAGCCACATTAACCCAAAGAGGGCCCTCCTCTAGAAGTTCAAACAAAATGGCCCTCAAATATCTGAAAAATCAGAAAAATGGGTGTTTTCTGTCATTGTTTGGTCTGGGGTTGGGGAGAACTCTGGATCTGCAGCAAGAAGATGTAGCTTCAAATTCTGGCCCTGCTATTCATTCCTTGTGTGGCTCAGTTTTCTTAGACAGTTGGCCTATTTAAAAGTGTATGTGTGTTTTACCTTCATTATGGATTTCTTAAGTAAATGTTTGCTCAGGTTCTCCTGACTTCATCATCTTAAGTGGCACTGCCTCTCCCTCAGAATGTCCACCCAGCCACTGATCGGACACAGGGTGGTTGAGTACAGACCTGGCCTTTTCATGACAGAGCTCAGTCAGAATACAGGCATCTCAGACATACTTTACATTCACATCCATCTCTTGTTTCTCAGTTTCAGCCACAGATGCTTCCTGAATCATCCAGTTTAGACGGATCTCAAGTCAAGCCTTCTGTATATTTTCTCTTCTTATGCCCTCTGGGGAAATAGCCCCAGGAGCCTTCTATCATCCTCCTCCAGGAGGCATAGCCATCTTCTAGGTGCCTTGGCTCCCCACTAAAAAGGAGATCTGTGAGTGTTTGCTGACTAAGCCTTCTGACTTCTTCATCAGCTTTTGTGCATGAATCAAACTTCGGGATGTCAGTCAGAATCAATGTCGTTGCTTTCGTCCATTTCTCACTTTGAGGGAATCCACCATGTGTTTAGACATGTTGAGATGCAGCCCAACGAAGGGGTTCCACCTAGTGCCTCTTCCTTATCTTTCTCCTTTCTTCAGTTTGGCTCTGACTTTATAACGCTTGCTCTGACTGGACGCAGACAGCTGTTCCAAAAAGACTAAGCTTGTGTGCCGAATTGAATGGCATTTGTACATTCCCACCCAGAGCAAACTTTATTTTGGCTCTCACTTCACCCTGTTGGCTTCCTCCTTCCCAAACCAATCATTGACTGGGCAGGGTCATGTCACTACATAGGATCACAAGGTTAGCACCTAGCACGGGAAGGAACCCCAGAGGCCAGCTACACCAATGTGCTCAATTTACCGATGAGAAAACTGAAGCCCCAAGAGCATGACTTGTGCAATGTCCCATATAACTGAAGGAGGAAAGCTGGGATTTGAATACAGAGCCCTCTGACTCCAAACCCAGCCCATGAAGCTTATGAAGGCAAGTTGGATGCTGTCAAAAACCTGCAGAGATCATAGATTTAGAGGGATTGTCATTTCTTTCTTCTCTGGGAGTAGATAGTATAATAGAGCTCCTCAGGCAAGATAGAGGCAAATAAAAATATATCTGCTAAAAATGGACTGACCATCAGTTGTGAGAATCTCATCTACTCCTAAGATCCCTGGATAGGTCTGAGTTACCGGTTCACTCCAGCAGAGCTTACTAGAGTCAAAGTAAGAAATAAAATCGGTGAATCAAGACAGAAAAAAAGAAAAAAAGTCATAGCTAAGTGAAAGAAGGATTAGAAATTTGAAATTTTAACATGCTGTCACTTTCAAGCTACTCACTGAGCTCCTGGACCCATCCACTGGCAGATGCAAAGCCTGAGCAACCCATTAGGTTTTGTAGTCACGGGTCTGCACAGAAACACTTTCTTCCTCCAGAAAGAGTTACTTTTCCTGCTGTTTTCCCAAGAACAAGCACATGGTGAGGTCAAAGGTAGGTTCTGAATGAAAACCAATGCTGTTAAAGCAAATGTAGCCCCAACATGACTAAATCACAACCATAACTGCAGGATGGAGAAAAGTATGAGCTTGTTTCTTCTCTGTGAATCTGTGTTCATCCAGAGACCTGGTTTAAGTCCAACTCCAAAGAGACTGGATTGACAGACATCAAACCACTCCACTTCATCACTGTCACCTTTCCCACATCTAAGCTGTAGAATGGAAGTTCCCTGAAGGCAGGAAATGTTGGTTTGTCTTTGTACCCCAGTGCCTGGCACTGGCCAAGAGAAGGAATCTATTTGCTTGTTGGATTAAACCAAATAGGTTCTTTCATAATGAATGACAAATGAACAATCCTGTTTTTACATCTCACGTTCCCCTGGTTGAAAGTAAGCCCTTGAGGACTGAATTTATCTTCTTTTTTGTTTTTGAATCTTCAGCCTAAAGGTACAGTGCCTGGCACACAGCAAGCATTTTTTTAAGTCTGTTGAAATAAATCAAAACTGAGTTTCACAGAAGTCAAATGACTTGTCCAAGGTCACACAAGTAACAAGTAGAAGAGGCGAGATTTAAATCCAGGTCCTCAGAATCCCTAACTAGCTCCTCCACCATGCTGCCTCATGTACAATTCAAAAGAGTCAATATAAAAAAAAGTGATGTGGTCCATATATGGACAGAACAAGGCATCCCAACCAGGGATCACACTTGGGTACCTCTCTACAGCAGAAGATGGTTTTCCCAAATTTCTCAGCCACAGATGGAAAAGCAGCCTGAGAGGATTGACAGGTTTGTTTGTTTTTTGAAAATTGTGTTTTATAGTAACAGCAATATTGTAAGGATGATTGTCTGTGAAAGACTTGGCTCCTCCGATCAATACAGTGATCCGAGACAATTCCAAAGGATGCTTTCCACCTCCAGAGAGAGAACTGATGGACTGTGAGTACAGAATGAAGCAGATTTTTTTTGCTGCGTTTTTCTTATTTTATGTGTGTGTGTTTTCTTCTGCAATATGGCTGATATGGAAATATGTTTTGCATGGCTTCATATGTATAATCGCTATATTGCTTGCTTTCTCAAAAGGTGGGGGAGAGGTAGGAGGGGAAGAATTTGGAACTCAAAATTTTTAAAAAGGAATGTTTTTGTTTTTACATGTAACTTGGAAATATTTAAAGACATAAATAAAAAAAATTTAAAAGACTGTGTTTGACTTGGCAATTTGAGAACACACAAAACCAAATATTGAGAAATCCAATGTTCTTTGCCATTCAAAATTGAATATTGAAGGCATCCAATATTTTCAGAACCATATGCTATTTTCATTAACTTCAAGGAAAAGTTGTATCCCTTTTGTTGACTTTTAATAATAAACCTCACATAGCAATGCTGGGTGAAGTTTTTAATAAAAAGTTCTCAACAATAAAAGCTTCAGGGAAAAAACTCATTCTGTTGGGGTGCTGACAGCTGAGATCTCAGAGTAAAACCACAGAAGTGACTTCTCCCACTGTTTGCCCTCAACAGTGATAATAGTATTTACACCAACCTAGCATGTTAAAGTTTGGAAGGCACTTTCTGTATAATATCGTATTATAGCCTCCAAATCATCCTGTGGTCTATTGAAAGAAACGGAAGAGAAAGAAAAGTCAGCCTTCAGGAAGGGAGCCTGGGGTGATGGCCCTCAGCTGGAGAATGACTGAACAAATGATGCCTATGAAAATAAGGGAATATTAGTGCATGGTGAGAAGTGAGGAAAGAAGCAGTTTCAAAGAAACCTGGGAAGATTTTATGAACAGATGCAGAGTGAAGCAATCAGAATCAGGAGAAAACACGAGACAACAATGTTGTAAAAATGAAAACCCTGAAAAACTTGAAATCTCCAGTCAGTACAATGACCATCCACAGTTCCAGGGGACTAGTGATGAAAGATGCTGCCTGCCTCCCATTAAAGAGATGAAGGGCTCAAGAAGAAGGAGGTAGATATCTTTGGACATGGCCAAAGTGGGAATTTATTTTACTTGACTGTGTTTGATTTCTGTTGTTACAAGTTTTTTTTTCCCTTTTTTCCAATGTTGGAGGGAATGAAGGTGTTTAGGGATAGGATTCCCCCCCACCCCCCCGCTCCTCAAAAAGAAAAGAAACAAGATGACCAGAAGAAGGCCAGAAGGACTCACAAACAAGCAGGAAAGTGTTGAAGGCTGCATGTCGAACTTAAATACTTCAAAGGAAATGCCAACTCTACATAATGGAGATTTGCAATTGCACGCATAATCCTTCTCTTTTCTTCAATGTATGTGAACACGCTTATTTTATTTAATGTTTATTAAGTTCAGAATTTTTTAAATGATGTGAAAACAATCGCTAAACTTTGAAGTTACTAAATGAATGAGGCCATGTGGTATATCAGAAAGAGCTCTGGCTTTGGAGTCAGAGGTCTTGGGTCTAAGGCTCAGCTCGCCCCATCTGACTTTGGGCAAATTTCCTCCCCTGTCTGGGCCTCAGTCTCCTCATATATAAAATGAAGCACGTGCACTAGATGCCTTCCAAGGTCTGGTCCAGTTCCTGTTTTATGACCCCTATACCAATAGCCACCACACAAGAAAAACAAAAAAAATGATCTAAAGATCTCAAAGCTACATTGTAGACATGGTCTAAAAGGAGCCAGCTTTGCTAGCCCCCGGTGAGTCCAGGAACCCTCAGGTATCTCCACTTTTTCTTTCAGAAGTCAAAGGCAGCCTCTGTCTCAGGACCATCGTCTCTGCTGTGAGCTTGAGCTAAGCCTCCAAACAGACTTCTTCCTCTCGAAGGTCATCCATAGAAGGGCAACCAAACCACCAGCCCCAGAGAAGCAGAGAAATAGGCCAGGCAGCTGCCTGAGTTACTCAGAGACTCGACTCACGGGCTTTCATCAGCTAAGAGAACATCCCCACTCCCTCCCACTACCACCACTGGGGCAAAGGACTGAGGCGCCACTTCCTCCAGTCAGGAGACCTCTCCACCTTGTGGGCCTCCCCTTTGGTTTTTGAGCCAAGCCCTGACTTCATTCTTTCTTCACGGTGGTTTCTCCCTCTCAGAAGTTTGCAGCTGAGTTAACTAGACTTTGGTCAACACCATAAAAAGGTGATTACTCTGACACAGCTCTCCTGATTAACAAAGCCGGACAATTCACCTTGGAGGACCAAAGTGAGGGTTTTTCCTGCATACTCAAACACTCGGATGTGTTTTCTCTGAAATGTTTCCAACTGCTTCATGTTACCACTTGTCTCTCCCACAGGGAAAAACTAATATAATAATGATTCACCCAGGGTACATCTGAGTACTCTCCAAACCAGTTCAATCAAGCAAACATTGGTGGTTTGGTTGTGCCCAACTCTTCATGAACCTTTTGGGGGTTTTCTTGGCAAAGATAGTGCAGTGGTTTGCCATTTCCTCGAGGAAACTAAGGCAAAAAGGGTTAGGGGACTCACCCAAGGTCACACAACTAGTCAGCAGCAGAGCCAGGCTTCAAACCCACTTTCAGCTAAACCTTCCAGATATTCTGTCTCTCCCACCAGAGCATGAGCTCCTGGAGAAAAGGGGCTGTCTGACTTACTGTGGCTTTTAACTCCCCAGTCCTTAGCACACAGTCAGTGCTTATTAAATATTTTATTCATTCATTCACCCATTCATTCATTCATTCTGAAACTAAGCCGGGTGTTCTTTCCAATCCAACACAATCCAAGAACTCAAGGCAAAAACAAAACAATTCTTGCCCTCTTGGAGCTTACGGTCTACTCCGAGTTCTAATTCACCACAGCTGCCTCATAAGCTCTCAGAAGGCAGGTAAAGGTCTCACGAGCCTCTTCACACAGTGCTTAGCGCAGAGAGAGGGATGGAGCAGGCATTCGATATAGATCTGTTTTGCTTCATTGCAACAAATATTTATTAAGTGCTTACTCACTTCTCAGTTTCAATTTCCCCATCCGTAAAAGGGGGATGATACTTCAGTGCCTACTTCCCAAAGCTACTGTGAGGTTCAAACAGGATAATGTATGGAAAATGTTTTGCAGACCTTAAACTTACAAACACCAGTTGCTGAGATAACTTTTAATACCAGCAGCAATGGTCGCTTGTATTCAACACCTTTCCTGCTTCCCCAGTCGCTGGCACCCCTCCCAAGTTACTCTGAATTTGCTTTGTAGGTAGTTTGTATTTTCTGATACATGGTGGTTCCCCAACAGAATGAAGCTACGTGACAGCAGGGTCTGTTTCATTTTTGTCTCTACCTCAGGCCCCTCACATGGTGGCTGCTACAGAGTAGGAATTTAATAAACGTTTGTTGGATCAATGAATTATTCTTACAAAGACAAAAATGAATCCCTACCTTCAGAGAGCTTATGATTTATCAGATGTTTAATTACAAGCTGTTGGATAGCCCAGGGACGGTTTGCTATACTATCCCACATGGTCCAGTGAAGGCTATTTGCATCACCACACCTTTGCTTTAGGACTTGAGGTAACAATTGTAAATGACTAATAGCTGTGGCCTCACCAATGCCAGCCCATGACCAAAGTCCTACCTTATCTTGAAGGCTTGCAGCCATCCCCGCTTGGAATCACAGCCTAGAAGGTCTCCGGCAACTGAGACTCAGTTAGAGCCGTCTGGTGGGCAGGAGAAGGCAGCTTCTTTCTCCCTAAGAGATTCCTGAAAATAAAAGAGAAGGCTCAGCGAGATAGATAGCTCAAACACATGCTCTTTTATTTCCCAATATGTCTGTATCATCGGTATTTAGCATAGTGTCTGGCACATAGTAGGAACTTAATAAATACTAGTTAAGTATGATAAACACAGAAATCTTTTTTTAATTTAAAGTTTATTTCTTTCACATAAAAATCTATTTTCTCTGCTACCTTCCCCTTCCACACAGAAAAAAGAAAAACAAAACCCTTGTAACAAACACACCTAGATACATATGGGCAGCTAGGTATCATCTAGGTGGAGTGCCAGGCCTGGAGTCAGCAAGACCTGAGTTCAAATCTGACCTCAGACACTCACTAGCTGTGTGGTCCTGGGCAAGTCACTTAACCTGTCTTGCCTCAGTTTCCTCATCTGTAAAATGATCTGGAGAAGGAAATGGAAAACCAGTCCAGTATCTCTGCCAAGAAAACCTCAAATGGGGTTACTAAGAATCAGACTCAAGGAGGGGCTAACCAAGCAATCAACAATCTACTATGTGCCAGGTACTCTACTAAGTTCTGGGTACACACAGAAAAGCAAAAGATAGTCCCTGCCCTCAAGGAGCTGACAGTCTAATGGTGGAGAAAACATGCAAACAAATATATTCAAAGCAACCTATAAACGGGATGAATAGGAAATAATTAACAAAACTTCCAAGCCTGTCAGCAATGGGATCAGGTCCACGAGCAGCCATTATATTTCCAGCCTGGGCAAGATAAAGAGTTGTCAGTGGGGGAGGGGGGTGATATATCGCACACAATTAAGCGAATACAAAGCAATTTCAAGAGGGAGAGAACTGACAACCTGGGAAACTGAGAAAAGCGACCTTGTAGAAGGTGATGAGGGTGCTGTGCCACAAGAGGTGAGGAAGGGGAGCATTCTGGGTATAGGAGCCCTGCACACATCAAGATGCAGAGACCAGGAAGAAACGGTCAGTAGGGAGACCTGTGAGCAGGCCAGGCTGGAGGAAGGCAGGAAGGGGAGTAATGCAGCAGAAGTAATACGTAAGGGAAGGTGGGAGCCAGGCTGGGAGGGAGAGGGTGGGGCGCTAGGGCAAATTTCTATTTTATGGGATTTTTGAGTGCGTTGGTGTTGGTGAATACCATCCACATCTGGATTTTAGGAATCCTGCTTTGGCAGCCACTCAGAGAATAGGCCGACCTCACACGCCCCTTTTAGCATTCCTAGCAAAGATTCCTAGGAATCCTGGATTCTACAGGACACCTTTTTTTCCCCCTTAACAAATGCCTGGAATTTATCTAACTGCTGAGTTCTAAGAGGCAACTGGCCATATCGAATTAGAGTCTAGGATTGCCCACAGAAATCCTGGGGTTCAGGTTCTCCCTCTGATACTTGCTAAGCATGTCTCCTCCAGATCTCTCTGTACATTAGATGCCGCCCCCCCCCCCACTGCCATCTCCCCATGACTTACTTCCTAAGTCCTGGCTGGGTTGTGATCCCAGGTTCCCATAACCAGAGCTCCTCCTGCCCACCAGATACAATCACAAATCCTTTCTGAAGTCATACTAATAAACTCCAGGGTGGGGCACCATACAAATACTTTAAATTAGATAATATCTGTAATGTAGTAGGTCCTTAATAAATGCTTTGTTCCCTAATGTGAGTACTTTTCTGAGCTTGGGTCTGGTGAAATTAATAAACTCTAACAAATCCTTTGTTTTTAAAAGCACTGAGAAAGTTTTTGGATAACTCACTTCCTTTAATATGAGGGGCGCTGGACTGTGTATTATGGTAGCCCATACTCTAATTAAGTGCAGTGTTGTTTATAGATTTTAATTTTAACACCACATTTATATCCCAATAATTATCACCCACACAGTACCCACCCTTATTACAGACAATAAAACAGTTAAACCAAACCAGCCAATACCACTACAACTGAGTATATACCATTCCATGCCCATGGTCCACCACCTCTCTAACAAGGAGATCTATGTTTCAACATCACAAGTCTGGGACCAACTTTGATCATTATTTTAAAGCACTTGGCACAGGGCCTAGTATGAAGGAACTGCTCCATAAGTATTAGCTATTATTATGGCTGTTAGTATCAATGATGATGATAATGATGATGATGATAGCAGCCTATATACATATATATATATATATGTATATATAGTCCTTTAAAATTTGCAAAGTGCTCTGTACAGATTATCTCATTAGACCAAGAGAAGTGTTAGGGGTGGGGGGGATTTTGGTTTGCAAAGGTACAGGGATGATGACTAGACCCATGGGGAGGTAGACTAACACTTCCTTACCAGAAGAAAGGAAAGGTTTTTATGTTACTTTTCCCAAAGTAATGAAAGTTTTGATATGATTGTGGTTCCTGAAATGGAAAGGGAAGGGGAGAAGAGGGACAGCCATGGCCAGCCTTAAATGGAGGGATTTGACAATGGGGAGAAGGAGGCAGCCCAGGGTGAGAGTTCCAGAGATGAAGGGGTTAAGTCCTTCTGGCATGGGTCAGAAAACCACCAGGGAGTAAAGGCAAGCCTGCCTAAGACAGGCTGAAACCATGGGCTCAGTCCAGGGAGGCACCCAGCCACCAGATCACCAAGTGTCCTTTCTCTACCTGCCTTGGATATGACACTGTTATTACAGCTCAGACAGCGCCAAGATTCCTCTTCCTCCATCCCTCTGCCCCACCCCCCCTCCCATTTGACAGTTAGCCTTTCTTATAAGCAAAAGGGCCTTCCACCATCAAGGAATAGCTTCCTTTCTCTAAAATCCCATGGAAATCATTAACCACTTTCCCAGGCTACCTAGGAGGCATGATTGCAAGAAAGGTGTGGACAGGACAGGGACCCTGCTCTGAAAGACAGAGGAAGCCACAAAGCCGAAGATTCAACTCCTGGGTCAGTAAAACAGTCCAAAATTGAGATTTAAAACATCAGGTCAAAAGAAGAAAGAAGGTGATCAAGAGAGACACATTAGAGGGAGGATGAGTGTTTCTTTTTCTTTTCTTTTCTTTTCTTTTCTTTTCTTTTCTTTTCTTTTCTTTTCTTTTCTTTTCTTTTCTTTTCTGTTCACTTTTGCACAGCTCTGATTGTAGGGCATTTTCCTTTACATAAAATGAGCTCTTTGATTAGGTTCGATCAACTTTATACATATATTACATACATATAGGGCGAGCGCGTCTTTAGCGGTACCGATTACTGATGACTGTTTTTAACGAGCCTTCTGCCAATCGACAAAAAAAGAAACCCTGGCCCCCAACACACGCAGATGCTAAGACTCTCATTCCAGCCAAGATTATTGTAAAATGCTGGATGAGAAACAAATGGAAGCTGGAGTGAGGGGTAATTAATGAGAAATGCAGGTGTCTGGATGGAGGGGAAATCAAGGAAGGGAAGCACGGTTCCAACTAATTAGCAGTTCCTCGAAAACACACACATACAAAGCCGAGGCGCAGCTGGGGTAAATGTGTAAATTCTCTGAGGCAAAAGAAATAAAAAGATGGCTGATAAACAAACAGCCGCCGAATCACTGAAATACTCTAGTGGTTCTAGATACCAACGCAGAAAACCCCCGCGCCGATATCTATCCTCCAGCGGACCGTAAAGGAAGTTCTCGAAATCGTTGACATTTGTCTTTGGAATGCAGAGATCGCAGAATTGTAAGGATGGGTCCTTAGAGGCCACTGAGTCCAACCCCTTCATTTTACAAACAAAGAAACTGAGGCCCAGAGCAGCGAGGTGACCCTTGTCCAGGGTCACGCGGCTCCAAATTCCCCGCTCTATCTAGGACGCCATCACGCCTCCCAATGCGCATTCCTACGCTCAGAGACAGACTCTGACCTGCGATGCCTCTCCTCCGCCCCTGACTCAGGTCCCAGGACCTCGAGGCAAGAGGCCAGCTGTTGCAGGTTACTTTCTCCCTGGAGATTGTCCAGAGAAGGCTGACCCAGAAGCTGAGAGGACTAGACCAAGAGTCAGTTAAAGGTGCTAATGATGAAAGACAGGATGGTCCAGCACCCTGGACTTGAAGGCAAAGAGACTTGGGTTCAAATTCTGCCTTAGACTCCTGGTATTCATGTGACTGAGCAAGGCACTACCTCAGTGCTGCTACTATCCCCATTTTACAGACCAGGAAATGGAAGTTGGAAAAGAGTAAGTGACTTGTCCAGGGTCACACAGAGAGTAATTGGGTTGTTGGGGTTTTTTGCCTTCATTTGTAACCCTAGCACTTAGCACAGTGCTCAGAACATAGTAGGTTCTTAATAAACGTTGGGTGACTGTTAGTTGATTGACTTGAAGTATCTGAAGCAAGATTCAAACTCAGGTCTTCCTGATTCCAAGTCCAATGAGATCATGAATGCAAAGTGCTTTGTAAATCCCACAAATGGCAGCTCTTAGTAGGGACTTGAGGGAAAGGAAGGTTCTAGACCAGTGATTTTATCAGCTCAGGGAACTCCTGTGGTCAAAACTCCCTCCAAAGATGCAGGACAGCTGTAACCTATGGTCTTGGAAGGTTGTCCCAGGCACTGAGAAATTAAATTACTTGATCAGAGTTAAGGGAGTCAAGGCATTTATTAAGTGCCTACTATATGCCCTGGACACAGCTAGCATCAATTCCAAGTTTTCCCAACTGGAGTTAGCTCCCTATCCACTCTTATTTATATTAAAAGGGGAATTTCAAATAGTCATTTAGGGAGCTCCCTGTGGCCCCCCTGTTCCTTGATGACAGTGTATCTGTAGAGGGCCTGGGAGCCCCAGGTCAACTCCTGACAAGCCTCCCACCCCCCACTAACCAGGTGCTCAGGGGCATCAAGCCCAATTTTCCTCTGGTCTCAGCAGCATACAGACCTGTCCTGCTATCTAAGGCTGAGGGTGAGTGACCAAGTCATGCCTGGCCCATGACTTCTCCCCTACTGCCAAGTTGGTGTGGCCTGGAAACAAGCCCCAACAACTGAGGCTGGAGAAGGAGCCTCTGGAATAGTAATGAAACTGGACATCGGGGCTGCTGAGGGTTTCACAACCATCCAGGACTTGTTTGATTCTTAAGAGAGACTCTTCTTCTCAGCCCCATTCTATAGTCTGAGAAAACAGACCCAATGGGGCAGGAGGCTCCCCAGATCCCGGAAGCCCACTTTCCCAGGGGGCTCATGGATAGATTTTAGGAGGTTTGTCAATTTGACAGTGGGAAAAATAAATATTTTCATTAACCTTTGATTTTCTTTGTAATCTCATGTATTTTATTTTAAGCATTTAAAACATTACTCTGAGGAAGGGTCCATAAGCTTCCTACTTCTTGCTGTTGTTCAGTCATGTCTGACTCTTGGTGACCCCATTTAGGGTTTTCTTGGCCAAGATACTGGAGTGGTTTGCCATTTCCTTCTCCAGCTCATTTTATAGATGAGGAAACTGAGGCAAACGGGTCACACAGCTGACTCCAGACCCAGTGCTCTATCCACTGAGCCACCCAGCTACCCAGGCTTCTGACTGGCAAGGGTCCATCACACAGAAATAAAAGTTACAACTGCTGAACTAGACTAACCTCCTCATTCTGCACAAGAAGAAATTGGCCCAGTGAACCAAACTGTCTTGCCTGAAGTCAAATGAGAAAGTCAACAGAAAATTTATTCAGCCCTACCATCCTGGGGTGGGATGGGGGTGGTGCTTCTGATATTCTCATTTTTCTCATGAAGAAACTGATGTCAGAAGAGGTGAAGGGATTTGCCTAAAGTCACACAACACCAGAGATACAAGTCCATGACACAACACAGCACAGAGGACCCGGGTTCACTTCCTGTGAACCTGTTTCTGGCCTCAGTTTCCTCATCTGCAACAATGAAGGGTTTGGCCCAGGAAGCCTCTGTGGCCCTTCTAGAAACCTCTTTTGTACTCCTCTTCCTGACCCCAAGGCCTATTCTTGGAACCAGGTGGGCCTCTCGAGGTGCTGTAGAATCACCAAACGTGGGTTTGAGGCTCAGCTCCAGGAGTAGCTCATTATGCAACATGCCTCCAAGTCACTTCACCCATATGGGCCTCCATCTCCTCATCTGGAAAATAAGGCTATTGGGCTAGATGGCCTCTCAGGTGTTTTTCAGCTCCAACAAGCTAAGGCTCTACCACAGTACTCCCAAGACCGGGAAGGTTGGGGAAGAAGCCATCTTAATTGTTTCTCCCTCTGCCATTTCTATGTCAAGGAGTCAAAGGAAGTATCCTCTATTAATTAACAACAGAGATCGAGCCTGAAGAGCTGGCCAATGGCGGCTTCCTCCAGAGTTCACCTTTCTACCTCTGACAGTCTGAAAATCCAGCTCTCTCCAGGATCACCATGAAAATCACAAATCCCTCATTAAGTGCTTTGCTTCCACAGTGGCATTTGCTTCAAGTTTAATTAAGATTAGAGAGAAAGAAACCATAGGTAGCTTGCTTCTGGTTCAAAATAGTTCAGGTCATTTGCTAGCATGTCTTTTTTTCCTTTCCTTTCTTTATTTTATTTCTATCACATCTTTTTTAAAAGGAGGGAAGAAAACAGATTTGCTTTATAATAATTATTTTTAACTTTTACTCTCTTGTAAATATAGATTGATTTGAACTCAGACAAAAATGCAAATGGGCCTCAACAGTCAAATAGATTAACATATCACTGGAGAATTTTTGTTTGATTGCTTTTAAAAATGGTGAGACTGTTAACTTTTGTGTGCTTGGTCTCTTGGGGCTCAGAGGGGTTAAGGACTTGCAAGCCTTCACAAATCCGATGGATTGGGATGAGGTCTTCCTGATTTCCAGCCCAGCCTTCTTTTCTCCTCCACCTCTACAATCCAGGTGATCTTGGTCAAGTGACTTTCCGTTTATGGGTCTTGGCCTCCTGCTTTGTAAGTGATGGGGTTGAACTGGATGACCTTTTTCACTCAAGAGCTATGATCTATGGTCCCATATGTGACCCTGTTCTGTCCTCTGTAAAATGAGGGGATTGGATGAGATAACCTCCAAGGTTCCTACTAGCTGTAAATCTAAGACCCTACAAACCCAGGTGATGACTAAGGTACTTTCCAGCTCATAACCCTGTGCCCTAACATTCCTTCTCAAGCTTAGTCTCATGCCTTCATTACTGCTCCTTCTAGGGTGGAGAATGGTGGAGAAGTGGAGAAGGGAGATGGGCAGAGATGGGAGGCAGTAGGGAAGGAAGTGTAAAGAACCCCAGAAAATTGTACCATGGCTCCTGTTGGTCTTCTCCTGTCTGCCTCTTTCCTCCTCTCATTCTCCTCCAGGCTCTGTTCCTGACTTCCTCCTCCTCCATTCTCCAACTGCCTGCTCACCCCAGAAAATGCCTCCACCCTAGCTGCCTGCTCACCCTCCACCCCTGTGCTTCCTTCTTCTGATTGGTCACTTCCTCCATTTTAAAGAAATGGTCAAGCCGGGTAAGGTCACTCCTTCATTTTCCTACTGGCTACACTTCTGACTCTCCTGATATATTGTAAGTTGTGAATAAATGCTTCCTGACTTGACTTTCCTTAGTTTACAGAATGGGGGAGCCAGTACTAGCGACCCTGTCTTGTCGTAAGAATCAAACAAGACAATGATGGTGAAAGGTCTGAATTTAGAAAGCCTGAGTTCAATCTCCATTATACCACATTGCCTTTCTCATGGCCTCTCCCTCTAAGCCTCATTCTCTCTATGGAGGAAGAAACTAGATCTAGCCCTGCATTCACAGCCAAACCACCTTCCTGCCATACTTGTCGATAGGACCAAGATTAACACTTTCATTCTCTTCTGTCTCATGTTAAAATTCTTTCTCACAGTAATTTCAGTGGTGAGTTTCTGCCCCTTTCTAGTAATAAAGGAACCTTTCAGATCACCCTTCCAGTGCCCAGCCCTTTCTCCCTTACCTAGATTTGAGTTCCATGACCACCATCCATTTATATTTTCCAACAGAAAAAACAAACTACCCAGACTGACACTCATAGACAATAAATCCTGGTCTTGGGAAATCTGACAAGGCGGTAATTTGATCCTGGACTCTAAATTTGCATGCAGTTATTATTTAGGATTTCTTTCCTGCCTACTTTCAAGAAGACCTGAAGAGGCAAGCATGCCAGCCTGACTTATTCACACACACACACACACACACACACACACACACACACTTGGGCAAAGGTTCCAAACCTCATCCAAGGTAAACGATTTCAGTGGTGCCACTGACTTAGTTCAGTGAGGTGGCCAAGCTTTTTGGATTTTTCTCCAGATAATAGATAATGTCTCCAAAATGAAGCAACTATCTAAACCAATTACACTGTATTTCCCCTTCGAATACCTCTCCCTTCCACTTACATTTATCAAAGAATGCTCTATTTCCATAGAGAAAGAAGAAACCAAGACCAGCCGACAGGTTGAGGCTTTTAAGAATAAAAATAGTCTTTGTTTAACCCTAGACAATCCCCTAATTTCCCATGATTCCTCTTCACTAATTCTCTTTTCCAGTCTAACTACCTGCTAGCTGTTCTCTCATAGCTGCCATTTTATTCCCCATTTGCCCTCCTCACCTCCACCTCATGGAATCCCCACCTTCCTCCAAAGAACAGCTCAGGTCCCCCCACCTACAAAGCCTTTTTTTTTCATCCTGCCCTCAATGGTAGGGTTCTTGCCTCCGGAAATTATTTTGTTTTTTCTTGTCTATAGACATGTTGTAAATCTCCTCCCCAAAGAACCTAATTTCTTGGAAGTCAGGGGGTCCTCCTCTGCTCTCTATATCTTCTACCACACCAGCACAGTTTCTTATACTCATATGAAGCTGTGATCTTATCAGCACAGATATCCCTTCCAAAAGCAGATCGCAGCCCAGCCACACCTGCCTAACCTGTTCTGCTCTTTCACTCCGTGAACCCTGGGGGAGGTAGGGGTCTATCAAACTTACTGGGGGCAGGAGTCTTCCTCCATGCTCTTTGATGTCATGTGGATACTGATGGTAGACACAAACGTGGTCCATTGGTTCTTCTTTCTCTCACCACATGATTAGCCCAGACATTTCTTTTATGATATATTTTACTCCATTCTCATCACTAATTCCTTGTTTAGGAAATGCTGGGGCCTGCCTAAACCCACCTTCCTTCCCATTGCCTTTTTAGAGCCTGGTATTTTCAGTTCTTTACAGGTCTAGAAGTCATTCAATGCCAGCAGAATCTTGGTATTAGCCTGGCAGGAGAAGGCACTCCCCAGAGGAGGCGCTACATCCAGGTGTAGGACTGACAGGGCCAGCTGGGAACCAGAGGACTTGTGGGTTCAAGGTCAGGCTTGGCCATTGACATTCTGCGCTACTCTGAGGCACTCAGTTAGGAAACCTGAGTCCCCAAAGACCACCTGGAAAAAAAAAACACCACACATACACACCCTTTTCTTCACAATTCCCTTTAATGCTAGCGCTTCTTGTCTGTTGAGTATCTCCAATTTATCCTGTATATATCTATATATATGTGAGCTCTGCTTCTGAGCCAAGTTCAAGACTCCAAGTCCTATGCTCAGAATGACAATCTCAGAGGCCGCAGAGTCCCTCTCAGATTAGACAGAGAATTCCTACAACAATGTCCCCAACAAAAGGACATCCATTCTCTGCTTGGAAACTCCAAGTGAGGGGAAGCTCACGGAAGAAGGCCCATGATGCTTTTGGATGGCTGTTATTATTGGTATTGTATTAATACTATTTTGTTATTACAAATAAATAAATAAGCATTTCAACAGCCCTTTACGATTGGTAAAGTGCTTTAAATATGTTCTCTTATTTGGTCCTCAGAACAATCCTTTAACTTAGATATGATTGTTATTTTCATTTTACAGATGAGGTCGCTTCTTAGGCTGAGAGGTAAGGTGACTTGTCCAAAGTCACACGGCCAGTATCAGTATTTGAATTCAGGCTTTCCCAACTCTAAGCCTCAGTACTCTATCCACTCTGCCATCTAGCTGCCTAATAACAACCATTCTCTTTATCATGGCTACATCTACATCTTTGCATTATTCCCACGCCACCCTGACAGCCCCCTTTGCTCCCCATTTTGCCCCCTCTGGGGCCAAGCAGAATATCTTATTTCTCTTCCCATGATAGTCCTTTAACTATTGAAGACAATGAGCAAGTTACCGTTCTTGGCTTGTGTGTATGACTAGGCTTCTAACAGTAAATCTGGGATACCGTGGACCAAGAAAGCTTGGTACTCCCTGCCTCCAAAGTGCTACTAGGCTCCCTTCCTCCTCCTCGCCTCTGGGTGTGCTTCAGGAATGAAAGGGAACAGAACGGTGAAGAAAATAAGGCTGCTTAAAAAAAAA
Organism: Trichosurus vulpecula; assembly: GCF_011100635.1. Classification (NCBI taxonomy): domain Eukaryota; kingdom Metazoa; phylum Chordata; class Mammalia; order Diprotodontia; family Phalangeridae; genus Trichosurus; species Trichosurus vulpecula. The sequence continues at coordinate 16,631,885 of NC_050577.1, forward strand.
TTCTGGGGAGAAAAAGATCATAAAAAAGGGGAAAGAGAGGCAGCTAGGTGGTGCAGTGAGTAGAGCACCAGCCCTGGAGTCAGGAAGACCTGACTTCAAATGTGGCCTCAGACACTTGACACGTGTACTAGCTGTGTGGCCTTGGGCAAGTCACTTAACCCCAATTGCCCTGCCAAAAAAGGCGGGGAAAGGACCCATATGTACAAAATTATCAACAGCAGCTCTTTCTATGATGGCAAAGAATTGGAAATTGAGGGGATGTCCATCAATTGGGGAATGGCTGAACAAGTTGTGGTACATGAATCTAATGGAATACTATCGTTCCATAAGAAATGATGAGCAGGCGGATTTCAGAAAAAAACCTGGAAAGGCTTACATGAATTGATGCTGAGTGAAGTGAGCAGAACCAGGAAAACACTGCGCATAATAACAGCACCATGGTTCAATGACCAGCTTTAAAAGACCTTAGCTCTTGTCAGCAATGCAAAGATCTAAGACAATTCCAAAAGACTCATGACGTAAAATTCTATCCACATTCAGAGAAAGAACGATGGAGTCTGAATGCAGATGGAAATGTATTATTTTCACTTTTTTGTTGTTTTTTGTTTTTTATTTCTCATAGTTTTTCCCTTTTGTTCTGGTTCTTCTTTCACAACATGACTACTGTGAAAATATGTTTAACATGATTGTACATGTATGTCCTATGTCAGATTGCTTGGAAAGCAAGTCTTGGGAAGGAGGGAGGGAAAGAAAGGAGGGAGAAAAATTTGGAACTCAAAATCTTATGAAATTGAATGCTGAAAACTATCTTTACATGTAATTAGAAAAAATACTATTAAGTGCAAGAAAATTCTGGGGAGGAGGGAGACAGCATGCAGTTATGCACCAGTTATATTCTAAAATTTCCTTGCTAACAGCCACTTGCAGTACATAATCCATCTTCCCAATATTTCCCAATAATATAGGCAATGATTAGGTTTCTAAGCAAGACCAAGAAGATCTACTAACTAATAGTGAGGCTAAGATACTAGGCACAGGCAAAGCAAACAGTAGCACTGCAAGCTAGTTATTAAAACAGAAAACAGGATCAAGAAACTGAGTTTTAAAAATCATGTAAAACCAATACTGATACGTAAGAAGAAACAGGTGTCATTCATTGAGTTAATAAATATTGATTTATTAAGCATCCATTTGCTTGGTAACATCTCAAATTTAGATCACATAGATTCAACCTTCCTAGGGTTTATGGTCCAATATGGATGAAGATGAGATGGTACAGTGGAAATAATGCTGAACCTAGAGTCAGGGAAACATGAGTTCAAATCCTGCCTCTGATCCATACTAGCTGTATGACCTTGGCCAAGTCATCTCACCTCTGAGCTTCAATTTTCCCAACTGCAAAATGGGGAAAGTATTAATACCTACTTTGAGGTTGTCGGGAGGACCCAATGAAATAACCTCCAGTAAAGCACCTTGCAAAGCTCTATAAATGCTAGGTAGGAGGACAAGATAGAAACACAGAATACTAGCAGCATTAAATGAAGGGTGACAGTAAAGTAAATGGAAACATTTCTGGAGACCCTAAAGAAGACTTCTGAGTACTTGGAAGGATTTCAGATCTTTCTGTAATAACTGAACAAAAAAGGGAAGAGATCAGAGGGACAAATGGCATGTGGAGGAAAGACTGACTGAAGTAAAACTAACAGGTATAAGCTTGAAAAGTTAAAAGAAAAGGAGGGACCACAGCATGTAAAAAGCACATCTTTCTTGATGAGGATGAAAAAGCAAGGTAGGGAAGAGACATTGACTTTAATAGTGCTTCCAGCCACTAGATGGCGCCCTCAACCTAGGACAGCTTGGTTGCTGGATAAACAAGGAAACAGTGAAAGGGAAGAGGGAGATAGTGCAGGTGACCATTTGTAACTATGGCCTATTTGGAGAACAAGACTTCTAGAAGAGCCTGTAACACGTTACAAACAAAGCAGAAATGATTTGGAGATATTTTGAGGGGGGTTATCTACAAGAGTAGTATCAAATTCAAACAGAAACCATACATAAGGAATCCTGTGGCTGCATATTGACTTAGAAAACCAAGTGCTTACATTATTTATGCTCTATTGCAGTTTGTATTTTTTAACGTATCGCATTTTAATCTGGTTCTAAAGCCACACTCAGGAGTGTTGCCTGCCCCTGTGAGTGACAGCTCTGAACTACACTGTTGTTCTTCTACATCTTCTATATCAGTTTAGATAACATGTTGACTAAACAACCAACTATTGATTATACATCTTGTAGATTTCTCTCTTGCTTTGCTGTGAAACTTTGGTTCCGCCTCTAAAGATTAAAAATGGAAGGCAAGGGAAAGGGCCCATACACTGCAAGAAAAAAAAATGTGATTACCAAGAGGCAACAGACATCCACTTATAGGTCACATCTTACCCCAACCCTTTTTCCTAATCACCTTCTGGCATCAGTTCAGGTATAGTCTTTGTACCTATGACCTTACTTCTCTACCTCCTCCCACTCACCAATGGCTAAATTGGTTGGCAGGAGAGGAAACCTAAATCTATCTATTAAATTTCTACTATCAAGTGAACCATGGAATCTTAGGGGCTGGAAGGGACCTCAGAGGCTGTCTTCACTACCTGTGACTTAGTTTAGTAGAATGCCTACAGAGAAGGTATCCCAAGATATTAATTATTCATACCACACCTGTCCTTGTTTACTGAAGATAACAGAGATCTGGCTGTAAATGTATCCTGATAAACCAGTATCCTGTTTAGCAAGCACGAAGGGAAATGTGGGGTTCCCCACTTCTTCTTACTAAGAGCAATGTACCATCCGCCACCAAAGTCCTTCCCTGATGCTTCATGGTTGAATATAGATGACCTTGACTAAAGAATGAAATCCTTGAGAGTAAGATCTAGTTTGTCCTTGTCTCTCCAGAGTCTAACATAGAGCCTGACAGGTAAATGTTTGTTGATTGACTAACTATGAAAAGGAGTTGGCTCTCTGGAAGATCCCACTAAGTTGGTTTCAATTGCTGGCTGAAGGCCTATCTCAGAGAACCAGCCTGGCTAAGGGCAGAGAGACTGAGGGCAGGGTTAGACACCATGGTATAAATATTTTCTCGCTATAAAAACTCATGAAAATGCCATTCAAGCACACATCAAATGTAGCCCTGAATCGATAGTTATAATCACAATTGTAATAAGAAAATTGAGAATCTATATCTTTTTTAACATTTCAGAGAACAATATTTTTAGATACATACTATAAGTAAGCATTATCTGTCTCAGCAATGATTGATAAAGCTCTCAGCAGTAGGGCCTACAATTATCAGTTAATAGCAGTCATTAGATATGCACAAATAGTACAACCACTATAAAATGTTGGAAAACATTATCTTCATTGAGGAGGAGTCAGTAGGTACTAATATGGCCAACGACTCTCCCCAGGATGGGAGTTAGGAAAGCCTGGGTTCAAATGGCATCCCTGACACTTATTAGCTGGATTGATCATGGACATGTCAATAAAACTCTCTGAGCCTGTTTCTTCAGCGGTAAAACAGGGAGAGTCTCTGTAGAACCTACTGCACAGAACTGTTGGGGGACAAAAAAGAGAATGTTTGTGGAGCACTTTACAGGTGCTACATCAAGGCTGGAGAGGCAGCCAGGTGAGCAGGTGGACAGAGCACTGGACTTGGAGTCAGAAAGATCAGAGTTACAATTCTGCCTCTGAGAAGTTTTGTACGACCCTAAGTAGCTGGAATCTGAAACTTAGTTTGCTCTTCTGTAAAATGGGAATAATTGTGGCACTTCCTCCGCAAGGTTATTATGTGGATCAAATGAGATAAAATATGTAAAGTTCTTTGCAAACCTTGAAGCACTAGATGCGTGTGTGTGTGCATGTGCGTGTGTGCATGCGTGTGTGTGCATGTGTATGTGCATGTGTGCGTGTATGTGTGCGTGTGTGCATATGTGTGTGTGTGCATCATGTTATTAGAGATTATTATCTCATCCTCATCTTTTTTGACAGAAATAGTCTGAGGACAAGTCCCTAACCCGCTTATTCTTTTATTTTAACACGCTGTGGCCCAGGGCCCAGGTAGATATCCCAACTGCATTTTGTAACTGAACAAGAGCATGGGGGAATGTCAGCGTGTCCAGTTTAGACGCCTTGAAAATGTCTACTGGGCAATTCCAGGAGCAGAAAGGACAGACAGCAGGGCATGGACCACTTCCTGGTCCCGAGTGGTTTTAATGACTTTTCCTTGGTCTCTGTATCGTGAAAGCCTTTCCTTCTAGGGTGCTCAGAGATTATAAATATGTGGTATGATGATGTCTATTTTAAAAACTCCACTAATTTTTATGGATTGTTGTTATGTCTGGGCTTTCGTGGGCAATGGCTCTAACAGTGATCATGGTCCCAAGTCCATCATAGTTTACTGGTTGAAATCGAGGACTGTATTGTTACTATCAGTGTAATAATAATACTAAAATATTACTATATTTTATAAACCACAATGATGAAAAATCATTATATCTTATAAACTATAATATTGCTGAGGAGCTAGAAAGGACATTCTGGTTTCTTGATCGATTTGCCCTCTTCTAAAGGCTAAAATCCTTTGCATGTGGACTCAAGAAAAGTCATGAAGGCTTGACTCAGTGGAAATGGACCTGTATACATCATAGAGTCAAGTGAAAGACTCATGGGGTGCCGGCAGCTGACACAGAGATCCGGTCACTGTGTCTTGTTCTTTATCTGGGGAGTCTGAGCTGAGCTTTTACTGTTTTGAAGACAAAAGGACCCTTGTCAATACACGTCTTATCATGGAGCTGTAATTAATGCCAAATCAGTGGACTTAAGTGGCACCAAGAAGGGCGGGCCATGGGGAGTCAGGATGATCTGAGTTCAAGTCCTGCTTTCTAACACATGCTGAATCACATAACCATGGAGAAGTTAATATATCCAGACCCTGGACTCTTTAAGATTAATAATAGCAATAATTACAAACAGCACTGGTATGCATTCAGGAGTTTCCTACAGCAATAAAATCACAGGCCCAGAACATAAACCAAGGCATACTGGGCTGAATGGAAAGCCAAAAGGAGTCAACCAGCGCCATATTGTTTTTATGACCCTCCCTCTCCCCACCAAATGAATTAGTTATAAAGGGAACGGCATAACTGTCCTTTGGTCCTTATTAAGGACTGCAATTTCATAGCCACACTGGAGATTTAGAGGTCATCTCATCCAACCTTTCATCTGATGAATAAGACGAATGAAATGACTTGTCTAAGGTCACCAGGCTAGATGAGGAGAGCCTAAAGTCCAAGGACTGAGGGGTGAATGGAAGCTTCCGTCTCCCCTCTATGATGTACACAGAGGTTTACATACATGTTGTCTCCCTGATTAGAATGTAAGCGCCATGAAGGAAAGGCCTGTTTTGGCCTTTCTAGATCTCCCCAGCAATGCTTGGCAAAGAGCAAGCACTTATTGGCTAATTGGTCTAGTTTAGACCCTTCAGTTTATAAATGATGAAACTGAGGCCCAACAAGGTAGAGACTGCTCCAAAGTCAGCTGGTGGCAGATCCCGAATTGGACTCCTCCCTCCCCTCCCCAGGCCTCAGACTTTAACCCCAGGGGTCTTGCCCCATCAACACACCTAGGGCTCCTGATTCCTACATTTTTATTTTTATCTTTTAATCTAATAACACCATTACACCTTAGGTTGGTACATGTGGTTTACAAAATGCTTTTACATGTGTAGAGGATTCCAGGCTGGACTGGAGGTTTCTCTGAAAGTTGCATATGGACTGAGAGGGCTTGCCCTGTACCATGCAGTCAGAGGTGAGACTCAAACCCAGGTTTTCTGTCCTCTGAGGCCAGCTCTCTCTAACTATGAGACATATGTAAAGGGGGTCAGGGGTTAATACACATTACTCAGAGTTGCAGGAAGCCACAGACAAGGGTTGCCCAGGGTAGGCAGGGATAATGGGTTATGAACTCTGTCCTTTCTGGAAATATTAAAATCTATGAGCTCAGGAATGGCTCCAGGCTCCCATTCGTTAGGTCCTCCAAGCAGCCAGCCCTGGAGAAATGGCAGAGAAGCAGAATCTCAGAGAGATGAAGAGATATGGTCTGCCTCCTCTGCCATCTCTCTGCCCGACTGCCTCCCTGCCTCCCTCATCCCCAGTTCCACCCATAGTGTGAGGAAGTAGCCAGCCCCTGGGATCAGACACCCCATGACTTCTCTGGTCTCCCTGGTTCTAACATCGTAGGATCATGTGGTGGGTTTGGCTATTGCCTCAGACCAGAAGCCAAGCTTGTGGGAACAGAAGACGGGGAAAATCGGAAACGGCAAGCTCGAGAAGGAGGAAGGCAGAGAATAAAGCCGCATTTTCCTCCTAAATCACCCACCAAAGAGATTTCAACCTTCTTCAAGACCTTCAGTAAAGTATTAGAACCATGAGCCAGCAAAGACTCCACAAGGTAAATGTGACAACCTGAGGTCCCACAGCCCTTGGTGGGAACAAGAGCGTGGGTTTGGCCTTCTCAAACCCTAAGGAAGTAGGTCGGGTCCAGGGTGAGCTCCGGATCGGTACCACTGTCTTCTAAAGGAGAGCAGACCGAGGATGGAGAAGATAGAAGGACATAGAGTTTGGGAGGTGGGCGGGGGGGAGAATGCCTCCAGTTAGGCTAAAAGAAGAGACAGCAGCATCCACGGTTGCACGAAGCTCTGGATTCTCGAGATGCCGGGCTGCATAGGTTCGGAAGCAAGGGGAAAGCCCCAAAGGGTGGCCTAGCCCAACCACGCCCCAGAAAGGTCTTGTTTCCTGCACTCTGTATGAGCCCTGGATGAGTTTGGGGAAATGGTGGGTCATGCAGCCAGGATCCCAGTACGGGTCATCCCCAGCAGGAGGCACACCTTTTCTTTGGGACAGGGTGGGGCACCTCATGGGCACTTGCCAGGCCCGCCAATCCGGCGGATATGGTAAATCCCCCGGGCTCGGACCCTGAATTCCCGAGAGTGCTGGTGCACAGCGGACCCTCCCCTCTTCACGCGGGCACGGAGCTGGTCTCCCCCCCCCCCCCAAAGAAGCAACGAAAGCTGGGCACCTCGCCCCCAGAGGGGGATCTATAGAGAAGCTGCCAGTGCCTTGGCATCCGGTATAGGAGGGGGACCCTCCAGCCTGGTGCTGCCCCTACACCTCTGCCCACTTCCTCCCAGTGCTTCGGTGCCTAGAGGCGAGCTGCCTGCAAGGAGGCTCCCCTCGCCCCAGCGACAAGGATCGGGGACCGCCCCAGGCTCGGCTGCGGCTGTGGCTGCTGCTCTGGCCCCCACCAGAGGCAGCCCCGCTGGCGGGGGCGCCCAGCTGGTTCAGGCCCGGGGGAGTAAGGCAGCCGGCTAGGAAGGCTGACTCGGAGACGTCCAGCTAAGGCGAGCGCCCTGGGTTCTTGTCCTCAAGATCCTCAAGATCCAGCCTGGTTGAGCCTGGGTCTTGGCCCCGGGGCGGGCCCTGATTCCCGTCCCAGCTCCCCACCCCCCACCCCAATCCCGGCACCAGCCCGGGCCCCGGCTTACCTGCCCGCCCGCAGCCGCCTCGGGAACCCGCCGCGGCCAAGGTTAAGAGCGCCCGGCTGGGGGGCTGCCGAGGAGGCGCGCGCCTCCGGCCATCGCCGCTTCTCCAGACGTGGGGCTGGCCCGAGCGGCCGTGGCCACTGCCCCGGAGCTGGGCCGAGCCACGCGCTTCGCCCCTCTTGCGCCCGGGGCCGGCGAGGCCAGCGGAGCCAATAGCACCAGCGAGACCAGCAGTGCCAGCGCGGGCGGCCAGCTCCCCGGCAGCGCCCCCGGCTTTGGCCACAACTTCTTTGCACTCTCAGCCTGGCCTGGCGGGCTGGGGAGGGCGGAGCCCGACAGGCCGGGGGCGGGGCCCCACAGGGCCGGGGGAGGGGCCGGAGCACCGAGTGGGGCCGAGGCACGCGCTCTACCACCAATAAGGGTGCGCCTCTCCGCAAGGAAGGAGGAGAGAGAGGATTCCATGACGTAGTACTGGGAGCTCTGGTCTCTCCCTGGGGCCAGGTAGGGGCGGAGGTGGAGGAGGTGGAGGAGGGGCCCACAGATCCTAGGATCCTAGATCCAGAGCGGGTAGGGACCCCCGGGGCCACATAGTCCAGTACAGTAGTTGCACAATTTGGGATATTAAAACCCACAGAGGTGGAGCGATCGCCCAGGTAGTGAGCCTCAGAGGCGACATTCGAACCCAGGGCCTCTGACTCCAGGCTCAGTGCTCTTTTCACTGTACCAGGCTGAAAGGGTAGGGTTATCCTTCTTAGGAAAAGATAGGCCACCAAAGAGATAGATGTGGAGTGGGGAGAAAGATGTGGGCCAGAGGAGATGCTGGGGGCGGGGGGAGCGGGGAGAACTATTGGAATGTCTGGGGGCATCCAGAGGTGATGCGCGGGCAGTCATGAGGAACTGGGATTGTTGAGACAGGAAAAGATATGATAAAACTGGAGGCGAGAGGGGGAATGACGGGGTAGGCATATGTGAGCACAGATGTGAAAGATATTCGGAAGAATGCAGATGTTGGGGCCGCTGGCTCAGATCTGAGAGGCTCTGTATCCTGCAAAAATTGTGTGTGTGTGTGTGTGTGTGTGTGTGTGTGTGTGTGTGTCTCGGGAGAGGGAAACCAGTAGGACGGTGTGTCCAATAGGCTAGTTGGAGGGGGGATGGGGAAGGAAGTAAAATCCAAATCCAGATGTGCCCAAGGCACCTAAAAATGAAAGGGCTCTTCCCGATAGGCTTTTGCATTTACAAACTTCAGAAGATTCCCCCACTACCCAAGCGGGGAGGGGGGGAGGGGTGGAAAATGTGAGAGGGCAGGAGAGAGGGGCAATGGAGCTTCCATTTCACTACTGGAGGCAAGATTCTTCTCTTCCTGCACTCAGTCTCCCTATCCCCATTCTCATTCACGATTTCTCCAGGATAGTTTAGTTTTGAGCTGTGTGGTGCCTCCTTCACTCCCACCCCTACACTTCTCCATGCGAAAAGGATCGAGGTAAGGACAGCCCAGGAGGTGCCGAATAGCCAAAGTGGGCAAGTTCACCAAGGACAGGCTGCCAGCCTCGGAATTCCAAGATTTCAAATCAGAGGATTCTAGCTAGGATCGGAAGCCTACTTCCCCATTTTCGAGAAGGGGCGTCCTGTACTGTACCTTCTTAGAGAGTGCAAGGAATGTGCGCGCATGCAATCTCTCTCTCTCTCTCTCTCTCTCTCTCTCTCTCTCTCTCTCTCTCTCTCTCTCTCTCTCTCTCTCTCTCTCCCCCCCCCCCCACCAAAGGCTTAGTCCTAAACCCGCCCCGCCCCCCCACTTCCACCCATGTCTCTACAGAGGTTTAGACTCTGCCTTATCTCACCTCCAGTCTTTCAACAATCGCTGTGGGATTCTTTTCATTATATAAGAAAGGAAAATCTTGCATTTCCTTTCTCCTTCCTTCTTCCCTCTCCCACTCCTCTGCCCATCTCCACCCTTTATCTCTCTGTGTCTCTGTCTAACTCTGTCTGGCTCTGCCCCCCTACCTCCCCTGCTTCCTATTGTCACCAAATCTCTCTCTCTCTTTCTCTCTCTCTCTCTCTCTCTCTCTCTCTCTCTCTCTCTCTCTCTCTCTCTCTCTCTCTCTCTCTCTCTCTCTCTCTTTCTCTCTCTCTCTCTCCCCAATGGGAATCTTGCCACCACTGGCTGTTGGGGAAAAGGAGGGCTTATATCCTAAAGGGAAGTATTTACTTGACAGTATTGATGGGGGTAGCATAGAATGCCTGGTGTGTGTGTGTGTGTGTGTGTGTGTAATGATTTTCCTGGTCTCTTGTCAAGATTATGCCTTTCCAAGACTGTGCCCTGCCTGCACAAAGGAGACCAAAAAGTGCCATGTAGTCACTGGACATTTTCTCTTATAAACCAGGAGACAGTTTCTGGCCCTTTAAAAAATGGCCAAAAGGAAAAAAAAAAAAAGATTTGGCTCCACGCACAGCTCATTATTCCTGAACAAGCTTATTAATGCTCTAAAATTAGCATTCTCCACTGAGTTTTATTTTTCAAAGTAACAATCTAGAAGTCTAAAGGGGGTAAATCACTGGTTCCAAACTGAACAATGGTTCCTGGGATTCCTCTTCTCCAGCTGTTGCCAACAACCTTCCCTTTTCAAGGTTCTCACACTATTGTTCGTCTTCAGAGTTAGTGGCTTCTTTGCTGAGGAAATAGTATTTGTTGCTTCTGGAATTCTCTCAACTTTCTGATCAGTAACTGTTTCCATTTTAGATAGCTTCAGAACCAATAGGAACTGTACTTTTCGCATGTAAAATATGACATGAAAAGTACAGCTGGTACCTGAATGATGCAAAATTCAAACTAGAGTGCCTAACTGGAATCTAGTGGAAAGAGTTGAATTGGAGTAAGAAGAACTTCAGATCCTGGCTCTGCCTGGTACTAGCTGTGTGACCTTGGGCAAGTCACTTATTCTGGATTTGGATTCAAATCCAGGTTCAAATCTGGATTCGAATTTGGATTCAAATTCAGGTTCAAACCTTAGGTTCAGATCCAAGACAGAAATGAAGTCGTTCTGTGTTGTTCATTTGCTTCCAACTCTCTGTGACCCCATTTAAGGTTTTCTTGGCAAAGATACTGAAGCAGCTTGCCATTTCCTTCTCAAGTTCATTTTATAGATGAAGAAACTGAGGCAAACACAGTTAAGTGACTTGTCCAGGATCATACACAGAAGTGCCTGAAGCTAATTTTGAACTCAGGTCTTTCTGACTTCAGGCCTGGTGCTCTACCCACTGAGCCACCTAGTTGGCCAAAGAGCTTACATTCTGTTAAAGGAAATAACATGTACAGATACAAGCATATAAAAAAACAAAGACTAGAGAATTTTTTTGGGAGGGGGGGAGAAGCAGTGGCAGCTGGGAAAAGGTTTCTTATAGAAAGGAGTCCTTGAGCCAGCTTTGAAGGAAAGTGGAATATCTATGGAGCAACCAGGTACAGATATACAGCAGGCATTGAGTGATATGGGACTGGAGGTCAGGTGAGAGAGCGAAGTGGGAAATATTGGTTTGGGACTCATCTGCATAGAAGTGATCATTAAACCAACACATAGGAACAAATGAGCTTAACAACAAGGGGGATATGGAGACAGAAGAGGGACCAGGACAGGCAACCTTGGGGTTGCCTCAGCTAAAGAGAAGGACATGGAGAGTGACGACATGCAGTGAGAAAGATGGGCTAGATGACCTCGAAGGTCCCCGCCAGCAATGAGCCCTGATGGAGAGCTGAGTCATGCTTAGCTTGTGGTCCTTTCAGGAATTTTACATAGTTTCTCCTTGATGAGTTATCTCGTGTCGTTGCTCAGTTGTGTCCAATCATTTATGACCCCTTTTGGGGGTCTTCTTGCAGAGGTACTGGAGTGGTTTGCCATTTGTTTCTCCAGCTCATTTTACAGATGAGGAAACTGACGCAAACATGGGTAAGTGACTTGCCCAAGGTCATACAACTAGAAATGTCTGAGGACAGATTTGAACTCCAGAAGCTGAATCTCCCTACCTCCAGGTCTGGTGCTTTATGCGCTATGGTGCCACCTAGCTGTCCTATACACATCTGCAGCTTACCTGAAATTGAGAGTTTTTGAGAGCTGACAAGAAGAGCCAGGGAATGGAGGGATTCTGTGGATTGCTAATGGTTATGTTGGCAGTATATATCAGAGTCAGAACTTGAACTCAGCTCTCAATCCACCACCCTCTAAAACCTAAGCTGAAGGCCTTTGAAGCATTCTTGAGACTAAAATGTCATGACCAGTGGCCAACTTCATGAGAAGGGTCTCCATACTCAGCTTCCCTAGTTGATCATAGAATGACATACAGACTGCCTGCACTAGCCTGGGCCCAGAAGGCTTCCCAGGCTGAAAGGAGCAGCCAAAGCTTGTGTCTCCTATAGCCCAGGGAAGGTCTCCGAGGAAGACTTGAATCGAGAGAGTGCTGGATGAAAAGATGGTGGAGGGAAGGGGATGCACAGTAGGATGCTCACTTCCTGGGTGATGTCATTTCACCTCCCTGGGCTTACCCGATAGATGTGAGCATGTTGCTACTCATATCTCTTTAATAGGGTAACTGGGTTTCATAGTAAATAGAGTTGAGAAGACCTGCATTCAAATGTGACCTCAGATACTAGCAAGTCACTTACCCCTGTTGGCCTCAGTTTCCTCATCTGTAAAATGAGAAGGAAATGGCAAACCACTCCAGTATCTCCGCCAAGAAAACCCCAAATGGGGTCAGAAAGCACCAGACACAACTAAATGACCCAACAACAACAAAACAATTGCTTACCAAATAAATCTGCTTCCTAGTACAGTGCTCCATGCAGAGGAGACATCTAATAAATATTTGTGGAATTATACTTTTTGTTGCCCATCGCTTAATTCTTAGGATAACTCTGCCTGCAGAACCCCAAGTCTATGGCACCTAGACATTGCAAGTTCACACTTGAAAAGTTTCCCCAAAGACATTATCTGGTTCCTCTTTACCACTACTGTATTTCCTCTATCCCTTAATATTCTAAAATCAGTCCTACTGACCTACATCTAAAAGAGAACTCAGAAACATCTTGTTACTCTCATTAGGGAAGTTAAGCAATTACATTATGCAAGAAGGAGGCAGTACCTGCCACCCTCAGCCTTTATAAGAGCACCCATCTCTCTCCCACCCTGAGATTTCTTGTAGCCAGCTTATAAATGCAGAGCTAGTCTAGGCTGTGGGACTGGTATTTCTTACACTGGACCCATAGGTCCCAGCTGATAAGAGCATGAGCAAGACCAGGTGAAGTCTATGAATGGCAGAAAAATGCAACCCTAGAGAATGTGGTCATCCAAGTGTCTTTTCCTGTGTCTGTATTTGTGTTGCCCTGTTGAGGGTGTCCCTGAGGGAGAGTCTTGTACACTGTGTTATTGTCTGGTATTTGTCTAAAAGCACAGTACACAACAGAGGGCTTGACTGGTGATGAGGCTATACAACTGTTCCCTTGATAACACTTCAGTCATAGAATTACAGGATAATAAATCTAGACCTGGAAGGGTCCTCAGGTGGACGTATCTATTCTTTTATGGAGGCTGCGTGAGAGCCTGTCTGACTTTACAGTCAGAGGTCATGGGACCCTGACACTCTGGCTTTAGCATTCTTCATTTTATTCATTCTCTTTACACAGGCTTACCCCAATTACAGAAATGAAAAGAGGGGTCCTTTGAGTTGTGTCTAGTTAACCAATTGCTGAATGGTTTATCTCACCCATGTGTTAATTTCTCTTTTCTCACTGTAGTCGCTAGAACTTGTGTAGCATTGCTACAATCAAAACAGAAGCATCTTGATTGCTTTGGTATAACTCCCCATTGATCGGAGGCAAGTGCGAATTTCATTTTGAGATTAAATTAGCACTTCTGGGAGGTAACTGTAACTTATTTACTTTGTCTCTGACGGTCTATTAAAGTGTGAGCTCACGTTCTAAAATTGAAAACAAGCCTGTCTCTGAACTAGCCTCTTTTAGTATCAAGAATACCCAGAGTCAATGAGTTTCCATTAGGTTAATGTAACTTGCAAGGGGGAGAAAACAAAAGGCAGAAGAGAGAATAAGGTCAGATCATGGAAAATGGTTTTATCAAGGGAAGAGAGGTAGGATGGTATATTGTATAGCGCATTGATCCTGGAGTCGGAAAAAGGTATGGCACCTTGGCCATGTCTGAGCCTTACTCTCCCCCACACTACAGGGTTGGTGCAAAAATCAGGTGAGATAATTTAGGTAGGGGGCTTTGCAAACCTCAAAGCACTATAGAAATGTTGGTTAATAGTGCTACTATAGTGTGCAGAATAAACCGTGACCTTTAGACATTAAAGCCCCCAGTGGGATATCAGAATACAAGAGTTGTGATGCTGGCTGAATTATTTACCTATTGATGGAGAAGACATTCTTCCCAAATGTAAGCAAATAATTATTACTATAATAATTAACACATCCACATTTAAATCATAAGGTTGTAGAATTGGAGCTGAAATGGATCTCGAAGGCCACCTAGTCCAACCACCACATTTTACAGGAAAGGAAACTGAGACCCAAAAAGGTAGGTATTAAGTGACAGAGGTCCTCTGACTTCAAATTCAGCACCTTGTCCACTGCAACAAGCCGCCTTAAGAAGTATTGATTTCCAAGAAATCTCAACTCAATAAGTATTTATTAAACCAGAGAGAGTAGGCCAGGAAAAAGCTTGAAGGAGCATGACCTCTGGCAGCAGAGAAGAGAACCAACCATAGACTCAAGGGAGAATTAGCCCTGGCAGTTGTGATTTGACCCATGGAGAGGAATAGGTCCAGGGTGCAAAGCTAAGCAACCTACTCCCAGCAAAAGTTACTGTGCCCAAAGGGAAGTAGAATGAAGATTCACACCATGAGAAGAAAAAAGACCTCAGGGAGAGGTTGACCCTCATGTCTTAGCCACATGTGTTCCCTGTCTGTGCCAACTAGCACACTCGAAGTTTGTGTCCACCCTTCCCACTGACATTGTGAGTTTTTGTGGGAGAGTGTACCTCAATTAAATGAGAATATTTGTAAACACGCTTCTATGCCATTTTGCTTTGAACAAAGATACAATTAGCTCAGTCAGTCAATAAGCATTTATTAAGCACCTTCTCTTTGCTGGTGTTTACCACAGTACCTGGCACAGAGTAGATGCTTAATAAATGCTTACTGATTGAGCTCACTTTATCTACTGAGTGACTATTGAAGCACATTGGTAGGGGCTCGTGAGCTATAGTGTAAGGAGTGCCTTTGAACCTGATGTAGTAGCCATCCTCTACAGTAGTAGTGCCAACCTCAAAAAGAAAGAGATCTCTGCCACCCATATTGACTTAGCAAAACCACAAATTAACATTATCTATATTGTATTGTATTTTTATTTATTTTGTTAAACATTTCTTATTAATATTTTAATCTAGTTCCAGACATATTCAGGAGCTTGTGGCTAAGGATCCAACCCCTTAATTACCTCTACTCTCTGCCTCCTTCTTAGACATCATCAACTGTGCTGAGGAGGGGGAGGGGCATCATTTAACAGGGGCCCAACTGATTTCACCACCACTACTCATAAACGATAACAATAGATAGCATTTATATAGTGCCTACTATGTGTCAAGCACTGTGTTTAGCCCTTTACAAAAATTATCTCTTTTTTTTTAACCTTGCGAATACCTCTGTGCTAAATGTTATTCCTGTTATATAGTTGCGGAAACTGAAGCAGATGAGTTAAGTGACTTGCTCAAGGTCACACAACTAGTATCTTGTTGTTTTCAAGAACAAACCCCAGAATCTGAAATAGTTTTAGAAAGAAATTTAAGTTATTAGGAAGAGGAGAGAGAGCTGGAAAGGAGGTGTGGCTCCCTCTTGTCCAGGCTCTGGAAGGTTTACAGTACATAGAATTTAGACAAGGGTGCATAGACAAACCACTTGTATATAGTTAAGCAAAATTGCCAAGAGGATAACTTGAAAGCAAAATTGAGATTCATTTTAGTAACTGTAAACATGAATAAAATTTGGGTGAAACCAAACCACAAGCTTGGGTGAACCCCAAACAAGACCTGGGTGTGGGGATCCAAAACAAGTGGGCTTTGTGTGGACCTAGGCCCTATAGCCATCTCTAGCATTCCTAGAGAGTTACTGGGGCCAGGTGACATTCTGGCTGTGGACAACCTTTAACTACAAAGGGTTAGATTCAAGTAGTATAATAATTTTTCCTGAACAATGCCATTTGCCCACAGTCCGAGGTTACATTTGAACTCAGATCTTCTTGACCGCAGGCCCTGTGCTCTCTCCACTGCCTCTAAACAAATTACTTAAATATTTTTCAGACTGCAGGTTGGGTAGATAGCCCCAAAGAGGGCATCCTATTTTAAAATCCCATAGCCTGGGCATAAGGGCTAATAGAAATAATCTCTCTTGTTTCAGGTTGACTTCAGATAGTACTTTTTCATACAACACTTGGGGGCTTGGTATAGGACAAAGGAGTTGATTTCAAGTCACAAGACCTAGGTTGGAATCCCGGTCATTTACTACCCGTGTTACCTTGGGCAAGGAACTTGCCTTCTTTCTACCTCAGTAGTTCATCTATCCAACTGCAGCAGTGAAAAGAGTGAAAATAAAATTCATGTAGTGGATGGCCTCTAAGCTCCATTTGGACTCTGGATCTCTGATCCCTTGCCTTTATTAACTCTAAAACCAGCAAACAAACCTTGGATTTCACTAAATGAAGCTTTTCCAACGGCCTTTCAGATTCTTCTTTCCCCAACTACTCAGTCCTAGTGGCAGGTGCCTTTACTAGATTTCCAATTCACATTGAGCACTAAACAATTCCTGGTATTTATAAGACCCCTTAAGGTTTGCAAAATGTGTTGTATACATCGTCTCATTTGAGCTAAAAACAACCCTGGGAGGTAGAGACTGAAGGGCTTAATATTGATCCCCATTTTACAGGTCAGGCCACAAGAGCTCAGAGAAGTTACCGTATTTCCCCATGTAGAAGACACACCCTTTTTCGAAAAATTTGGGGTCTAAAAACTGAGCGCATCTTATACAGTGGTTGTAGATTTCTTTACTTGCATTTCCCGCTTTTTCGCACTTGTTTTTGCACTCACTGTAGTTTTTTTTTTACTTGCATCTCCCTCTTTTTCACGCTTGTTGTCTTTGCGCTCGTTGTTTCACATTTGTTACCTGTATATTAGGTTACGTTTTGCCACGTTCTGCCCAGAAATGGCACAGAAGAGATTTTTGTACAGCGCTGAATTCAAGTTAAAAGTGGTCCAGTTTGCAAAAGTGAACGGAAATCGTGCTGCTGAACGTAAGTTTGGTCCTCCTCCAACTAAGAAAACAATCTGAGACTGGCTACGGGAAGAAGAAACCCTACTGAAAACGCCACGGCAGAAGAAGGCCATGAGAAGTAAGTCAGCAAAAGGGCCTGATTTAGAGAGGGAACTGAAGATATGGATTGAAGAGCAAAGGGCAATTGGAGTTCCTGTGTCCACAAAGATGGTTCAGCGTCAGGCGAGAAGCATTGCTGATGAAAAGAAGTTACTGATTTCAAAGGAGGACACAATTGGCGCTTCAGGTTTATGAAACAGAATGGTGCATACACGCACCAAAAGACACCTGAAAGCTATGAGCAGAATGAACTTGAATTTCATTGTATTATTGTATGAATTTTATGATGAATAAAACTTGAGTTCAATAACTTCATGTAATACATTTTTTTCCAAATTTCGGGCCCCAAAATTAAGGTGCATCTTATACATGGGGAAATACTGTAGGTTATTTGTCCACCGTCACAAAGCTAGGCAGTGCCTGAGGTGAGATTAGAACTCAAGTCTTCTGACTCAAGATCTGGCCCTTTCTCTCCTGGCCCACACTTTTTCTCACTTTTGTAACCTGGGACAGAGTTGAAGAGCTTTGTCAAGAGTCGCCTACCAAAGAGTGGGCAAAGGCTTTGATTCTCTAACCTGGGAGTGATTTTCTCTCTCTCTCTCTCTCTCTCTCTCTCTCTCTCTCTCCCTCTCTCTCTCTCTGTCTCTGTCTCTCTGTCTCTGTCTCTCTCTCTCTCTCCCCCCCTCTCTCCCCCCCACTCTCTCCCTCTCTGTCTCTCCCTCTCTCCCTCTCCCTCTCTCCCTCTCTCTCTCTCTCTCTCTCTCTCTCCCTCTCTCTCTCTCTCTCTCTCCCTCCCTCCCTCTCTCTCCCCCTCTCTCTCTCTCGCTCTCTCTCGCTCTCTCTCTCTCTCTCTCTCTCTCTCTCTCTCTCTCTCTCTCTCTCTCTCTCTCCCTCTCTCTCTCTCTCTCTCCCTCCCTCTGTCTCAGAGGCTTCAGGCTTTCTTGGGTACTTCTGTATTCACTGAGCATCCTCTGAGATGAGGACTACAGGAGGACCTCTTTTTGTCCCGGTCAGGTAGGGAGCACCACAGTGGACAGAGTGTTGGGCCTAGAGCCAGGAAGACCAGAGTTCAAAATTGGCCTCATACACTTACTAGTTGTGTGACCCTGGGCAAGTTACTTAACCCTGCTTGCTTCCATTTCCTCACCTGTAAAAGGAGCCGAAGCAGGAAATGGCAAACCACTCCATGATCTATACCAAGAAAACCCCAAACGGGGTCACAAAGAGCTGAACATGAACTGGGAGAACGGGAACAGAAGGCCCAACATCTTGAAAGTTAAAACAAAACAAATGGAATGAACATACCTGTATGAGAAAGAGCTCTTCATACTGCTTGAGTGCTGGGCACAGAGGCAGAAAGACCCAGGTTCAGGTCTCACCTATGACACTTAATAGCTGTGTGACCCCAGGCAAATAATTTTCCTCTGAATCTCAGCCTTCCTCTTCGTTAAGTAAGGCACTGATACCTCTATTTTTTTTCCTTTTTGGAGTGGGGAGGGCAGGGCAATTGGGGTTAAGTGACTTACCCAAGGTCACACAGCTAGTAAATGTGTCAAGTGTCTGCGGATGGATTTGAACTCAGGTCCTCCTGACTCCAGGGACGGTGCTTTACTCACTGTGCCACCTAGCTGCCCCAGCACTGATACCTCTAACACTTGTCTCATTAGGTGGCTGTGAATCTCTAATGAGATTGTGCCTATAAGGTGCTATGACAGCTCTAAGCTATCCACCTGTCAGTTATTATATTAATGGGCCCATCATCAAAGCTGGTTGTTTACCTTGGCTAGATAGGACCTGCTTCTTTTTTTTCTGAGGCGGGGGTGGGGGGGAGGGGAATGGATATGAGTGTAATCAAATCAGTCAATCAGTCAGCCACAGCATTTATTAAGTACTTACTATAGATCAGGTGCTGTGATGAGTGCTAGGAATGTAAAGTAAAGCAAAAACATGGGCCCTGACCATAGGTGCTCATAGCCCAATGGAGGAGGCAGCAGGTATGTGTATACATATTGTTGTTGCTGTCTGTCCTTTCCATGACATCAGGGACGTGATGCCATGACATGCAAGTGAGTTTCATTTCAGTGAAGGAGGGCTGTGCAAAGTTACCAGCCTTGCTCCTCTGGAGCCATCTGGCTCTAGTGGCCAGATACAAATCCAGACAACTGCAGACAGCCCGGGCTATGATGGACGACCTTGGCCTTTTTAAGCTAAGGTCTCTAACAGTTCTCAGTTTGACTGAGGCAAAGCCCATTCAGTGATTAAGGCTAGGTCTATATGTAAATACACATATATGTGTAAGATATATACAGAATAAGCAGCATCTTTATTAATGCAGGATACAAATGGCAAACAAGGGAACAGCTCACCAGGACAAAAGGAAATGAGGCTACGGGACCACCATTAAGGTATCCTGAGTAATTAACATCTTTCCCTGGCAGCCAACCTAGGCTAGTGTTTAGAGTCATGTATTAATCTACCCCACCATGATGGGTTGATGTCTTGAGTCTGTGACTGATGACCTCATTGGAAGCTTGTCTGATATTTGCATGGTCTCATCTCCCTCATTAAATTGTAAGCTCTTTGACCATAGGAATAGATCTTCTTCTTTTGTATCCCTGGCGCCTAATGTGATGACTGGCACATAAGTCAATAAATGTTTATTGAATGAATGAATGAGGGAACGTGAAACAACAACAACAACAATAAAAAGCAA
This sequence comes from Trichosurus vulpecula, assembly GCF_011100635.1. NCBI lineage: Eukaryota > Metazoa > Chordata > Mammalia > Diprotodontia > Phalangeridae > Trichosurus > Trichosurus vulpecula. Next base: position 16,651,606 of record NC_050577.1, read on the forward strand.
TACATCTAAAATTTAAAAAAGAAAACAGATTGGGAAAAAAATTTATGGTAAAAATATCAGTGAAGGCCTCATATCTAGAATCTAAAAGGAACTGATATGTATCTATAAGACTTGTGCCCACTCTCTATGATACAGTAGTCAAAGAATACAATTGATAATTTTTGAAGAAGGAAATGCAAACTGCTAATGACCATGTGAAAAAGCCCCTCAAGTTCTCTAATTATCTGAGAAATACAAATTGAGACAACTTAAAGATAATGTCTTCTACCCACCAGAATGCCAAATATAGCAAAAGTGATCAGATTCAGTGCTGGCCAGGCAACGGGCTCTCCACTAATAACGACTTCAAGGTCTGCAAAGCGCTTCATATATATTATCTCAGCTGAGCCTTACAACAACCTGGGGAGCTAAGTGCTAAATTTCTATTTTATAGGTGAAGAAAAAGAGGTTCAGAGTGTCCATAGTCACATACTACTGAGGTAGGCAGGTGGTGGTGTGCTGGTACCCATGAAATGTGAAATGATTGAAGGCAGGACCTTGTGTGTGCTATCATGGAGCCTTGTTCTGGTTGGGCTGATTGGTCTCTGAAACTCCTTTCAAATGGAACATTGGGTGTTTTTTTTTGTCATCTGTGGAGGAATACAGCCACAAATCTTTCAGGATACGAATGTCAGGATAGGTTCTAATCTGCTGTGAAATCACAGATCATTGATAGTGAGGATGTCTTGCAGTATTTACAGATGAGGAAAAAAAGGCTCAGAAATATTAAGTAATTTGCTCATAGTTAACAGAACTGATAAACATCTAAGGAAAAATTAAACCCAGGTTGATGCTGACTCTAAGACCAGCTGAGTCTGGTCGCCTGTGTACAAACCACATTGATGACGGGACTAGGGACAACTAGGCGCGGACATGCTGGAGAAAATATAATGAAAAACTGTATATGTATATGTATGTATATATAGTATGAATATATAATGAACAGATAGTGAGTCGCCAAATTGACCCTGCTCTTTGACCCAGAGAATATACACCATTAGGACTTTATCCGATAAGTGGTGGGAGGATGGAAGGAATTAGCTCTACGAAAACATTCACAGTTGCTTTATTGTAATAACAAAACAACAATAACCAAAAACAATAACCACACACACACCAGAAACAGTCTAATATGTTCAACGATCAGAGGAAGGCTGAATAAATTCGGATATTTTTCTGTGATGAAATGAGATGGCGACGTAAAGATGACATCTATGCATAATTCAAGGTTGTAAAAGGTGATGCTGCAGAGGCAGAATTGCCTCCCCACTGGTGATAAAAATAAGATGAAGAAAAAGGGGAAAAAAAGCTCGAGGTAACAGAGTCTCAGAGGGACTCAGACCGGCTTGTAGAGCAACTGTTGCCTTTGTTTCTTTGTTATTGTTTTCATTCTACTTGGTTAAGATATACATTGTAACCAAGGCAGGGTGCCTGGGACTCTGTCTCAGGGCACTAGCATTTAGAAGGTGCCAATAAAATTTACCTTCTTTTGGCAGCAAACACCTGCACTTAGCATTTAATTAGTGATTAGTAGTCAAAATCAAAATCAAAAGCTACCAGATGCCTCACTGCCCCCACAATACAGGCCTCCCCACCCCCACCTCGGTCAGCTTCTCTCCCCCCGCCCCCCCCCCAGCTTCTTCAAGGCTCAAGTCTACCCCCCCCCACCCCACCCACACATGGTGTTCCAATGTTTCTGACTCCTCTCATTACACCTCCCACCCCTTGTATCCCAGGGTCTCTTCCTAATTCCTCAAATCAATTTGCTTCATAAGTTGATTTGAGCTCAAGTTTCATTTTGCTTGCCCCAGGTGGATTTGTGAAGCTCATCCTTGGCCCAGAATTTCATGATTCTTTGCATGGTTTAAGACCTTATTTTGTGTGCATTTGTTTATGTGCTTTTTAAAATGATGATTAAGTTTGTTTTTTCAAAAGGAAAAGAAAAAGAAAAATAAACGTTGAAAGCTCCAGCAAGTCACGCTTCCTGCCCAAGTCACATTGCCCAGAACTTGCTACTCAGATTTACTCAGCAAATCACTGGAGTCTAGATTCTCATTCTCTTCTGGCTGGCGTGCAGAGCAGAGTCCTGGTGCCAGGCAACAGCAAAAACACAGCATGTTGGCAACAACTTATGGTCTCCCCCTTCCATTCTTCTTGTTGTCTGGGGCACCACTTGCCTTCAGTTCTCCAGGCGCCTCCTCTGAGATGTGTGGCTGAATCCCCCCTCTCCCTTGTCCTCCACATCCAACCGTCAACTCAACAAATATTTCTAAAGTCCTTTCTCCCAGCAGGAGACCCTGAGTTGCATAGATACATACATAGAGGTGGCTTTGCTCTTAGGAAGCTTTCAACCTAATGGGATGGGGTAGGCTGGGGTGGAAATGGTGTAGATGGTGGTGGAGATGGTGGAGATGAAGTCATGGCCATCATGAACTAAGATACGAGGAAAGGAAAGTCCCCCCCCCCCCCCGCCCCATCAGTCTTCCTCTTCATTTCCACCATGGCCACTCAAGCACCTATCCCATCAAATAGTATGCTCTGAACCTGGGTTCAAATCCCAGCTCCGGTGCTTATTGCCTTGGGTCATTTACCAATGAGGGGGGTAGATTCTTTGCTCTCTAAGCTCCCTGCCAGTTCTAAATCACATGATCCTACTTGGTTTTTTTTTGAGGGGGGGGAAGGAGGTGTTGGCTTCTACTCCAATCTATACCAGCTAGGAGGTACATTATAAAGCATGCTGGAACTAAAATCAAGAAGACCTGAATTCAAATCCAGCCTCAGACGCTTGCTGAGCTGTGTGATCCTGGACAAGTCTCCTTAACTGTACAATGCGGCTAATGCCTCCCTGGGTAGTTGTGGGGATCAAGTGAGGTGATGTTTCTAAAGCTCTTTATGGATTTTAAAGCCCCGTACATGTGCTAGCTGCAAGTACTATTCTGTATATAGGTGATAATAGCAGCTAGCTTTATGTACGTACAAAGCTCTTTACAAATATGATCTCGTTTGATCCTCACAACAACCCTGAGAAATATGTGTTATTATTAGCCCCATTTTCCAGATCAGTAAACTGAGGTAGACCCAGTTCAGTGATTTGCCCAGGGTCACACAGCTAGAAGGCAGATATTCACCCCAGGTCTAGGTCTATCCCTAGCTCAGGTCGTCACTAGGGACATTAAGTACGGCTCTGGGTGGTAATACTCCCTAACAGTCTATGAGTATGGGGGAGGCTCAGGGACTGGAGTTAGCTCTTAATCCAGAAATTGAAAGGCCTCATTCTGCCCTAGGGCTTAGTCTCCTTATGCCAGATTTTTATAGTTTTTTTTTTTTCTGGCCTGATGGAGCCATCATTTTTTAATGTTCTTGCCATGCCTGCCTCTGCTAGCTATTGGTCCTTTCTAAGTTGCTGGCTCCAATCTATGTGGGCTGGGAAACTATCTAGATATTTAGTTAGAATTTTGTCCAAAAAATGGGGTCTTAGGTGAGGGCCCAAGGGACTCTTCCATGAATAAAGTACTTGAGCTTTAGGATGTGGCCTTTTCGACTTCTGCCCCAAGAGGCCCCACAAGATGCCCCTGTAGAGGCAGCATGGGGCTGTGAAGGGGATGCTGAATGAGGAATTAGAGGCCCCAGGTTCAAATCCATTTACTTGTTAGTTGTGTTCAATTACTGGTCAGGCTCTCACATGGAGGAGAGCAGAGATAATAGTAATGGGTAGAAGATGCAAAGAAATAAATTGAGGCTTGATGTCAGGGCTCGGGGTGGGGGATGCTGGAAACACCCTGTAAAAATGAGAGCCAAAAGTGTCATGGACTCCCCCAGAGGTGTTGGGGGTCTCCAAGGAAAGGCTGGATGCCCACCTGTCAGGAAGGTCATGGTGGAGATTCCTTTGTTTAGGGCTCGTACTAGATGTTGCCAAAGGCCCTTCTCAAATTCTATGATAGATGTGTGTCCTTGGACAAGTCACTTCTCTGAGCTTCAGTTTCCTCGAGGAAGCTGGACTACATATTCTCTGAAGTCCCTTCCAGTTGCACCATCCTTGATCCCATTTCATTTGCTTCAGGCACATTCCAGAAAGTTGAGGTTACTAATGAAAGACTTCAGGCTGAATGAGGCACAGTTATTTCACACCTTCTTTGCTATTGTTCTTATATTAATGCTTGGGCTTAGAATGTCTCCCCAGGTAGAGTGTAAGCTTCTTGAGGGCAGCAAGAAATGAGCTCTGGTCTTTTCTTTGATCCCAAGCACCCGGATCAGAGTGCTGAATACACAGAAAACCTTCATTAAATGCGTACTAACCAGATAAAGACCTCTGGGTCTGCTGCCTTGGCCAATGGCCCGGCACACAGTCATCCTCAGTCTTCACTGAGCCCCAGTAGGATTTTTTCTCGACAATCAGCAGTGGCTGCTTGGATGCCTATGCAGATCTAATTTTAGAATGAATGCTAACCCTAGAGTTAGGGTTCTAAATGCATCTGAAGTAAACAAAATAAGAGCAAAGAGGATAGAGCTGGAAAGGATTTCAAAGAATATCTAGTTAGGTTCTTGGGTCCTCTGGATGCAAAGAGGCCCGATGAGTGCCAGGACTTGGGGTGCATTCTATGGGGCACACCTAAGGGTTATGGGCTCAGTCAGAGAGAAGCATGAATGAGTGGGCATGTTCTCAGGTACTGACATTTTAGGCAAAGTTTAAGACCAGGGTGGGTGCCACTAGATTGGAAAATACTTCTAAAAAAGCCGTACCATTTATTTTAAGTGCAATATGGCCTTCCCTTCAGGGTTGGCAGCACAGTCCAATGGAAAACTCACTGGTTTGGAAGTCACATGACTTTGACATAAATCTACCTTCTTATGCTTGTGACCTGTGTGACCTTAGACAAATCACCTATGACCTTCCTGGGCCTCAGTTTCTTCATCAATAAAACAGGGGAGTGGGAATAGATGGCCTCAGAGGTCCATTCTATCAATTAGGGAGTTCATGAGATCCAAACTAGTTTTTTAATAATGCATTAAGATGTTTCAATTTCTAATACAGTAAATAGAAAGCATTTATTAAACACCTGTATTATGTGCCAGGCTCTGTGCTAGGAGCTGGGGGAGCAAAGGGAAAAATGAAGCCATCCCTGCCCTCAAATAGCTGACATTCTAACAGGATAGACAATGATAGAAATATTTTTTAAATGAATATAAGGTGGTCTGGAGGGAAAAGGCACCAGCCTTCCATCCCTAGATCTTCTGTGAACTATGGGAAGATTCCTGAATAATGACTGGCATAAAGTCCAGGCCCTTGCATAAGACTGAGCTCTGTGCATTCCCCCACCCCCACTCCCAGAGCATTTAGCAGGTTATTCAAACCAACATATTTTTCTACTGTTTAACATCTAGGTCCTAGATCCGTGACAGGACTTCTTGGACTCTCAGGCCAATGAAACATTATTTTGCTGAGGAATCTGGAGGCCAAACTGAAGAAACCACTATGGGAAAATTCTTAGAGGTTACTATCTCTACTACTACTCCTCTATTGCCTTGAATCAATCCAACAAACTTATTTAGCACTTCCTATGTGCAGAGATAAGTGTATAGGGTGTTCAGGGAGGATTAGCACCTCTGGTGTGAGGGCTTGCCCAGCTCTTTTCAGGGTTGCTCACCCACCTTTGATATCCACCTGCATTCAGTTCTCACCTGTGGCTCCAAGAAGCTGTAGCATTTGCAGCAGCCACAATCCAGTAAACTGCCTCTGCAGATGGGCTAAACCAGGTTGGGGATAACTGATAGACCTCAGATCTGTTGGCGAGTTAGTGAGGTGTCTCCCCCAAACATGTTCTGAAGACTTACCCCATGGAATGGGCAGATGAGAACAATTTCTTCCAATGGCCATGAAAGCGGCTGAAGCAGGTGCTGTGGAGGCTTAGAGCTTGGTCAGACATCAAAGATGCCAAGGTCATCCCTGCCTTCCTGGGCCATCGCCAGTTGTCTTGATTTTTGTTCTGCCGTTGGACTTTGATGACTCAGGAAGAAAGAGTGAGGCTGACGACTTTGTGCAACTCTGCCTCACTTAAATCCAATTCATCCACACGAGTCAAGACATTGTGATGTCCTCTTAGAAAACTAAGGACATAACAACAGCCATGTGCAAGACCCAGGGCTGGGTTCTGGAGACTAAGAAATGACTCACTTTCTGCCCTCAAGGAATTAACTTTCTACTGTTGAAGAACAGAGTTGGGCAACATATACACTGATAAATATAATACAAGGTAGAGTATGATGAAGCTAAAGAGTGATCTAAGCAAAGTGCCCAGGAAAACTTGAAGAAGGAAGAGGACTTTCAGCTGAGAAACATGGAAGCCTTTATGAATTCCTGAGCCAGCATCAGAGAACCAGGTCAGCAAGAACCACGTCTGTTCACATAAGAAGAAATACATGTTTTCCATTGATAAAAACCCAGGAACCCAACATCTCAGTCTCATATATTGTTTTCACAATCTGCCCCCTCATCCTGTCATTTTTCTTCTCCCCCTCATTGGTACCATTAGTCATCTTGGAATTGAAGCCCTAATGTTCTTGGCCTCTGAGACTTAATCGGATTTAGTCACGAACAAGAAAATAAGTCTCTCATCTCTCCTTCTCTGGCTGAAGTGAAATAATATTTGCAAACAATTTTCGTTTTGACAAACAAGAAGCCTTGGTATTTTCAACAAACTAGTGGCAACATTCTGGGATGGTGGCTGAAAGATAGTTGTCCTTCATCCAGTGTAAAAGCCACTGTCTCCTCATGTACTCAGTTGTCTTTCCAGTAATGGGGATGCCTTACATCCCTTTGAGTTGGTTTTTCTAGGGGTGGTGATGGAATGGTGCTGTTCTTTCTCCAGCTCATCCCTGAAGATCTAGGGCACCCAGAGACACAGCTGAGAGGCCAAGGCATAACCATTACAAACCTCTTGGCCCTACGCTTTTACCTATCACTAATGTTTCATGCTTTGGTTTCAGTTGTGAACGATATTGCTTCATGTTTCTTCCCTTGAGGCTCACTAGGTTCTCATTGCATTGCAGTGAAAGACAACCAAGTACATGTGGAGATAGGGACTTTTAGACTGCATGAAGGACAACAGTCTTTCAGTTGCCATCACAGAATATTGCTACTAGTTTTTTTTTTCATTTGTTTGCTTTTTTTTTTAATACTGAGGCTCTGTTCACTGTCTACTCAGACAGATTCATGCTGACTTTATGCTTGGAAGAGCTAGGTTGTCTGAAAGGACTTGGAGATTACTGGATAAGTGCTTTGGACCTAATAACCCACCCACCCACCATTGTTAACTAGTTCTACAAAAATCAATGCCAGAGAGGGGACAATTGGGGGGTAACCCTTACACCAATTAATCACAAAAGGCCTAGGCATCTCAATTAAATTATTCAATCAAAAGTAAGTTAAGTGTCAAATAGCAAGCATTTACTTAATACCTACTAAGGACCAGGTACTAGAATATGTCTTTAATTTGAGAGGAATAAAATGCTTTTACTATTGAAAAAGACAGATGGTCCCAAGGAAAAGGAGGGAAGAGGAATTGCCATTTAAAGAGCACCTACTATGTGTCAGGCACTGTGCAGAGTGCTTTACAAATATCTCATTTCAGCCTCACAACAGTACTGTGAGGTAGATGCTATTATTATCCCCATTTTACAGTCGAGGAAACTGAGGCAAAGAAAAGTTAAGTGACTTGCCCAAGGGTCACATGGCTAGTAAGTATCTGAAGATGGCTTTGAATCCAGGTCTACCTAACTCCAGATCCAGCACTCTCTCCACTGTGACACCTTCCTGCCTCACGGGTGACAACCACACAGGGAATATTTTGTGATTAGGTGAAAGAATCAGATTTAGACTATGTATGAAAACAACAACTCCATTGAGACATAGTCAACTGAGAGGGAGGAACCTTCAAGTTTGGGAGCTAAGGATTCCAAGCCTTCCTTTCTCTTTTCCTCCCTCCCTACTGACCATGCTACTAGAGAAACCAGACGTATAGAGACAATGCATCTCCCTGGGGGAAGAGAGAGACACACTGAGGAAAAGAAGGTCTCCCAAGAAGAGGCAATCTAGTGTCTCTAGAGAGAATTGATGAGGTTACCACCTTGCAAAGTTCAAAAGGTTAGGAAACTTGAAGGTCCCCGAGCATTGGTAGCAGCATCTCCAGGACATCAGTGATTGAAAGAAGAGTCTGCAGTGGGGACTAAAACAGATGTCAAAGATAAACAAGCTACACCAAGGGAAGGCAGTTCCAGGACTCAACAAGGGCACTGACCCTCAGAGCACAGAAGAGAAATATACTTAAGGAGAGCTAAAAGGAACAAGGAGGAGAGAGTTTGGGCAGGATTGTTTCCAAAACTGTCGCTTTCCACTCTTTCTATTAGTAAATACCCTTTTAAAAACCTAATTATGTTTATCTGATAATCAATGGGAACCACACCAGTGGGGGCTTTGAGCAAAATTACTAGAAAATCTCAGTGACCCTCAGAGTTACCTATCCAACAAAAAATAATCTAGAATAATAGTCATTGTCCTTTGAGTACCTGTTTCCCTGTGTTGTCTCTAATCCAAAAAAAAAGTAAGGGAAATTATGTTGGGAGTCATGTTGTGACATTCAAAAAAAATGATTCCTGGTTTTTTTTGGTTCTGGACTCTACTGGGTAGGCTATGTCAGCTTTGGACCTGTCCCCTCCTCTTGCCTTCCACCCCTTTTTTCCTTTCTTTTTTTCTGTAAATTGTTGGAAACTTCCATGCCCCAGACTGGAAGCTCCCATCACTCACATGTACACAAAATGGGGCCTCACTGGCCAATCCCTCATGTCTTGGCCCATGGGATCAGAGACAAGGAACCAATCAGACTTCCGGCACCTGTCCTCTTTCAAAAAACCCCTGGCTCTCACTGGTAGCATCCAGTGTCATAATTGTATGTCACTCTTGTCCCTGATGGGGAGAGGCCCTGGTGGGAGCCTTTCTTTGTTGTTCTAGCTTCAATATTCCCATCCCCAGCAGGTCTTCTTAAGAATTCCCCTGTGTAAGTTAAAATATATATATATATTGAAGTTTATGGCTTCAAGTATCCATTGGCCTGAGTCCTTCCTGAAGCCTCCTTTAAGTCCCCAGATGGCCAAAAAAGACAGGTGCTGATACCAATATTGACTGCTCTAAAGAAAAAAAAAAGTTTTTCCTTCTTGAACAGATATGGCTTCTCTCCCCTTCCCCCCATAGAGCTTCTAGAAGAAATGAGGATTTGAGCTGGAAGAAACAGTAAATTCTGGGATAAGCTGGGATAAACAACCAAAATATTATGTTCTAATAGCAACACGCCTCTTCTAAAATTCCCTCTAGTCTGTTCCATCCCCAGTCTTTGGGAAATGTGGGTCAACCCCAGGGACACTTTTCCCCAGGCTCTTCTTCAATTCTGTCACACAGGAAGATCAAGCAGCTAGGAGATGTCATGACTTCAAGGCAACCTTTAAACCAGGAGCTTCTTGAGAGCAGGGATTGACTTTTGCCTTTCTTCATGTCTCCAAAACTTAGCACAGGGCCTGGGACATGGCTGGTGATTAATGCCAGGCAATAAGACTCACAATTAGACGTATGATTGTTTGGTACAGGACACATAACAAATGTAATTTCTAATATCATCTGGGACTTTTGCCTACACATAACACACACCCACACACATGCATGTATGTGAGCAAGGTCTGTGAACTTGAGCTAGAATGACGAGTTCTGGAGCACCTGGGTTACAGCCCTACCTTAGCCATTTGCTAGCTGTGTGCTACGCAAGCTTTAGACTTTGAACAACTCACTTAAGGTCTCCAAATCTCAGTTTCTCCCCCGTAACATGGAGATAACAATATATACCCTGTCTACCTTGCACTTCTATCATGACAGACAAATGAGGATAAATGTGAAAGCCCTTTGAAAAACCATGAAACTCTACTCACATCTATAGTATTATGGCTAATCTAATTAAACAATTAAACATTAAACATTTATTAGGTAGATACTGGATTCAGAGCACTGTGCCAGGCACAGTGTGTTGGGGTAATTATAGTTATGTAAATGTAGCGCAAGCTCCCATCAGTGTATTCTTTTACCATAGACCAGAAACTATAAATCAAATAATAAAAAAGTTTAATTAAGACAAAATAGAAAAGTAAAAATAAATGATAAAAGAAGAGTTCCTTATCAATCTTCCATAGATTCCCATACCACCAGTGGGGGAGAACACTATCTAGACAACGCATGATCCTAGGGCTGCGTCCTGGCTGCCATATTTCTATAGATCCATCTCCTAGCAACCTGCTTTGCTTTCCAGTTGCTCAATTTGCTCTCCGTAGATGCTGCTCTCTGCTTCTAATACTGTTGCTTTTTGCTTCTCCACAGAGCTGGTAAGCTTACTCTTCTCTGCCAATCTGCTGATGTTGATATTCTCAGTTAGGACCAAGAGACCTGAAAGTCAAGATGATTTTTTCCAGCCATGGTCACTTCCTATTCCTCACAGCCTTGTAGAAGGACTTAGTAACACTAGAAGAGAAGGAGCACAACTACCTGATACAGCTGCATTCGGTTCACCATTGCTCTTACACTGTCATACAAAAAAGATCAAATAACAAATATTTATTAAGTGCTTACTGTATGCCAAGCACATCATAAGTGCTCTAGAGAAGTATAAAGACAAAGTGTTCAATTAAGCACGCCAGAGAAAAAGTTGTTACTGACTAGCAAGGTGAGGCAGTGCTCCATGGAAAGTATGGAATTTGAGTTCAGCTTTAAAGGATAGATAGGAATCAGATAGAGAGGACCTTTCAGAAGATGGAGATGAAAATTTGCTTGTGGTCAGTCCATCCTTCTCTTATTAACATCTTTCTTCTATTTTGTGTCCTGTGGAATTTCCTCCACTTATCGTAAGTACAGAATAACCGAATTCAAATACTTAAGGACACCTTGAGGATACCTGCCTAGAAGATGTTTTGATTTCACCCTGGTGGGCCCCGGTCAAAACACCCACTGATGGGGACCATCTGTTCTCCCCAGATCTGAGAATTTCAAAGCCCCTTTACAAAGCTACTGTATCATTGTTTTGCAAATAAGGAAGCCCAGGCTCAGGGAACTTGGCAATTTGCCCAGAGCTAGAATCAAAATGAAAACCTTCTCCTGATGTCTCATCTTCTAGCAAAATCACTGGAGAAGAGTTCTTAAGCAATGAAATTTCTCATTCTCAAGTCCTATATTCTTAGGCATAAGGCTCTCTATTTCTCTCTCCCACCTCTGTCTCTGTGTCTCTATTTCTTTTCTCTGTGTCTCTGTTTCTCTTTTCTTTTTCAAAGGGCAATGGTATTTTCAGCGTTAAGAATCCATTTGGGGAAAAGTAGCTTCCAGCTAGAGCCAATTAGCCCTGTTTTGGCAGTGGCCCGGAGAATGGTGTCAGCACTCCCAGAACCGCACTGCCGGCCTTTCTGGAAAGCTCTAGTCAGGTCTTTTGTTCCGGGAAAAGTGACGACAGATTGATATCATTCCATTATCATTCAGTGAGTGTATTACCCACCCTTGGTAATGCTTCTGTTGGGAGCACTTTGCTTATAACTCCTAGTCATTGGTCTCTTCCTTCTTTTGTGCCTCAGGTCCAACTCCCAACTGGGAAAAATTGTTTCAATGGACCAAGGATGGTCTGTTATCTTTACCCCTAAAGAGATAATGAAATATAAAGGACTCACATATATTTGTAACCCATGGTCCAGAAACCCTAGCTTTGGCTCTCCATGGATCGAGTTCAATCTTAGGGTTTCTTAAAACAAAAAAAACAACAGTCTCTTTAGCTCCTGTCCCCACCAGGGTGGCCCTAGGAAACCAAATATAGCTTTTACCTAGATCACTACAGATGAGGGTAGAAAGGGCTCTCAATTCCTGCATAAACACTCATGTTAACCACATTTTATGTGATGTAGGACAGCCTTTCTTTCATCCCACAGAGAATGCAAGCTACACAAAGAACTCACAGAATCCTCTCCAATGAGTCTCAGGGATAAGCAGCCATAAAGAGCCCATCTTGGCTTCAGCAATGGTAAGTGGTAATAATGACTGTGGTGTTGCGGTGTGGTCTGTCCTTTGTTCTCAAAGAGGACCATGACATCAAGAAGATGATGCTATGACTCACAAGTGATTTGGATTATGGTGAGGGAGGGCAGAGCCATGGGATGGTGAGAGTTTGTGGACTGGGGGTGTCTTTGAAGACAACATGGCCATCACCAGGCTATAGATTTGGTGCTAGACAGGACCTCAGAGTCCAACTTCCCCATTTACAGTTGAGGAAACTGAAGGCTAAGGAGATTAGGTAGCTTACCCAAAGTCATATGGATAGTATACCTCAAAGACAGGATTTGAACTCAGGTCCTCTTGCTCCAGAGCCAGTGAGTCCTCTTTCTACTATACCACACTGCTCCACGTCCATAGCTTGTACAGGGCAGTCGCCAAGCTATTCCTGATCATTCTCTTTCTATATTTATATAACACTGTATGATTTACAAAGCTCTTTCCCTAGGAGGTAACCAGGGAAAGCAGTATTATCATTACTCCCATTTTATCAATGAAGAAAATAAGACTCAGGAGGTTGTCCAAAGCAGTCATCCAACATTGCTCAAAGTCACACAGTTGGTAAGAATTAGAGTCACAGCTCAAACCCAGGTCTTCAAGCTACAGGTCTAGAATTGTTTACAAGCTGCCATAGACCTCAGAGCTAGAAGGGATAAATCTTTGCCTCCAGGCAGCAAAGTGTCCCAGGCAATGGGACAATTTTTTCTGTCTGGATGGGAGGACAAAGACTAACAACTCTCCTGTACTGGCTTCTTCAGAGCTCTTACTTGTTGTCACTTATGGCTTTGCCTCTGTCTAGTGGAAATGTCTGCTTGCTGTTCACTTAGGTCTCTGATCATAGTCAAGTAAGACAGCTTAATTAGATTAGGGGAAAGCTTGGTAATAACTGGGAGCATTGTGGTGGTTAATATAACCTCTCTCATGAATATTTTCACAATTACCGTAGTCCTGTCTTCCTATGTCTCTTCCTTTCCCGTTACTTCTGAATTATTGGACTAGATATGAATTATATCTAGACAACCTAGAAATTTAGTAGCTTATTATAAACTCTTTGTCTTTATACAATATAAGAGCAGGGATCATCTCAGGCAATTTCTAGGGAAGTAGGGGACAGCCACCTGGAATGGACTTGAATCAGCTCCTGGACTAGATGGCCCTTGAAACACTGCCCTGAGGCTTGATCATCATCAATGAAATGCTGAGACAGAAACCAGCTCCTTGATGGCTGCTCCCAGCTCAAAGGAACCCCATCATTTCATGGCGGCTACCAGAGGGCAAGAACACAGAGGGAAGCCCTTAGAACTGTCAGCCAAGACCACAGGGGGACATACCACCGTGGGAGCCTTCTTCCTCTGCAGCCATTCAATCCCCTTTGCCTTCATTTCCCCACTGACCAAGAGAAACCCCTTTCCTCCATCTTTCCAGATTCCAAACAAAGCCCAAATTGATAGCTAAATGACTCTCTCTCACACCCAAACATTAGTAGTATAGGATGAAGCCCTTGGCACCATTTTGCACATGAAGAAACAAAGTCCCAGAGGTTAGATGACTTATCCAAGGTTACACAGGTAATAATTAGCAGAGTCCTCTTGGAGATTGAAGGATGAACAATAACTGTACAGCAAAGCCAGGATTTGAACCCAGGCCTTTGGGTTGCCCATCCAACATTCTTTCTACTGCATCCTGTTGCTTCTGAGATTAACAGCTCACTCCCCACATCTCCAAACCTCTGCAGACAAAAAGCATAACTTTTTAATGAAGTTGATAAAATGGAAAAGAAGATTGAATTCTTTCCTTTTTTGCCAATTCAGTGACTCTAAGTTAATGGAATTTCAATTGATTATTGTGCATAAGTCATGTAGTGGATGATTTTGCTTAGTTAAAACCCAAAGTAATTCAGAAATGAAATGAAAAGGTCAATGTTCAGAATATTATATAGCAGGGCAGAAAAGTCGGAGGGTTAGTGAATTGCCCGGTAGAGGTGGCTTATGAATACCTTTCCTCATCCTCCATAGTGTTAATTCCTTTCCTCTGCAATCATCTCCAATTAACCCTGTCTCTAGCTTGTTCCTACATAGTTGTTAAGTGTTGTTTTCTCCATTAGATTGTGAGGTCCCCGAGGGCAGTGACTGTTTTTGCCTTTGTCTCCCTAGCACTTAGCACTGTGCCTGGCACACAGTAGGTACTTAATAAGTGTTTGTTGACAAGATGCATTGACTTGTTGTGACTTAGGTGACAGTAGAGCAAAGATTCAGGACAAGAATCCAATATTGGTAGAGGTCAAGCAAGTCTATTAATAAATGATAGGAGCCAGACACTGGAGCTGGCAGGGTATGGGCACATGCCTAGCAATCAGAGGTCATGGAGGGCCAGGGGTCAGAATCCAGAAGGGCAGCCAGCATAGAGTCATGGAGGTCAGAGGAAAACAATGAGTTGAAACCTGATGGGATATTAACAACAACCAAATGGCAAGTAAGGCTTGGAGGTCTAAAAAAGCAATGATTCAGACCAGGCAAGTCATGAGGAAAAAGGAAATCCTCTAAAACCTTTCAAAGGCAATGGCAGTGAGGCCACAAGGTTACATACCAAGAGGTCATGATTGCAAACAGGCAAATAGGTACAATTTACAGGTAGACTTAAAGGTTAATTTCTGGACTATTCAGGCAGTCTCTTTTTTGCTTTCTACTTGGGTAAAAACCACTCCTATCATGAAGGTAGCCTAGACCTCTCAATAAAACTAAATGGGTGTACTTGGATGGGAGAGAAAATGAGGAGAGAGTAGGGCAACATGGGCCAGTGGGAAGAGCATCAGATTTTGAAGGCTCTGCCACTTAATAGCTATGTCCTTGGGGGAATCGCTGAACCTCTGAATCTCAGTGTCCACATCTTTAAAAAGGACTTGGACTAGATGCCTCTGAATTCTCTTTTAGTGATAAATCTATGATCCTAAAACAGATTTTGTAGGAGATCAGAGGAAAAACCCGTGGTTTTCAAGAAGGAAGAATTCATGCCTTACACCAATGACATGAGCCTCAACAGACTTAAGATATCTTATGAGCATCTCTTGTGTTCTCTGTCTCTCTCTCTGTCTCTTTGTCTCTGTCTCTGTCTGTCTCTATCTCTGTCTCTGTCTGTCTCTGTCTCTGTCTCTCTCCCTCCCTCCCTCCTCCCTCTCTCTCTCTCTCTCTCTCTCTCTCTCTCTCTCTCTCTCTCTCCCTCTCTCTCTCTCTCACAGCTAGCTTTACCTCTCTTCTCTCTGTCGGGTTCTAAGGCAGGACTTTTGAATCTCAGGTCCATGGACTTGTTTCATTTTTTTAAATATAGCTTGATAACTATATTTTGCTATAATTGGTTTCCTTTGTACACCTCTGTGTTGTTTTATGCATTTAAGAACATTGTCCTAAACAATTTATATAACAACAATATTGTAGACAGTGAACTTTGAAAGCCATCGGAGTTCTGGTTGGCACAGTGACTCACCACAATTCAAACTACTCATGTTGAAACATGGTGCACCTCCAGATAAAGAGCTGGTGGACACAGAATAGACACTGGAGCATATATATATATATTTTTGGGAGATGGCTAATGTGGGAATTTGTTTTGCATGATTTTGGAATGGGCTTTGCCCTTCTTGCCTTCTCAGTGGGTGGAGGAGGGAGAAGCAGGAGTGAGAGAATTTGGAACTGGAAATCAAATAAAATTGATTTTAAAAAAAGAACGTTGTTCTAAGCAGGGTTCCTATAGGCTTCATCATCCTGCTAAAGGGGTTCACGATATTGGAAAGGTTAAGAACTCCTGATCTAAATGCTTCACTTCATCCTCATGTGTCACGCAAGAGAAAGGATCTATAAACTAATTCCCATTAAGGCATTAGCAATTCACTATGTCACCCACCCCCAAGCATTTTGGAAAGAAGACTCTGTCAATCCTTTCTCAAAGTGGGCCATGCCTTGTTCAGGTGCCCATGCCTCCACTTCTCTGGAATGGATGGAGGCAATCCTTTCCGGTTGCTTGTCCCCACAAACAGTACCTATGAATCCCCTTTTCTCTTTGAAAATTAAAATAGAGAATGCTTGCAAGATTCTAATTCAGTGCAAGCTATTGGCTTTGGTTTCCTCCCTGTTAATCAGAAGTGAGGCAGGAAATCTGTTTTTTCACTGTTTAATTTTTCATCAAAGATGGTCATGGAAAGGATAAATAGGAGAGCTGAAAATGTATTCTGATAATGAACTAAGTATCTTTAAAAAAGAAAAAAAGAAACTTTGCACTTAAGCAAAGGGAGTTTATCATTTGAAAAATCTCCAGGGGATTCCACCCTTTCCCACATGGATGTCTTGTCAAAATGCCAAAATATTCTCTGTAGTGTTTAATTGTTTCCAAATAATCCTGCATTATCTGAGGGCAACATTTTCTAGAAATTCTGTATGTAATGCACATCCCCTTGTCTTTCTGGAGTTAGTCCAAGTCTTAAAAAGAAAAGAAATAATTTTTAAAAAGTTTAATTGGGCATTTCTTTGAATGACCTCAAATTCCTCCTTGAAACACCAATAGTCTCTGGATGATATATGTAGAGAATCATCGAATATGGTACCTTCCCTCCCTTCAGGCTTGAAGTTGAAGGTCACTAAGAGATAAATGGAATCTCACATTGATGGAATTCTTGAGGCATTGGAATGTTGGTGGACTTCTGTCTTAGAGAGGATTATAAGAAAAGTTGTAGAGAAGGATGGCCTGAGGAAATGGTGTCCACATAAAGATAACTTCAACAGAAAATCAGAGGAGATCTCTGCTCAAACCAGGAAAAGCACTTATGCCCATTTTAATAGTCTCTAGAATTTCAAGCAACAGCAGAGACATGGAGAGCTGGTTTCTCATCCATGTCTACTATTTCCAAATTTTTCTTCTCCACCTCCTTAGAGTGTCCTCTGTCTATCTATCTCCTGAAAGTAGCTCTGGGACCCACTCACATAGATACACAGTAGGGTCAACCTTCTCTCTACCAAGTAGGTATCATGTCTTTCTCCACACATGCATCAATCTGTGGGATGCCCCAGGCTTGGGTGGGAACTGGGTAACATATACAATGAAGGTGTTGGACTAGATGCTCTCCAAGGTGCCTCCCAGCTGGACACCTATGAATCCTAGGAATTTGATCCTCAAAATTAGGATCTTCTGAGTCCTCCTTAGCTGTTTACCCTTAAGGGTATGCTTACTTTGATCATTTTCTCATGGGTTTCTGATTTGCCATAGTTGAGAGAAGCTTCCAGAATGGAAATAGAAAAATTGGTCAAGGCCAACTCTGATGCATACTGACTATATCTCTACATAACTCTTAGAACTTCACTTTCCTCTTCTGCAAAATGGTGATAGTAACGCCCACTTCCTCGTTCTGTTAAGGAGCATAAATGAGATACCATAGGTATGCAAAGTACTTTGCAGAACTTAAGGTGCTATATGCATGTCAGGTTCTATTCATTTGTTTGGCATCTGCATGCTGTAGGAGAAAGAGTACCAGAACCAGAGTCAGGAGAGACCCAGGTTCAAATCTCACCTCTGATGTGATTCTGTGTGACTCCTTGACCTTGCTGAGCCTGTGTCCCCATTTGAAAAATGAGGATAAAAACACTATCTGCCTTAGCACTTAATAAATCTAAAGTGCCAGCAATAGGGAGCAATGGTGGATATTTCTTTTAATAGGAAAAAATATTTCTGGAGATCCTTGTGTATGCTTAGTAATTAGATCTAGACTTTGGCTTACCAAGAATAGAATTCCGTCTTCTTTTTCAATCGTGTGTACCTTATTTTTCTTGTTTTTTTTTTTTGTTAATTTGTATTTCTATGTTACCTTCATTTCAAAATATCTGTCCCCTCTTTTATCTCCTGTCACTAAGAATGAAAAAGAAAGAGAAAACAGTTCAACAGAAATAACCAACCAATTCTGATAAAATATGCAATGTTCTGTACTCATAGGCCCTACCCTGCAGAGAAGGGAGGGAGCTACATTTTCTTAAATCACTTCTGCAACTAGAGTTGGTCATTATAATTACATACCTTTTGGTTTATATTTTTATGTGTCATCAAGTGGCACAGGGGATAGGGCATTGGAATTAGAGTCAGGAAGATCTGAGTTCAAGTCTTGTCTCAGACATTTACTTGCTGTGTGACCTTGAGCAAGTGTGTTGGTAACCAAAAATGGGCTCCTTAGCACTTAGTCAACAAGTGCCCTTGACTAGTTTGGCTTTTTCCCCTGAACTGAATGCTGTTTGTATGTTGGATTGGAGTAAGCTTGTCGGCCCCTTCACCTTGCTTCGCTTGCTTAAGCTGATCGAAAGAACCTGTGCTTTCCCGGTCAACCCCTTCACCTTGCTTAAGCAGATTGAAAGAACCTGTGCTTTCCCCAGCATACCTTACACCCCCGCAGAAGCCGGATGGTTAAAAAACAGCTTCCATCGGGGCCAGAGGCTGCTACAGCTACAGCCACAGCCGAAGCTGAAGCAGGAGCTGCCGGTAGCAGAGCTGACCTACGGGAGGAAGCTGAACGAGGACTTGAGGCCAGTGGGTAGTCTTTTTACCATAGAGGGGGAAGCATGATTTTGCTTTACACCATCATGCTTCTCTGTAGCCTCCTGGTTACTCTTGTAAGGCGTACTTATTGGGCCTGGAAGCTTTTGATCAATATGTCAAAATGGGGATGCTGGTTCATGGGTTGGTTACTGTGGAGCCTAAATATATGCTTTGATTCTTCTGCCTCTTATCTTGAGAATTTCTTATATCCAGCGGTTCCGAACCTTTCAGACATATATATGATCCTCTTTGAGATTATAAACTCTGCCCTCCTAATACAGCAAGTCACTTAATCTCTGTGACCCCTGGTTTGCTCATCTGTAAATTGGGTCTAATAATATACCTACCTTACAGGTCATTCTCCTCTGGGATCATTGCCTTGTTGTGGGAGGAGGGGGCTTGCATAGCTCAATGAAACTATGAGGTATGCCATGCAGGGTTGCCCAAGACAGACAGGTCATAGTGGAGAGTCCTGACAAAAGTTGGTTCACTGAAGAAGGAAATGGCAAACCACTCCGGTGTCTTTGCCAAGAAAACCCCACGGACAGAGCTAAAGTGATAAAAGATGTGACACCGGAGGATGAGCGCCTCAGGTCAGAAGGTGCCCAATACACTACCGGAGAAGAGCAGAAGCAACTCTAAGGAGCTCCAGTGCTAATGAAGCAGCTAGACCAAAGCTGCGGATGGTCTGGTGACAAAAGGAAGTCTGACGCTGTAAAGATCAATATTGCATAGAAACTTGGAGTGAAGGTCTATGAACCAATGTAAACTGGATGTTGTCAGACAGGAGATGGAAAGGTTAAACATCAACATTTTGGGTGTCAGTGAACTTAAATGGATGGGAATGGGTGAACTGGATCCAGGTGATCACTACATAGATCACTGTTGGCAAGAATCCCTCAGAAGAAATGGAGTGGCCCTCAAGGTCAACAAAAAGGTGAGAAAAGCAGTACTGGGTTAGAATTTCAAAAAAGACAATGCTGTCTGTTCAAATCCAAGGCAAAGTGTATAACATCACAAACGTAAGTCTACACTCCAACCACTGATGGTGAAGAAGCCAGAGTCGACCAGTTCTATGAAGACCTATAATGTCTTCTAGAAATAACACACACACACACACAGATGTCACATGCATCATAGGGGATTGGAAGGCTAAAGTAGGAAAACAGGCAAGTTTGGCCTTGGAGTACATAATGAAGCAGGGGAGGAACTAATAGAGTTTTGTGAAGATAACTCGCTGGTCATAGCGAACACTGTTTTTGGACAACCTAAAAGGTGACTCTACACCCTACACTAAAAGGTGACATCATCACATGGTTAACGTGGAAAGCAGATTGATCAAATACTTTGCAGCCAAAGGTGAAGAAGCTCTACAATTATTTAAAACAAGACCTGGAGCTGCCTGTGGCTCAAATCATGTGCTTCTTATTGCAAAATTCAGGTTTAAATAATTGAAGGTAGGGAAAACTAAGAGACCACACAGGTATGACTCGAATAACATCTCTTATGAATATGAAGTGGAAGTGAGGAATAGATTTAAGAAATTAGATCTGGTAGATAATACACCTGATGACCTACGGACAGGTGTTCACGATATTGTACATAAGGCAGTAACAGAAAGCATTTCAAAGAAAAAGAAGAGCAGGAAAGCAAAATGGCTCTCTGATGAGGCTTGATAGATACATAGCTCATGAAAGAAGGAAAGGGAAAGGAAAAGAGGAAAGGGAAAGGCACACCCAAAGGGATGCAGAAATCGAAAGAATAGCAAGGAGAGATAAGGTTTTCTTAAATAAGCAATGCAAAGTAAAAGAACGAAACAGCAGAATGGGAAAGACCAGAGATCTCTTCAAGAAAATTAAGATATCAAGGGAAATTTTGTGTAAAAATAGGCATGATAAAAGACAAAAATACTAGGGCCTTAAGAGGAGAAGAGATAAAGGAGAGGTGGCAAGAATACACAAAAGAACTATACAAGAGAGATCTTAACATCACTAATCACCATGCCAGTATGGTTACTAACCTAGAGCCAGGCATCCTGGGAAATGAAGTCAAGTGGGCCTTAGGGATCATTGCTAACAATATGATTAGTGGAGGTGATGGAATTCCAGCTGAGCTATTTAAAATCCTAAAAGATGATGCTGTTAAAGTGCTGCACTCAGTATGACAGCAAATTTAGAAAACTCTGTAGTGGCTACTGGATTGGAAAACTTCAGTTTACATCCCAGTCCCAAAGAAGGGCAATGCCAAGGAATGTTCAAATTACCTAATAATTGTATACATTTCCCATGCCAGCAAGTTTATGCTTAAATTTCAGCAATATGTGAATTTAGAATTACCAAAAGAGCAGGCTGGTTTTCAAAGAGTAAGAGGAACTAGAGACCAAATTGCCACCATTTGCTGGATTATGGAGAAAGTGGGAGATTTCCAGAAAAAAAATCTACTATTGCTTCATTTACTACATTAAAGTCTTTGACTGTGTGGATCACAACAAAATGTGGCAAGTCCTCAAAGAGTTGAGAGTACCAGATCATCTTACTTACCTCCTGAGGAACCCATATGTGGGTCAAGAAGCAACAGTTAGAACATGAACATGGAATAACTGATTGGTTTTAGATTGGAAAAGGTGTATGACAAGGCTAAATGTTGTCACTTTATTGATTTAACTTATATACAGAGTACATCACGTGAAATTCCAGGCTGGATGAATCAAAAGCCAGAATTAAGGTTGCCAGGAGAAATATCAACAATCTCAGATACACAGATACATCAAATTCCACTCTGATGGCAAAAAAATGAAAAATAATTAAGAAGCCTCTTGATGAAGGTGAAAGACGAGACTGTAAAAGTTTGTTTCAAGCTTGACAAAAAAAAAAAAAAAACTAAGATTTTGGCAGCTGGTCCAATCACTTCCTGGTAAATAGAAGAAGAAATGGAAGCATTGTCAGATTTTATATCCTTGGGCTCAAAGATCATTGCAGATAGTGACTGCAGCCATGAAATTAAAAGATGCTTGCTCCCTAGAAGGAAAATTATGGCAAATCTGGACAGCATACTAAAAACAAGAGACATCACCTAGCTGACAAAGGTCTGTGTACTCCAAGCTATGGTTTTTTTCCAATAACAATGTATGGCTGTGAGAGTTGCACTATAAGGAAAGCTGAGAGCCACAGAATTAACACTTTCAAATTTTGCTGGAGAAGACTTTTGAGAGTCCTTTGGACAGTAAGGAGATCAAATCAGTCCATACTTAAAGAAATTAATTCAGGTTATTCATTGGAAGGTCAAATACTGAAGCTGAAGCTTAAATACTTGGGCCACATAATGAGAAGATGGGACTCATTGGAAAAGACTCTGATATTGGGAAAGATTGAAGGTAAAAGGTAAAGGGGATGGAAGAGGATGATGAATAGATAGTATCATGAGAAAAATGAACATATTCATGGACAAACTCTGGGAGATAGTAGTGGATAGAAGGGACTGGCATACTATCATCTATAGGGTCATGAAGAGTTGGACACATTTGAACATCTGAACAACAGGATCATTGTGGGGACAAGATGAGATAACATGTATAGTGCTTTGCAAACCTCAAAGTGCAATATAAATGCTAGCTGTTACTCTGATCAAAACAATGATCCAAGACAATTCCAAAGGACACATGATAAAAAAAAAAAAACTCTTTACCCCCAGATAGAGAACTGATGATTCTGCACAGATTGAAGTATACTTTTTTAAACTTTCTTAATTTTTCTTGTTTTTTTGTCTGTGTTCTCTTTTACAATATGGCTAGGTACGGAAATATGTTTTCCTTAACTTCACATGTATAATTCACATCAAATTGCTTGCCTTCTTGAGGAGGGAAGGTTAGATGGGAGAAAGAATTTGGAGCTCAAAGTTTTTAAAATAAATGTTAATTTTTTTACATGTGAATAGGAAGTATTTAACAAAATAAATAAAAATAAATGCTAGCTATTGCACTTAAAAAAACAGATTGTTGTAGTCATTGTGTATATCATTTTCCTGGCTCTACTGACTTCACTCTGCATCAGTTTCTATAAGTCTTCTCATACGTCTCTGAATTCTTGATGTTCATTGTTTCAAATGGCACAATAGCATTCCATTACACTCATGGGCTATAATTTGTAGGCACCATATTCATTTCCAAAAGAGTTTCTGTGCATATTGTGACCTCTCTATCATTAAACTCCTTGGGACATACTCTTTGGAGTAGAGTCTTTGGGTCAAAGAGAATAGACACCTTAATCACTTTTTTTTAAAAACACATAGCCCTACTTTCCAGCACTAAATCTGTAATTAAGACTATTAATTAGCCTCTCAGTGCCGCGATCAACTCTAAACCTGTAAATCATATACAAATTGCCAATCCACATTGGTGGAAGGATTTTCTGTACTGGGAATGACCCACATCAATGCAACCACTAGTTCAGACCAAACAAACAAATAAACAAACAAAAACCCTCCAAGTTCAAGCTATTGGGCCGAATGCTGGAGATTCAAAGGCAAAGAAAAAAGAAACACCTCAGTGCCTGACTTCAGGGAGTTGCCATGGGGGGAGGGGAGGGGCACACAATAATACATAGATAATAATAGCTAGCAGTTATAAGAGAACTTTAAGGTTTGCAAAGCAACTCA
Organism: Trichosurus vulpecula; assembly: GCF_011100635.1. NCBI lineage: Eukaryota > Metazoa > Chordata > Mammalia > Diprotodontia > Phalangeridae > Trichosurus > Trichosurus vulpecula. The sequence continues at coordinate 16,674,983 of NC_050577.1, forward strand.
CAAATGTTCCCATTGCATCCTCACCATATCCCTGTGTGGTAGGTGCTGTAGAGTCGCATAGCTAAGTGTCTGAAGAAAGATTTGAACTCAGATCCTCCCGACTCCTAGTGCAGCATGCAATCTAGCTGCCTCATAGATGATTAAGTGAGAGGAAGGAGAGAGTTAAGGGGTGGGGGAGGGGCAGGGAGAGTGATTAGTCCCTGAATAGAGCCTTGGGGGAGGGGAAGGATTCCAAGAGTTGTGTAGGGGCTGAATTCTAGGCATGGAGATAAGCCGAGATAGGAGATTGAATGCCACCTTTGGGGAGCAGCTGGTAAGCTGGTTTGGCTGGAAGTGAGAGTTCCCAGAGCAGAGTAAAGGGGGAAAGGGCTAGAGAGATGGGTTGGAGCCAGATGTTAGGGGGCTTCAAAACACAATGACCTGCCTAGGGAGGTAGTGAGTCCCCCATCCCTGGAATTCTTCAAGCAAGAGGCTGGATGACAGACAAGTGCTATGGTTGCTGTTCACTCATGTTTGGACTAGATTGCCCCATCCAGCTCTAGGATGCTATGATACTTCTATGATTCTTTAGGGGGTATCTCACACTGACTTTTACTCTCAAACATTGCCCATTCAAACAATTGGTGCGAAACCATTGGATCTCAGAAGCCCTGGATTCGAGTCTTGTCTTTGCCTCTGACATTCCCTTGCCTTTGACAAGTCACTTTAAGGTTTGTAATGCCTTAAAGACCCTCCCCTGTAAAATGAGGGACTTGGGGTGAATGACTAAAGACCTTTCCAGACCTCAGCCTCTGATCTTGCATCTAACTCTCATAAATCAGATGAGCTCTTGTGGTTACAGCACCAGACCAATGGGGCCAAGGTCATGAATTTGATTACTTTGTGGGGACTGGGAAGAGCACATACCCACAGCCCAGACAGTTATCAGCATTACTGGGAAACCAATTCGAAGGGCATGTCAACCGTGTTCTCAAACAGAGGACAGGAGGCTGTTAATGTTGTTTCTCCTGACAACATGGCTCTGACAAATGAACAATCTCGTTAAGGTCCATAAATCCCAGGGAAACCAAAGATGAAAAAGAAAGGAAGAGAAAAGATATGCAGCATCTGTCTCTAGGAACTCACAGTTGGTCAGCACACGTTTATGAAGTGCCTACTATGTGTCAGGCACTGTCCTGAGCACAAGAACTTCCCCTCAATGAAACTGAATATTAGATAATTTATAATGACCAAGCTTAGCCCCAGAGAAGAGAAGTGAGAAGGCACCTCCCCGTGAATCTTTGAAGGGTTAGGGATTTAGGAATGCGGGAACGATGAATGAAATGTCAGACTTTTTTGATACATTGGCTGCTTTTGATGATCTGCCTTTCCTCTCTTTTTAATTTTTTTCTTGTAGGAGGGTTCACTGGGGAGAAGACGGAGACATACATTAAGAAATATAGCTGACAATATTTGTTAAAAAAATTTTTTAAGTCACTAAACTATTCATACCCTTTAACTAAGCAATCTTATTTCTGGGTATATAGCCCAAGGAGGTCAAAGGCAGAAAGAAAGGTCCAATATATACCAAAATATTAATAGTAGTCTTTTGTGGTAGCAAAAAGCTAGAAATAAAATAGGTGCCCATTGATTTGGAAGCCAATGGAATATCACGGCGTTGTAAGGACTTGTATGTCCTGATGCAGAGCAAAAGAGGCAGAGTCAGGAGAAAAAGTTACACTATGACTACGATAATGGAAAAGAAAACAATTCCAAATGGCTACCATTTGAAAGAAATGTAATTCTCAATATTAAATCCAGAGACTAAACGACTGTGGATGCTGAATGTATTATATATATATATATATATATATATATATATATATATATATATATATGCAAATGGAGACATCTGCGCAATCAGGCAGCTTTGTGTGACTGCTCTTCTTTGTTATGAGGGTGGGTTCCAGGGAGCTCGGAGTATGATGTATAGGGAAATGATGATGATATTTAAAAAAACAAACCAACATAAATCCCAGATCCCAGAACTTGGGTTGGAAGGGACCTCAGTGACCATCTTGTCCAAACCACACATGAAAGGAATTAAAATTATTACAAACTGAACAAGCGATTGCCCAGCCTTAGCTTGAAGACCTCCTCTCACGGTCTCTTAAGATGGCCCATTCCACTGTTGAACGCCTCTTAGTTGTTAGGGAGTTTTTCAGAATATTAAGCCTAAAGTTATCTCTTTGTAGCTTCTGTTCGTTGCTCCTGGATTCTGTTCTCTGAAGCTGAGAAAAACAAGCCTGCTTCTCCCTTCCCACGACAGCCTTTTGTGTCCTTGAAGACAGCTCTCATGTACCCTGAATCTTCTCATCTCCAGGATGGATAACCCTAGTTGCTTAACCCAAGTCCCATAAGACGTGGACTCAAAGACATTAATAAAGACATTGCTGGAAAAATCTTAAACTAACTGCTTCTTAGAGACAAAAGATTTCTCTTTTCTTGAAGAAGAGAACAGAAAGTTTATTCTTGATTGGAAAGATGAAAAAACAGCCTCTTGAGTGCTAAACTTAGAAACCTCCATTTATAAGGGAATGGGAAACATCACTGAGAAAAACACCAGCAGATTTGTGATAAGGATGCAAGAAAAATGGGAAGTGAAAGAGGTTTGCTTGCAAGCCTCAGGATTTCTGATGTCCAGAAGATCAGAGGATTACAGACGTCGAGCTGAAAGGGACCTCAGAAGTCATCACATCTACAACGCATCCACAACAGATCAGGAAACTGAGGACTAGAGGAGATAAAGTGACTGACCCAAGGTCACATACATAGTACGTGAGAGCCAGGATTCAAACTCAGGTCCTGTGATTCAACATTCAGGGCTCTTCCCTCCCCCACACTATGCTTCCAGATTTCAATTTTTTGATTCACTAGCTATCTTGTTGTCTTACCCCATGTGTTTTGTACTCTGATGAGCAGGACAAATCTCTTTATTGTATCAGGCCAATTGGTTACAGCAGCTCCATAACCAGGCTAAGAGCAAAGAGAAGTTTGCTTCGGGCACCAAAATTAAGAGGGTGCTAACCATGTTTAACTGAGCTTAGCACCCAGTTAATAAGAATAACTAGTTTGGAAAGGATGCTCCCAGATGACAAGCCCTGCTGCCTTGTGGTCGGACACTCCAGGCTTTTCTCCCTCCAATGCCGGCAGCAGCCTCACATTGGCTTGGGGTCTTAACTCGAACAGAGGAGTTTTCTGGCAGCAAAGTCTCAGAATCCCTCTCAGGTTGGTGCCTTGGGGCATCTCACCCGTAGTGGATTTTCTGCCAAGGTTGGAACCCAGGTGTCTCCCTGTCTCTGACAGCTTGACTTTGTCAAAATGTCCAGTTACAGTGCTAAGTTACAACAGGGTGTTAATAGGACATATGACTAAGGTTTAACTCCAGGTGGGCCAGGTGTTTATTTATTTATTTTTTTGCTGCTGTTGTTGTCTTTTTGCCTCAGGGAAACAAATTCATCCTTACTCAGCCGAATCGAAAGCATACACTATTGGTTTGCCAGGAAGCCATAGCCAGAGCCTGGATTATTAGCATGTAGGAAGTAGCAAAAGCCCTGCCATACCATGTACTCCATGGAAAATCTCATCACAGACACTAACTGTGTGACCTTAACAAAGTCACTCATCGCTCTGTGCCTCAGTTTTTCTATCTGTAAAATGAAGATAATAGCACATATTGCTCAGAGTTATTGCAAGGATCAAATGAGGTAACATTTGTAAAGTGTGTTGTAGATTTTAAAAGCACAATATAAATGCAATTTTTTTTAAATAAAAGAACTCAGGATCACCTCCATGTCATTATGGCCATGAGACTCTTGGTGGAAGAAGATAAATACTCATAATTAGATATATTAAGCTTTGTATCACTTTAAAATGTACAGGCTGCTTTCCTTGCAAAAACCCTGCAAAACAGAAAGTACACATTTCATTAACCTTATTTTGTTTTTGTTTGGTCTTTTTCCAAAATCATATTGGTGTAAGGAATGTCCAATGTAGAATTGCCTCCCATTGGTTCAGCATGGCAGCTCAACTGTAACTTATAATCTATATCTATACAATTTTGAACATTCATTTTTTTAAATTTTGAGTTCCAGATTCTTTCTCTCCCTTTAGCCCATCCCCCACCCAATGAGGATGCAAGTAGGGTGTTGTCAATTATACAGGTGAAGTCCAGCAAAACCTATTTCCATATTAGCCACATGTACCTTCTAGTCTTGAAGAAAGTTATCAAGAACACCAGGAGACTGGCTTCTGAGGTTACAAAGCCAGTCTGTGAAAAAGGCAGGCTTTCCTGACATGGGGATAGCCCCTCCATTTCTTATGCCACAGTGCCTATCATCTCTCCAATGATCACACAGCAATTACATGTAGGAGCTGGGGTTAGGATTCCATGTTTAGGGTTCTTTTCTCCTAACCTAAATGATTAGGAGTGTTGTTTCCCACCACTACTATTTTTGATAAAAATGACTCCAAAGATAGGCTTGTCTTATAGAGGTATACCCAGGAAAGATGGTGCCACTATCCTGGTTTTTAGAACAGCTGCTTTTCAGTGACAGCATCATGCCCTGAGTGTGACATAGAAGAAGATGCAGCTGTTGCTTCGTGATTACAATGAACACAAGAGTGAAATCCCAAATGAGGATTCAACTAGACTGACCTAATTAGGACTAGGTTGTGTACATCGAGGAAGTGCTTGGGACTTTTGGAACTAGAGACCCTATCTTTGTGGCTTCTACATCACTGAGATAAGTCCTTGTGGGCTGCAGTGATAGGACTGAATGGTCATACTCCTAACACACTAGGGGCTCTTCCATCTTTACCCCAGCTCTGGGCTGAGGGTCAAGGTAATAATAACCACAACTATAGTATATAAGTGTGTGTGTGTTTACACATGCACACACATAGATATTTATAGATCACCTTACGTTTTCCAAATCACTTTACATATGTTACTTTCGTTGATCCTAACCATGCTGCTCATGGGTATAAGTTGATAAAAATGGACAATGGAGAGAAGACAAAATTACTCAACTGTCATTTTGCTTCTGTTTTTATTTTTCTGCCAAGGACCCAGGGATAGCACAAAAATTACCAACACGGATTTCAGAGCCAAGATTCATGAGGAGATGGAAAGAGAAAACCTAGTAGCCCTTGACAGATTCATAACATGTGTCATGAATAAACTACATCTCAGGGACCAAAAGAGGTGGCAGATGGGATTGGTCAGCTCCCAGCCCTGATCTTGGAAAGACTGTGGAAAATAGGAAAAGGACCACAGGATTGGACAAAGGCAAAAAGGGAAAGTAAGATCATGAGTGCTGTGCCTGTAGCCCAGAGCGCTTGACTTTGATTCCTGGCAAAAATTTAAGATGTATTATTAGTGAAAGAATGGTTAGGGAATGTCTAGAAAAGGAGGCAATGATTCTAAAGAATCAGAATGACTTCATTAAGAAATAGACTGACTTAATTTCCATTTTTGCCGGGAGTGACTAGGCTGGTAGGTGAGGAACAACCCTGTAGATGCAGTTTACCTCAGTTTCAGCCAAGCATTTAACCAAGTCTCTCATATAGTACATATTGACAAGATGGAGGGAAGTAGCTGGAAAATACAATGATTGAATAGACTTGAAATAGCATGAGTGGCCAGACCTAAAGATGTCAACTAAAAAGAAGCTTCCAGTGGATTATTCCAGTGATGTGTCCTTAGCCTGGTGGTGTCTCTTTTCTATTCTTTCTTCTTTCTTCCTTCTCTCTTTCCCTCCCTGCCCTTCCTTCCTTTCCCTCCTTCCTTCCTTTCTCTCTCTCTCTCTTTTTTTCTTTCCCTCCTTCTTTTCCTCTGTTTTTCTTCCTTCTTTCCTTCCTTCCTCTCTCTCTTTCTTTCCTTCCCTCCTTCCTTTCTCTGTCTTTCTTCATTTCTTCCTTCCTTCCTTCCTTCCTTCCTCTCTGTCTCTCTATCTCTATCTCTGTCTCTGTCTCTCTCTCATAGCCATCATGCTTATCTAATTTACAGACAGCACAAAGCTGGGAGGGGATAACTAACACATTAGGTGAGGATGGATGGGTACAAAAATATCTCAATTAGGAGAGCTTGTTGGGCCTAATCTAATAAGACCAGATTTCAGTGGGAATAGATGTAAAATCCTATATTTGGATTAAAATGAGTCAATGCCACAGTCACAAAATGGCGGTGCAGAAGAAAGGCAGCAGGCATCTGAAGAGGCCACAGGCATGGGAGTGGCCCGCAAGGTCAATGGGAGTCCAGTGCTATATGGCAGCCCCAATGCTGATACCATCTTAGGCTCCATTAGGACAGCCACAGTGTTTAGAGAATAGCATTCTATAGCGGTCAGATCATACCCCAGGTTTGCACTCAGTTCTAGGCACCAAATCCTTGTAAGGACATTGATAAGCTGGGTAAGTATTCAGGAAAAGGCATCCTGGACAGTGAGGGCTCAGAGGAGGATTGGCTGCAGGCATCAGATTGACTTAAACTGAAGAAGTGATGACTTAGTGAGGACAGAGTAGCTTTCTTCAAGTATGTGAAGGGCTGTCAGGAGGAAAGAAATGAGACTTTTCCTGCTTGATCCAGAGAGCAGAACCATGAGTAATGGAGGAAAGTGGTATGATTTGAGTCACTGGAGCCTCCCCCAAGCAGAATGGGCTGCCCAAGGAGGCAGGGGGCTCCTCTTTAAGCTGAGGGGTGGGCACTCGAGCAGAGCACAGAGCACAGAGCAGAACCTGCTCAGGTCTGACCTCTGAGGCCCCTTCCAGCTCAGACACTCTTCGAGGTCCCTTTCCCTTTCCATTAAACCAAGGGGAGGAAGAAGAGATCACCTTTAAGGTTCCCTCTGAGATCAAACTGTCATGATCCATTTCTACATCCAAGTACTTTGGAAGCCCTGGCTTGAAGTGAGTCATCCAAAATTTGCAAACGCGGACTGGTTTTAGGGATGGAGAAGCCTAGGATTTTTCCCATTGTCCCATGTTGGTCTCCTCTATCAGAGTAAAAAGAACTGACATCTCTAAGCTTTACAAATCACCTCACTCACACTATCCCCTTAGAGGGTCACAATAATCCTGTGAGGTAGGCACTATGGATAGGTTACTGCCATTTTACAGATCAGAAAACTGAAGATCAGGGTCATGCACCCAGTCCTTACATATAATATAATATTATATATGTATATATATGCAGAAGCCCTTCATGACTCCCTCTCTCACTACATCATACTGTTTCTTTGACCTGGTTTTGATATGATACCCTGACCCTATCAGACTCCTCATTCTAATTCCTACCTCTGTTACCACCTACATGACCTTCACCTCTCTGGGCCTCAGTTTCTACATCTGTAAAAATGCAATCACTGGACTAGATGGCCTCTGAGGCCCCTTCTGGTTCTTAAAGCTATGATTCTATCATCAGTTTATTTCTTTTCAGGGCCCACAAGACAGCTCAGGGTGCCAGGTGAGTTTTCCAAGCCATTGAAAAAAGACTCATATCTTATTGCCTTTTAATTCCCCTTCCTCCCCCACTTTAGCTTCCTAGGTCAGAGCTGCAGGGGTGAGTGTTGGGGCCCAGGCTTCTGAGGCGCTGGCCTTGGGCTCCCATATCCTGCCATGCTTCTCCAATGACCTTGATACGTTGAAGGTCGTTGTAAGCCAGGCTTTGCGTAACTGGTAGTTTTCCTTCTCTCATTATTAAGGGATATTTTGAAACAAGAGAACTCTGCATATTTACTTATTTAAGTGTAGAGGAGGCCTGGGGGTGGGGAGGAAGGGATCCCATTTCAGGACTGTGGATTCTGATGTGGTTCTTTCACCAACACGGCTGAAATCTCTGGCTCAAATTTTCTAGCTGGTCTCATTGTACAGGTCCCCATGAGTACTGGCCATCCAGAATATTTGATTTAGGTTGCTGAAGGTTATCAAGCGTCTTTTGTTACGGGGCTCAGAGTGAACATTTTATTCTGTCTTCATTTTTGTTGGGATATAGAGAAATTGTATTGAGGCCCATCTCCCAGCTCAAAGGAGACACTAGTGTGGGCAAATAGTTCAGGGAAACGGATGCCTGGGTGCTGCCACCAAAAGGGGAAACCCGATCATTTTTTGAGCTATCAGATGTTTTGTCGTGACTCCATCCAACCCAGCGAGGCGGGCAGTGAGTGGGGCTTGGGACCAGGGAGACCTCTGAGTTCAAATCCCACATCTGGCATTGAGTATCTGTGAGCCCCTCCTGAGCCTCAGTTTCTTCAATCAATTTATTATTAATCAATAATTTCTAAAGTACCTACTGTGTGCCAGGTACTATGCTAAGTGCTGGGATACAACGACAAAAGTGAGAGTTGCTACAATCGAAAGGTGAAACATTTCCTGAGCCTGAGGAGGGAGAGGGGGAGGACAACATAAATCCATATGTCTTTATAGGTATATATATATATATATATATATATATATATATATATATATATGCATATATATATGTATGTCTATATATGTACATGTGTGTGTGTGTGTGTTTAGCCATGCGTATGTGGCTATTCTTGTGGGTTGTCATTAATAATAATAGCTAACGTTTATGTAGCTTTTACTAAGTGCTTTAAAATCACAGCCCCATTTGATCTTTACAACAATCCTGGAAAATAGGTGCTATTATTATCCCCGTTTACAGATGAGAAAACTGAGGCAAACAGAAGTCACATGACTTGCCCAGGGTCATACAGCCAGTAGGCAACTGAGGCTGAATCTGAACTTGGGCCTTCCTGGCTCTAGGCCTGGCGCTTTATCCACTGTACCCCCAGGTGTCCTAGGGCTCCTACACGATACCCTAGTCACAGGTCCAGTCCTTATCCCTTTATAAAACATGATATGCAAGCACAAGACAACCTTAAATGGGAAGACAGCTGTCTCACCTGTAAAATGGGGCTGATATCCATAGGGAGAGACAGGAAGGATAGAGAGCTGGCCAAGGAACCGAAGACCTGGGTTGATTCTCACTTCTGACACATAGTGGATGTATGATTTGTCACATGTTCTCAATGCCCTTAAGCAATTCTCTAAAGACTAGAGATCACTTAAGCAGGTGTGGATCTGCATTGGTGGAGGGACTTTCCTTCTCAGGAGTGCCCTCCATAAATGCCACCAGAAACAACCCCAGCCCCATGGAACCCACTTTCCAGGGCTTTTCTGAGGTTCAAATGAAACGTGTGTGAAGCACCAGGTCAGTTATCATTACTCTTGTCACATTCCCAACAAGAGCTGGAAGAATGGGAGACTAGAGAACCTCCCACCTGCCAGTAGCCCCAGCTCTTCTCATGCAAGCAGCTCCGCCGAGGCTCCTAAACACACACGGATGCTTCTTGAAGACGGATTTGGGGGCCCATTTCTGATGCGATGCATAATCATGAAATGTGGCGTGCCTGTCAGCTTCCCTGAGAAGGGGTTTGGGAGAGGTTATAACTTGGAAACAAAGCTAATTAAGTATAGCTCGGTGATGAAGATGGAACACTTTCTCTCCTCATTAGCCATCCCAATGGTCTTTTCTTCCTTTTTATGGAGACTAATTTAAACTGCTGCTGATGTGTTGACACCAGTGCACCCTGAGAAGACCATTTGGAAAGGTTGTGGGGAGAGTTAGGGGTGGGGTAAAGATCAAGGACTTCCTCCTTTGGGCTTCAGAAGGCTATGGCTAACCATTCCCATCCTAGAGGCCTTGAAGGTGACAGGAGCAGAGACATACAGCAAGAAGAGACTTCAGAGACTGTCCAGCACAGCCACTTAATTTTGCAGATGAGGAAACTGAAGACCAAAGAGAGGTTGAGTAATTTAAGGTCATATACCTAGAGCAGAAAAGGACCTGAGAAGCCATCTGGTTCAACATTTACAGTGGCAGAAAATGAGGCTTAGGGAAGCTGTGACTTGTTCAAACTTGTGCAAGCATCGGAGGCAGAATTTGAATCCAAGTCCTCTGACCCCAGAGCCAGGAATCTTTCCCGTCAACCACACTGCTACCTTTACAAAGTGCCCTCCACACAGCTTAATGTTGTTAAGTATGATCATCCTCACTTTGTAGATGAGGTAACCAAGTCTCCAGTGGATTGCTCTGGTCACCTAGTACCCAAAGGCTAGTGCTGGGATTTGAATTCCCAGTCTCATCAAGGCTTGAAGCCCTGCAGGGATAGGAGCTCCCAAGGCTCCACCCAATCCCCAGTGGGCTCCCTCCACCTTTGGACAGCTCCCATTGCTAGGAAAGTTTTCCTGAACTCGAGGCTGAAATCTCTACAACTTCTCCCTATTTTTCTGAGCTCTGCCCCATTGAGGACTGGCAGAACAATCGTCATCCAGCTTCTAGGGGACAACGACCGCTCTCAGGTCTCCCTCTAAATCATCTGTTCTCCAGACTCAATGAGGAACCAAAGATTGTAACTGGGACATTAGAGGGCATAGAGTGTGACTTTAGGGATCACATAATCCAACTCCCTCTAATTACCGGTGGAGAAACTGAGGCCCAGAGAGGACGGCATGAACTGCCTAAGGTCAAGCAGATAGGGAGTGGTGGAGACGGGAAGGAATCTCAGAGCAAGAACAGTCTAGGAGGTGGGAACCGTGGCCTCCCTGGTGAGCCCTCTCTCCCCTATTAGATGATTATATTGCATCTTCTTTGTTGTGTTCCTAGTTCATGCTTGTTAAATTGAATTATGAGGTCAATGAGAGTGAAGGTACCTGGTGCACAGAGCAGAGACACACCCACAATTGTTTTCTGTGCCCCATACCTCCCTGAGGTCATGTTGATGGTATCCACCCCAAGCCTTGGTCACAGAGGGGTAGCCAGCATGCCCAGGCCTGCACTAGGAGAAGGAAGCCCCTCCTCCTTCCACTGGCCTTTTACAAGGAAGGGCTCTCCTTGTCCTGAGTCGCTGTGACTCTGCCACTTGGCATGGATTCAAGTTCACACCTTCATTCCTGACTTTTCAAAAGAAGACCAGCCTTCTTTTTTTCTGTCCAAATGTTGGACACAAAAATACCTAGAGAGATCAGAGGATTGTTTGACCCCTTGAGAACCCTCTCTGCTCCCCCTCATTCCTCCTAAGAGGCTCCCCAGTCCCGCAGTGGCATTACACATCAGATTTTCTGGAAAGCCCCAAAGGATCATCTATTTAGCCATGGTGGAGACCTTTGGGATCAGCTGGTACAGGCCCTCAAGTTATTCTGGGTGTTTATAAGATCAGTTATGAGCTCTCTGGGTTTTATGTCAGGCTAAATAAAGTGTCTGATAATATCTTATTTACCTGAGTGCTTGCATGGGACTTGTGGGTCTTTTAGGAAATATATATGTGCATCATATTTTCATGTTCTGTTTTCAATGGAAACCCAAGACAATTAGAAGTCAGAAGTCAGAGCCCAGTGGGCATGTGGGTTACATATATCTACAGAATGTATTTTAAAATAGAGAAGTATACAAAATACAGCTTACTCAGATGCCCGTCAACTGTGTGACCCTGGGCAAGTCACTTAACCACCATTGCCCTCAGTTTACTCATCTATAAAATGCGGATAATAGCAGCACCTGCCTCCCAGAGTTGTTGGGAGACTCAAATGAGACATCTGTAAAGCACTTAGCATGGTGACTGGTACAGAGTAGGTGCTTAATAAATGCTTATTTCCTTACTGCCCCTCCTCCCCAAATATATATGTCTGTATGTATATATGTATGTGTGTATATATGTGTGTATGTGTGTGTGTGTGTGTGTGTGTGTGTGTGTGTGTAAAATTACCTTCCCTCATTCTGGACACAAGACACTCTTAAAAAGCAAGTCAATAAAATGGATTTTTGTAAAGTTGACCACTTTTTCCTATGAGAACTGGCTTATGAATTGGGGCTGGTGTATCTGTCAGAGGGCTCACCATCAAATAAATCACAGTCATTTCCAACAACAGGCTATGAAAACAGATACAGCAGCTACAATCTCAACAATCCTTCAAAATCAGGTTATTGAAATGAACCAAGCCATGGGCATTTAGAACTAAGAGAGACCTTCAGGATCTTATTCAATTCTTTCATTCTATGGAGGGGAAACTGAGGCTCAAAGAGGGGGGTCACTTCCCCAGGGGTTATTTTGGGACAGAGCTAGGATTAGAATTAACCAATTAATCAAAAAACATTTGTGAAGCACCTACTATGTGTCAGGCACGATACTAAGCATTGGGGATACAGAGAAAGGCAAAAACACATCCCTCCAGGGGCTCTAATGGGGAGGGGGAGGGACAACATGCCAACCGCTCAGTAAAAAGAAGCTCTAGACAGGATAAAGTGGAGAGTCTCGGCAGAGGGAAGGCGCCAGCATTAAGGGGGATGAGAAAAGACTTCTGACAGAAGATGAGATCTTAGCTGGGACTGGAAGGCGCCAGGGAGCTAACAAAACATTGGAGGCATACTTTAGAAACTCAAGAGCCATGTGACAGAGAGAACTGTTCCTTATGTGGGGACATGTTCAAGTTCACTGATGTCTGTCAAGTTCATAATAACATAAAAGGACAATTTAATTTAGGAAAAGAAGGTGCCAAGAAGAGTTTGGCCAGGTACATTTTCCCTCCAACATTTCCACCTTCAAGCAGTAGGATCATGCTTAGCCAGGACAGCCTTACTGAGAGCCTTGGTGCAGAGAGAGTTGGAAGAGCAGGAGCCTCTGATTCTAGTCTCTGGCTCTCTCCAGGTCTTGCTTTTGGCTTTTTTCTCTTCTTCATTGACAACATCAAAGACAGCCACGAAGGAGAAGGAGGTCTCGGAGGAGCCCTGGAGAGATGCCTCCAGAAGGGAAGAGGCTGGCCTATCACCTTTTTTTTTTTTTTGCCAGTCGCCAGCTAGCAGGTACCCTCTTCCTCCTCCCCTCCTGCTCAGATTGGGGACTAGCAACTGAACAGTATTTCTGAGAAGTGGAATACAGAAAAGAGGTGATTAGACTGAGCTGGAAGGATAGAATAGTGAATGGAGAGATACATGGAAACAGAAATTGCAGGTACTTATGTAGGAGAAAGAGATTCAGATAGTAGAGACAGATAAAACATTTAATAATTAATTAGCATACGCCAAGCACAGTGCTGGGTGCTGAGGATGCAAATACAAGCTGGCAAGAGAACCCCTGCTTTCTTTGGCGAGTCCCCCAAAATGTACTGGATGAGATCGCCTGAAGCAGACCGTTGTCAGAGGGGTGCACATCTCAGGGGTGTGCTGGTTGGCCCTTTGTCAAGAGGGGGTGGGGAGCTCCTCTCATTGGCCAGTGGGGACTGAGGCTGCATTGAAGGTGACTGGTAACTGAGACAGTTCTAGACAGTTCTGAGACAGTTTTCTCTACCACGGTGACCACAGCAGAAGCACATGGCAGTGAGGGACATGTGCTTGCCTGCTGGAGTCTCCAAATTTCCTAATTCCCATTGTCTTCTTTCTTCCTGTTTCCCACTCCACCACATTGACCACCATCTCCGTTCAGACCCAAGCATTTATTAAACACCTACCATCCCTCACTCTAGTCTAATCTCTGTCTCAGTCACTTGTTTTATAGATGAAGAAACTGGGACCTAGAGAGAGAGGTTAAGTGACATGTCTAAGTAAGAATCCAGATCGCTGAGCCCAGGCTACCTTCATCTACTCTGGATACATCTTCTATCACTCAGTTGTTTACATGTTTTCTCCCCACCCCCTCCAACTTGAATGTAAGCTGATTGAGAGCAGGAGCTATTTTTTTGTTCTACTTTCTATCCCAGGACAGTACCTGACACGCAGTAGCCACTTAACAAAGGCTTGTTGATTGACTTACAAATCCACTGCTCTCTCTGTTTTATCATGCTCTGGCTTAATTCTGCCACCTAGAGTGAAGAACAAGTCTAAATTCTTTTAAGTATGTAGGATCATCTATCTGGAGCTAGAAAAGATATCTTAGAGATGAAGAAACTGAGGGCTAGGAAAATTAAGAGACTTGGTCAGGGTTATACAGATTGTAAGCAGCTCCAGCAGGATTTGTACTCAGGTCCTTTGAATATCCCTTCAATGCTCTCATGTCCTACAAAGTCTCCTGGTCTCCAGATTAAATGTCACCCATTCTTCTAACTGATTTTCATATGACGTGATCCCAAGAGTCTCTACCCCCCCCCCATTGCCCTTTGGATACTCTCTTAGCTCATAAATGTGCCCCCATCTCTCTCTTCCCTAATGTTTCAATTATTCTGTCAAGTGGTGACAAAAATAATAACCACAATGCCCTACTTTTAGCAGGACTGTCTACTTTTCAAAGCCTTTCATATACATGAAGTCATCTGGGGCTCATATGACTTCCCCCATTGGGGAATGGAGGAGCAGTCAATAAAAAGATCATAGAGCATTTGGTAACTTATTAAAGGTTTATTAGCGACAGCAAGCAACAATAATCCATTGTGGAGATGACCCTCCAGCCAAATAGCCCTGGCCAATTTTAAGAAGTTCCACCTGAAAGAAACTGTAATGACAATTTGTTAACACCCCCTTTCCTCCCTCTCTCCAGTTGTGTTTGATCTTTTCAAAGACCCTTGTTCTGGAACGGCAGAAAGGCAAGAGGTGCTGGAGCCTGCACAGGGGCAGCCACCGTCTCCCCACTCTGCTTATGCAGAAGGAGACACAAGAGTTTATTAAAATTTCATTGCCTTAGGTCTCCCGCAGGAAGCAGTGACATTCAGCATGTTGTTAACTACTTCTTGACCTTGCAGGGTATTTGCTGAGCCGATTTCTCTTGAAGAGACCTCCATCTCTCTTACTGCCTCCCCATAAGGGAGGAAATAGTCCCTCCCTAAGGGGGCTCCCATCCGTGTAACAGCCCTAAGTGGAGTCCACAAGGTAAGAGGTTGATAACCCCCAAAACAAAACAACCAGCTCTCTGTGGAGGTGCCCTTGTTCTCAATGAGATGGCCATGCTCTTATATCATCTCTCTTCATACTATAAGAGCCAACAACCTCTCCTTTCTGGTGGCCTGGCTTGTCAGTGGGTCAGTCAATAAACATTTATTGAGTGCCTGCTATGAGCCAGACACTGTGCTAGGTGCTGGATTTTTGCCTGTCACCTACCCCTAGGTTGAGTTTGCATCCCGACCTAATGAGGTTCACCAGGATTTAGGCCAGGTTGTTGGTCAGTCATTTTTTCAGTCATTTCTGATTTTTCATGACCCCATTTGGGATTTTCTTGTCAAAGATACCAAAGTGGTTTGCCATTTCCTTCTTCAGCTTATTTTACAGATGAGGAAACTGAGGCATATAGGATGAAGTGACTTGTTCAGAGTCACATGGCTAGTAAGTGTCTGAAGCCAGATTTGATCTCATGAAGGGGAGTCTCTCTGACTCCAGGCCCAGTACTCTATCCATTGTACCACTCATCCACCTTTGGGTCCAACAGGTCCCTAAAATTGCCTCTCCCTGTGATGATCCATCCTTCAAAGAGCTGTCAAGTTGGTATTCCCAAAGCACTGATCTGACCACTGCTAGTCCCCTGGTAGGATCCAATACAGCCTCCTGGTTGGTTTGGAAAGCACTTCCCAATCTGGCCTCACTGACCTCCTGTGCTCCAGCCAAGCTAGCCCGATGGCCATGCTCTTTGCCTCAGTCTCTTGGAGGCTCCTGCTTCTTTCCAGATTCAGCTCAAAGGCCACTAGATATAGGAGGCCCACCTTGACCGCTCCCCATGTGCCAGCGGCAGTCCCCTTCTACCAGCTCACACACACACACACACACACACACACACACCTGTGTACATATTATTTCCACCAATAGAACATAAGCTTCTTGAGGATGGGGCTGTTTTGTTTTGGTTAAAAGGGTGAAAACAAACAAACAAACAAAAAAGAAAGCCCATAGTTGGAGAATATTGTAGAAAACCATCACCATGCAGAATTACTTACTATATCTGACTTGAAATAAAATGTTCTTCTCATAGTATGAAGGCTTAAAATATAGCTCATGCCATGTACACATGCCAGAGTAGCCCCCACTGGACACTTTTCTCACCTTCAGGGATGTTGCTAAACATAGGTCACCTTTTCAGTGTGAGGGCAAGGAGGAGACTGATTCTTGAATTCCCCATAAATGCAGAATTTTGTGAGTAATGAGGTCAAAGGTGAGTTTCTAGTTCCACATATCCTTGGGAGGAAAAAAAAAAGCATGATGATCTGAAGCATCTTGGCAGGGTGGGTAGGGCATCATTCTTCAGTCAGGAAGATGTGGTTCAAATCCTCAGACACTAGCTATGTGACCTGAGGCAAATCACTTAACCTCTCTGGGTCTCAGTTTCCACATCTGCAAAATGAGGGGGTTGGACTAGATGACCTCTGAGGCCCCTTCCAACTCTGCCTCTATGATATTTGCTTTTCTCACTGCCCTAGTCATGGCCTACAGTGGGATTGCTTCCAGTTGAGTCTTTCACAGAACATGATAGACAGAAAGGACCTGCGAGACCAGTCACCCCAGAATGCCTTCTATCATAAAGGAAACAAATATTCATGCCCATTCCCTGGAAGACCTTCAAGGAAGAGGGAGCTAGGAACCCCTGGGACAATATGTTGCTCCTTTTCCTTTAAAAAATAAACCATTTTAAAATTAAACAATGACTTTTTTGAGACAGGTATTCCTAACTCAGCCGGGCTGGGAGATCAGGGGCCACTCATGACCCAACCTCACTGCTGATCAGCAGGAGACCTTTGCTCCGTTCCTGACTTTGGCCTGTTTACCCCTTCTTAGGCAGCCCTATGCCTCCCCCCTACCCCCACCCCATGCTGGACTTGGGGCAGACACCCCACAGGCTTCAGCCTTTACTGCAACTGAAGAGATCCATGAACCTCAGCCTCCCCTAAGAGCGGAGATTACAGGTGGGCTCCCCCATGCCCTGCTCTCCTTTTTCTTAAGGGAAAAAAGACTACATTCTGTTCTGAGACAGCAGATACTTCCAAATAAACACCTAGACAGTTCCTCTCCATGAAGTACATTCTTCCAAAACAGTTACGCGAAATTGTCTATCAGCCATTAAAAATTAATGTGTGATGGTAGCTGATGGGACTTAACACGTTCCATTTTTGTAGATCCTTTCTTGTTAAGAGAAAGGAAGGATGTGTGCTTTGACATCATCACCTATTGGCCACAGTGGGCCTGGGCATGGTTCCTTCGCCATGTTTATTCCTCTCTGGGCTCTGCAGACTCCTCATACAACCTGCCACTGTTTCCATGGATGATAATTCTTTGTGGCCATTTCTCAGGGTTTGAGAATATTCCATGTCATTCACAGACTGTGTCTTGTTCAGCCATGCCCCAAGCTCAGCAGCCCATCCCACCTTGGAATGGCTCTGACTGGGAACAAGTTAGACTCATCCTCCCATTAATCTGCTGTCCCTTTGCTCTCTAGACTTTCCTCTCCCCCAACCTCCTTCACCATCCATCTCATCCCCAACATTTACAAATGGCAACCACAGCATTTGGACCAAGAGAACCACGAAAGGCATTTGTGGTCACAGAAGATGCAAAAGCACCAGAAGACAAAGAATGAGGACTGCAGATGGGCAGGGGGCCATTGGCTTGGGACACACGGTAACCTTTAATACTGGAAAACAGGAAGCAGAGAGTGAGAGGTGGGGCTCCTTTAAATATGTGCTGTGGTCCATTTGGGGGAGCCTCTGCCTCGCAGAATCATAGATGTAAAACAGAAAGCGATGTCAGAGGCTATCGTCTACCCCCCTCATTTTAGGAGAAACTGAGGCCCAGGTAGGGGCTAAGTGACTCACCCAGGGTGACACATATAAGATAATAGAATCATATGGTCCTAGACTTTGGAGCTAGAAGGAATTCTAGAGGCCATTGAGTCCAACTTCCTCATTTTACAGATGAGGTACACAGAGGTAAAGTGATTTTCCCAGAATGGCACAGCTAGGAAATATCTTAGGCAGGATTGGAACCCAGGTTCTCTGGTTACATAGCCAGTGCTTGTCCCATTGTACTAATAGGAAACTAGATACACTTTCATCTGGTTGTTGTTCAGTCATTTCTGTTTTGTCCAACTCTTCATGACTCCATTTAGGGTTTTCTTGGCAAAGATGCTGGAGTGGTTTGCCATTTCCTTCTCTAGCTCATTTTACAGATGAGGAAACTGAGGCAAACAGGGTGAAGTGACTTGCCCAGCTAGGAAGTGTCTGAAGCCAAATTTGAACTCAGATCTTTCTGTTTCCAGGCCCGGTGCTTTATCCGCTATGAATCACTAAATAAGTCCTCCCTAAATTTAAAGAAGACAAGAGGGGTGGAGAAGTAGGTAGACATTTGACCTCTGTGTCACATATTGGCTGTGTGACCCCGGAAAATTTCAAGCTCTCAGTGCTTCAGACAAGTCTCTAAAGCCTATGGGTTTTGAAGACGGTACAGACCTGCATTGGCAAAAGGAATTTTCTCACTGGAATTTCCCTATGCCAATGATATCACAGGTTCAGTAAAAAAAAAAAAGTCAAAATTGAAAATAAAATTGTTTAGAAATGCACTTAGGACCATTAAAAATTAATATGGGTGTCAACACAGTATGAGAGAGAAGGTACTGGAAGTATCCCAAGTTCTTAGCTTAATCTCCCACTTGAGTTATGCAGAATAAACAGAAGACTAAGCCTTGAGGAAGATGCAGGGGAAACACGAGAACTTGGAGGAATTTGCTTTGTTGATGCCAGGACCAGCCTCTTTCTCCAAACAGAAAACAAGATGGAGGGACTTGGTCTTACTGTGTAGTGTAAAGTTTTTGTTTGGTTTGGTTTTTTCCTGTTTGAATTGAGTCAGAGATAATAGTTCTGGTGTTTTCAAGAGGCTCCAAAGGTCTCCTGATTTTGAGTACCTGGCAATACTTGATGCTTGTTGAATGAGTGGATGGATGGATGGATGGATGGATGGATGCATAGATGGATGGATGGATGGATGGATGCGTGGATGTGGTGGTTAACTTCCTGCTAGACTAATGGGTATAGACAAGTAAGGTGGCTTCAAGGATTCTACCAAAGCTTATGTGAGATATCTCCATAGGTTTGGGACTACTGATAACTTGGACCAATCTGACCCAAAGGCACATATGACTTTTGTCCCCCATATTTTTGCTTAGAATTTTCTTCTTCAACAAGTATTTATTAAGCACTTATTATGTGTTAAGCATTCTGCTTGGCACGAGGGATACAGACAAAAGTGAAGCTTACATTCTAATGAGAGAGAGAACATACACGTAAATAGGTACATACCAGATACATACAGCACAGATAGAAGGTTGCCTTCGAGGGGAGGCATTAGTAACTAGGGGCACTGGAGAAGGTCCTCGCAGAAGGCAGGATCTAAGCCAAATCTTGAAGGAAACCAGGGGTTTTAAGGGGCAGAGGAGAAGAAGGGAGGCTAGCCTGTAAAAAGACATAGAGATGGGAGGTGGACCCTCACATTCAGACTCTGAACACAATACAACAATGGTTCGTCTTTCCAGTGAAGGCTGTTAACATTCATCATCTCATAATGCAGTGTGGTGTCCTGGTTCTGCTTACTCCACTGTACGACTGTCCATGAGTCTTCCTATGTTTCTCTGAATCCATCTTCATTGATTCTTAGAATACAGTAAGAGCACATCATGTCTGTGGTTTGGACTGATACTCCCTGGATCTGCAGGTGTTTGTCTCCAATATTCTCCTTATCCTTAGTAGCTGGCCCTTGTTCCCTTTCCTAAGGGACCAGCTCCCTGATAACTGACTTATGGGGGAAAACTCTGCAGCCTCCCTCTTCTGAGTAGCAACCATTTTATAACACTTTAAAGTTTACAAAATACTTTGTATATTGTCTCATTCGATTCTCAAAACAAACCTGAGAAGTAGGTGGTATTATAATCTCCATTTTACAGACTAGAAACCTGAGGTTCAGAATAAATGTCTCACCTAAGGTCAAACACCAAGTTAAGTGTCTGAGACAGGATTCAAATTCAGACCTTTGTCACCCAAAATCCAGCATTCTATACAATATGCCACCTAGATACCCTAAAGAGTTCTTTTGTATGCCGGTACTCCAGCTCGTTTCTTCATTTATTTCTCTTTGTCTCTGTGTCTCTCTGTGTCTTCTGCATCTCTGCCTTCCTCTATCTCTTTCTATCTACCTGTCTCTCTCTTTGTCTCTGTCTCTGTCACACACACACACACACACACACACACACACACACACACACACACCACAATTTCCCCTGGGGGAGGGAATTAGCTCCACTTTCACTTTACAAGCACTTCTCTCTCTTCCATTCCACACAGACTGATGGCAAATTATAATCCTTTACATTTGAGCTCCCCTCCAGAAGGGCCAGTGTGTTTTTTGCTGGCATCAGCACTTCCTGATGGGTCTAGGGGCTCCAGGGTTTAAACACTCCACTCTCTCTAATAGTTCCTTCATTCCCCCACCCTTCCTGCTGGGTAGCTGGGTAGAATTAATGCAATTACAAAGGCCTATGTCTTGAAACACCTAGGGAAAAAAGGGGAGAAGCTTGCCTTCTTCATGGTGATGCTAATGGCTTCTTCGAGAAAGTTATAATTCCTACTGCAGTTTCTAGAGCACTGAATAGAAAACAAATCATTTTTAGCTTATTAGATTAAAGAGCTCAAGATCAGGGAGGAATGTACCTTTATCTTAGAGTATTCTTACTGCTAAGCAAAATTCTTCCTTTTGACATTTTCTCAAGCCTTACCATTGTTAATGACGCAAAATATCACTTGCCAGGAGCCAGTCAAAGGAATAGATTCATGAAATATTGGGACTGGAAGAGGCCTTAGAAACCACCTATTTCAACACTGTGCACCTCTCTCTCTTCCATTTTATTCATTTTCATGAACCTGAAGCCTAAAAGGGTTAATTGATTTGAGTAAGTGAACAGTGCGAATTAGGGGGCCAAGAGGCAGCATGGAGTAATGGTTAGGACAATGGGCTTCCAGTAAGACCTGGTTCCAATCCTGCCTCTGATACTTACTTGCGATATGCTAGACTTAGCTGGAAAAGTCATTATCCCTCCCTAAGTCTCAGTTATAAAATAAGGAGGTTAGATTTTATAGCCTCTACAAGCTCTAAATCTCCCATCTTAGGATTCCAGTGACTCAACAGTCACAGCGCCTTTGGGGAGTGTGTGACAGCCCCAAAAGTAACAGGGATCTGTAAAACAGAAAGTATCCCATGCCCTGCAGTGTCCTGTAAAAGTAGAGTATTTGGAGGCTGAAGCAGCTTTCTTGGAGGAGAAGGGAATTGATCCTACACGGACTTAGTGAACTCAGTAACAGATGTTAGCCACTTTATGAACTGACCCTGCAGAGAAGGGAAAGTGGAGAGATCAAATGAGTCTTGAGAGGAAGAGATCTGAGAATTGATTAATCAGTTGATAAGCATTTATAAGTGCCTACTATGTGCCCAAGCAGAGTCTGGTGCATGTTGTTGAGTCATTTCGGTCCTGTTCAACATGACCCCATTTGAGGTTTTCTTGGCAAAGATACTAGAGCACTTTGCCATTTTCTTCTCCAGCTCATTTTACAGATGAGAAAACTGAGGCCAACAGGGTGAAGTGATTTGCCCAGGTCACACAGCTAATAAGGGTCTGAGGCTGGATTTGAACTCAGGAAGTCGAGTCTTCCTGACTCTAGGCTGGGCTCTGCTGTGCCACCTGACTGCCATAGTAGGTGCTTAATAAATGTTGATTGGCTGACTGATTGGGGATACAAAGATAGAAGTGAGAGAGTCCTTGTCCTCACGGGGCTTAAATTCTATCAGGAAAGACAACATCTGTGTAATGGAGGGACTGACCCATGGGTCTCTGTCTTCACACTATGCTCAGATTTGCCAGAGCATACACTATCTTCTTGGTCAGCTGCCAATGCAGCATGTGGAACTTCAGAAACTGGTTCTGGCCATGATGACTCGAGGTTAGTACTAGGGTGTGATGAATAGCCTTCTCACTGGCTTCAGAGCCAGAAGGTCTGGTGACTCAGGAGGCACCGAGCCAGAACTGAGCTTGCTTACACAAAGATCGATGAACCCCTCCCTCCGCTCTTTTTGGGCTCTTCCTTCCCGGCAGAAAGCAAGGCAGGGTCTGCTGGGAGCTTCCCCATTTGGGAGGGGGGCAGCTGCCTAATCGCCCACCCAGCCACCACCTATCTGGCAACGCGTGGCATCTCTTGTGTGTTTATCCCTTCTTGATCTTAGGTGATCTTAGGAGAGATGAGTGGTCAGGGTACGAGTGGGACCAGAGGACCCCATAAGCCATTAGATGTCCGGCCTTAGCTAGGGGCAGAGCAGCAGTTGATGACGTAGCCGAGTGACCTGCTTGACCCAGCCCAGCAGTGGCTTGACCCCTCTGCTGAGATGTGGAGCCCTCCAAGAGCCAGCCCAGAGGAGCAAGGGAGCAATTCACCTACTGCCAACCCCTTACCCTGAAGTAAATTTTAATAATAATAATAATAATAATAATAATACAAAATAATAGCTTGGATATACACATACATACACACACACACACACACATATATATATACACATATATATATATACATATATATATATACATCCTATATACATACTGTATATGTCTATGTTGCTTTAAGGTTTACAAATATTATCTCACATTATCCTCACAACAACCCTGGCAGGTGAGTGTCATCATTGTCCCCATTTTACTGATGAGGAAAGAGGCAAATGAGAGACTAAGTGACTTGCCCAGAGTCACATGGCCAGTAGGTGTCTGAGGGCTTTCTGACTCCAGGTCCAGTGCTCCAGATGCCTCTAGTTTTGTCAACTTAAGACTCAATGACTCCCAGAGCCAGGAGCATTGAGAAACCTTTCAGAGCCTGGTATTCTATGTTTGTGCTTGCCAGCCTTTGTACTTCAAGTTTGAGCTCATTCTTTCCAGTAGTGTGTGTGTGTGTGTGTGTGTGTGTGTGTGTGTGTGTGTGTGTGTAAGGGGAGAGGGTAGCTCCAGCTTTGGAAGACTGTTTTTTAACTACTGCTCTTGCTCTCCCTTCTTAGTAACCACCTTTCTCTAAAAGCTACTTGATATCAACTGGCTGATCAATATCAAGGGAGATAATGGATGGGGGCTTGTGAACAAAAGAACTAGTGATCTCAATCTCTCAGGGTTGCTTCCTCATACTTTAAAGGGAGAAGCAGTTGGCTGTCCTCTGGTATTGAGCTGGGAGAGTCATCTCAGAGGGATGTTACATGTACGGATACAAATACATGTGGAATATATATATAAAGGGAGTATGGGAGGAGATGTATGTCTCAGTGAGGTGTGTCTCAGTGAGTGTGTCTCAGCAGCAAAAGTTGAACATGTGCGGAGGCAGATACTAAAAGGTAAAGGGCTGAGCCTGAAAATGCAAAATGACATTTTCTCCCCTGGAAAGACTGGAGGCTAAAAGCCTTTAATTGCCTATGAAGAGCCCAGAATGTCCTTGATGGCTTCCAGGGCACACAGGTTGCATTCTCACTTTCACCCTCGTCACTCATCCACACGAGATTCCCAAAGGCACATGGGCAATGAAAATGACTGAACCGGAGCGAATCACCCTAAGGCAGCATGGAGGGATATACAGAGCGAAGAGGCTTTTAAGCTAGGAAAAGTTTGTCCTTTCAGCTCCTGCCTGGAGGTGACAAATAGCTTGAGGACTGAGGCTCTGGGGGATCAAACAGAAGAAAAGTCTGTGGTTCCTAAGCTGAACATCTCTGCTCCAGCTGAAAAGGCTCAGCACCACTCTGGCCAAAGACAGAGCAGTAACTCCTCCCAGACAATGGCCAAAGCTGGGAAGGAGATGGCAGCTGTCCCTCTCAGAGGATCAGCCCCTCCAGTGGAGGCAGCCCGGGTGATAGCAAAGTGTGCCCTAGACCCCCGACATCCAGGACCTGTAGTGCCATTTGATGGGAGATGGAGGAACAGAGAAAGCTGGCTTGATTAACGTGAGGTGGTCATCCAGTGATGTATATAACGAGTACAAACAATGGCCTCATTAGCCATTACTTTACAAAATTACATTTTAAAATATGGTTTTATTTAAAAAACATTCTTAGCTCATGGGCCTATAGGCCCCCTGTAATTTGCCAACCCCCGATTTAAGTCCAATCTCCTCATTTTACAGTAGAGGAAACAGGCTCTGAGTCTTCTGTGAATTAGAAGAAAGGAGGGAAGGGAGTGTTTAGATAGACCTACTATGTGCCTGGCACTGTGCTAAGTGCTTTACAAGTATTGTCTCATTTAATCCTAACAACAAGCCTGGGAGGTCGATGTGATTGTCATACAGACGAGGAAACCTAAGAAGTCAGTGGTTACAAGACTTACCCTGAGTCACACTAATAAGCCCAGAGTCTCTAACAAGTAAATGAGGCTTTGAATCTGCATGAGGTCTTCTCGACTTCAGGCCCAGGGCTCTAACCACTGTGCCACCGACAAGCCAACCGCACTCTCGGTAAATTCCTAGGAATCACATTCCCAAAGAGACAAAGAAAACCAAAAATCAAGAGTGGTAGAAACACCATGAGAACGATCTTCCTGCCTTGATTCAAACTTTACATGGCAAACAAAAATCAATCGATATCTTTAAGCACCTACTATGTGCCAGGTACCGTGCCAAGCGACAGGGATACAAAAAGAGGCAAACGACACAGTTCACCATTGTCTATGGGATTAAGTCCAAACTCCTGACAGGGGAGGCCCTCCACAGCCAGGCTCCACCTCAGGCTCCTCCTCCAAGCCATCCCCCACCCTCCTCACTGGACCCATCGCTGGCCA
Organism: Trichosurus vulpecula; assembly: GCF_011100635.1. Classification (NCBI taxonomy): domain Eukaryota; kingdom Metazoa; phylum Chordata; class Mammalia; order Diprotodontia; family Phalangeridae; genus Trichosurus; species Trichosurus vulpecula. Next base: position 16,699,828 of record NC_050577.1, read on the forward strand.
AGATGGCGCCAGTCTCTGGGCCTTTCCTTGTGCTACTCACTAGTGTTGCCCGTCATTAGCACTTTCATTTTCTTCTTCAAGACTTGATTTTTCGAGATTTTACAGGCCCCGAGTCATCACGGCTGAAACCAGCTTCTTAAATTAGAGTTTAATTGGCCACAGACAGGGAATATTGTGCATGCACTAGACCACCAGGAAGGGCAAATCTAAGCATGCTACATGGTCACTTTTAATATGTAATTTATCTAATCATGTATATGTAACTGTAAATTAACTTTTTAAATATATAATTTTATAGATTTTTATCATCGCATGACCTGGAATAATGTTTCCTGATACAACATGTTCTGAGTAGAAAAGAGAGCCAGGCTTGGCATTCAGGGAACTCTTCTGCTGCTCTTTAGCCCCGGCAGAGGGGATCCTGCTGGACTTTGTGGCTGGGGTCCCCGATAAAGGGCTCCACAGGCTTCTCCCTAATTGTGATCTTGGCCAAGTCATCCTTCCCGGGATTCAATGTCTAACAAGGGAAGGGAGGAGGCGGCTGCATCAGGTTATCTCATGGCCCCTTCTTGTTCTAAATCTCCTGCTGAAAACCACCTAGCCACCACTAATCTGTTAACTAATTGTGACTCTAAGTCTCTTAACCTTGAGTTTTAATTTCCTACTCTGTAAAAGAAGGAGGAGGAGGGTCTTCTGGCGCTGAGATCCTGAGAGATTCTAACTTTAGCTCTCTCCCTAATCAGCTCTGACCTTAAATAAATCACCCGAGCCTCAGTTTCCCCTCTGTAAAATGAGAAGAGATGAATTTTAAGGGACTGAGTCATTTAACCCCTGAGTCTGTTTTCTACTCTGGAAAATGGCCATAAAGATACATTCCCTTTTTGCAGGACAAGATTGTCGGGAGGAGAGGAGAGCATAGAGCAAGATGGAAATGTACAAATGTGGTACATAAAATCAGCAGCCTCCCGTCTGAATGAGCTGCTGCATGGCAGCTCCAAGAATACCAGTGGAAACCTAGAGCAAAGCAGGCCTCTGTTCACAGCTTTGAGCCCTAATATATGGAATATGAGTTGTCCTTCAGCAATTGACTGCGGTTAAGTATCAAACTTATGTTTGTTGTGTGTTTGCCTTGGGTCTTCAAAATGCCATCTCCACCCTCAGTGCCTTTGCATAGGCTGTGCCTCATGCCAGGGATGCACCCTCTCCTCACCTCCACTACTTAGAATCTCTTCCTTCCAGTCTCCCCTTAGTCTTTCCCCCTAGTGTGGTCTATTCATTTATAGCAAACACTCTCTGGGAAAAATCAGTTTGTCTTTTCCCCACCAACTTACCTTTCTCTGAAGACAAAATCCAAGATGAGAATACAGAGAGCAAACAATCAAGAATGCAGCATTGCCTTGTGCCCTCTCCCTGCTGATCACACTCTCTTCCTGGTCACTGTCCCCTCTCCCCTCTCTGTGTGAGAACTTCTCAGCCCCCTTCACTGTTTCTTCCTTTGATCATGCCCACTACCCAGGGGGGTCTCCAAGGCTCTTTCCTGTGGCCTCTTTTCTCCCCCTCTATCTCTTTAGCTGATCTCCTCAGCTCCGTGGTTCATTATCATTTCTATGCAGAGATGTCTCAAACTCGACAAGTCCAAACCACATTTCATTATCAGTCCCTCCAAAAACATGCCCATTCTTTGAACTTCCCCATTACTACCAGGGACGCCCCCCCCCCCACCTTCTTCCAGTTACCCAAGCTGGCAATCTCCCTGTGACTCTGGCCTTCATATTCCCACGCAGCCACACAGCCAAGCCATTGCGCAATGTTCTTTCTACCTCTTGTGGGTAAATCCCCTCCTCTCCACTCCCACAGACACCACCTTGTACAGTTCTCATCACCTCTCACTTAGACTACTGCAATAGCCTTCTAATTAATCTCCTTGACTTAGACCTTGCCTCAGCCCTATCTATCCTCCACCAGCTGCCAAGACGATTTTTCTAAAGTATAAGTCTGACCATGTCCCCACCCCCCCTTCCCTCCGTAAGAGCTCCAGGGGCTCCCTATTGCTTCCAGGATCAAATATAAAATCATCTGTTTGGATTTTTAAAGCCCTTAATAACCTGGCCTTTTTCTGCCTTTCCAGGCTTCTTAAATTTGACTTTTACCTCCATACACTCTCTGATCCAGTGACAATGGCCTATTTGAAGTTTCTCAAGCATGACAGAACATCACTTATCGGCAAGCCTTTGTACCAGCTGTTCCCATGCCTAGAAGCCTTTTACCCTTCACCTCTACCTCTAACTTTCCTTGGTTTCCTTCTAGATTCAGCCTAGACCCCCCCAGCTACTAATGGCTTCGTTTCCCTAATGACCTTCCATCTAATCTGGATATATCCTTTACATTTCTATTTATTTACATAGGGCCTCTCACAGTTGATTAGGAGCTCCTTCAGGGTAGAAACTATTTTGGCCTTCCTTTGTACCCCTAGTACTTTGCATAAAGCCTGGCACACAGTAATTCCTTAATGAATAACAAATACTTGTTGACTGACTGGCTGACTAAAGAGAAATAGAAACTACCAAAAAGCAGAAGAAAGTGAAGTGGGGATAATTTCACCAGGTCCCAGCACAGCAGCAATTTCTGTCCAGGGAGATAATTCCTCAAGTGAGTCAGGGAGCCTTGTATACAAGGTTCCAACAGCTCAGAATTATCTTCACTTTAGGGTGGCAGTGACAGGGCAGCAGCAGTATTTCAACTGATTGGCTGATGACAAAGCATATGGCCATACCTCAGGGCTCCACAGTTTCAAGGCTTACCCCATTCCCTGTAGCTTCCACTTCCCACAGTCCTTTAGTCTCTTCTTCTTCCTGGGAAAACTACATTTTCCATCAAACCCCGCTGAAAAGAGGTTATACAGTAAATTGAACTAGTGTAGTGCATAGCACACTGGCCCTGAAATTATAAAGACTAATTTAAATCCTGCCTCAGACGCTCACTAGCTGTGTGAGGTAGGCATTGGATTTGTGATTTTGCTGGTAAAGGGAATGCCTACATCAGGTGAAGAAACGCTACCAGGGCAAGCTGGCACCTTGTCTGCAACACATAGTCTTAGAGAGTTGTCCGGGGGGCACTTAGAAGTTAAGTGATTTGCCGAAGGTGACACCATGTCAGATGGGAGACTTGAGTCCAGACCCGGATTCAAGGCCAGCTCTCTGGCCACTACTCCATACTGTCAGTAAATCACTTAAATTTCTCTGGGCTTTAGCTTCCTCATCTGTAAAATCAGGGGATTGGATTCAATGACTTTCAAGTCCCCTTCTAGTTCAAAACTGATGATCCTATAGTTTCAGCAAATGGTGCTGATTTTCCTTGAAGCATCCACAAGGTTTAAGATCAAAGCAGAGCCAAGGAAATTAACTTCAACAGTCAAAACATCAAGTTAGCAAAGCAGGCAGCCTCAATTTCCTTCCCAAACCTGCTTATCAGAAGTCTATTTATCTTTCTAAAAATTCATCTAGAATAGCATTCAATATTTCAAGTGAAAAATATATTTTCCACCAAATGATGGATGATTGAGAAATAGATAGATCAAAACAGTCTTTCTTCATCAATCATCTGGTGATGGACTTTTTGACATGTGGGTTGGTCCTTGGATGATAAGTCTAAGATCTGTCCCCAAGTCTGGGCCGGAAGCGTTTCTGTCTTGGGAGGCCCAAGCAGAGCTGGCATAGCCTTCTAGACCCCAGGGCCACTCCCACCCCGCAGTGGGGCCTCAGAGTCTAGACTGATATCAAGGTTGAAGAAGGGCCTTCTAAGTGGGAGGACAGGATGTGCAAAGACATCTTGATGTGAGTGTGAGAGTAGGCAAATCTTGTGGTTTCGAATACTGGAAATCAGGTGACCCTACATTCTGTCCCCAACACCAGCACTGACTGACTCACCGCTTGACTTGGGGTCAGTTGCCTCTCTTTCTGCTTTATTATCTCTCTAAGTGGAGGTAAGAATATGATATAGGAGGTCCCATTCACTTCTAAAATCTAAGATTCTATGGCCCCCTTAATTCTTGATGAACTAAAAAAATGGCTTCAGATCCTTTTGGCCAACACATATCTTCTAATGAAGTCTCCTTACATAAACTTATGGATGAGGGTTTGGGGTGGGGTGGGGAACAAGGACCAGGCCTGAGCTACTGTGAGCTAAGTTCTAGTGCTTACTTAGACACCTCATAGGAAAAGATAAGCCATTATGTAGAAAGCACTTAGAAGTCTCCAGGGGGGGAAAGGAGACACAATTTCAAAAGATTATGATTAGAAAATAATACATTCTAGAAATTACGGATGGTGGAAGCAGGGAGGAGGTTAAGGGAATCTGCAAACATCTTAGAATCAGAAGATCATAGATTTAGCACATATTACAGTCGAGGAAACTGAGGCAAGTGATTTGTCCAAGATCACCTAGGAACTAAGTGACAGGGTCTCTGGCACCCGATCCAACACTCTCTCCTCCATTGCCTCTATGCATTGATTAAGCACATACAACAAACAGCAAAAGTCAAACACAATCCTTGTTCTCTTGGGGAGATGAAACATGTTACCAAAGAACCAGACACCTAAGTGGAGCACATAAAGTTCCATGAGGTCCTGGGGAAGGGAGAAATGGGGGTGAGGGGTGAGGGGGTGGGGCAGAAGAGATTTGTCAAGGCTCAAGAAAGGGGGTGAGGCTTCAGCTGAGCCTTAATGGACAAACGGCACCAAGAGGCCTCTCCCAGCCTCCCTTGCCTGTTTTCACATAAGCGAAAGAAGGATTGAGCATCCAGGGAGGGCCAGTCTCAGCATACCAGCCAGATTCCAAACCTCTTTGGAACCTACACTGCCTCATTTGAGGTTTTTTTTTCTTCCCTACTTGTTTACTCTATTATTGGATAAAAAAAATGGGACAATTAACTCTTCTGTCTCACGTAGTTTTATTTATGATTTCTTGAAATAGAACTCTGAAAAACCAGACTTTGATGAAGCCCATGGGCTTTCAAATGGAGCTGCTTGACCATGCCTTTAAACCCAGCTCCCTCTGGCCCTCACTGATTGGCCAGTAATGGGCCCCAGCTCAGACCTTCGGGTTTTGATGGCTCGGAGTGAGTGTAAACAGCAATTTTTTCTGTTCTGGCCAGAAGCTCAGAGGGTCTTCCTCTCCCAGAGTGATTCTTTTGTAAAGACAAACTAGGTTTGTTTGTTTATTTTTCAATTTTTTTGTTTTAATTTTTTTAAATTACTGATCGGGCGTTGCCTCAGACAAACTGAGACCCAGGAAAGACCTCAGCTCAAAAAGGCCAAGGTCTGCCACTGCAATGGGGACCATCCCCAGAGACTTTGACCTATGTCTTGCCACTGGACTCCAATGGCTCTGAAGGAGAGAGTGCAGCTGATGACTGCACAGCTTTGCCTCACTTAAATCCAATTCACTTGTGGGTCAAGACGTTACCCTGCTGATGCCATTGGTCCTCTTCAAGAATGAAAGATGAGTAACAGGAACATCTCATTTGAATAGGGAGCCGTTGACACTTCCTGAGTAGGGGAGTGACAGCTCTGTTTATTAGGAAGTCAAGTCAAATTGAAAAGCATTTGTTAAGTAATTACTATTTGTAAGGCACTGCGCTATTCTCAGGGGATACAAATACAGGGAGGGGGGGAGATAGTCCCTGCCTTCAAAAAGCTTACATTTTAATGGAGGAAGATAATATATAAAGGGTAGCTAGGTGGCACATTGGATAGAGTGCTAGGTCAGGAGTCAGGAGGATCTGAGTGCAAATCCAGCCTCAGACCCTTCCTAGCTATGTGACCTTGGGCAAGTCACTTAACCTTGTTTGCTTCAGTTTCTTCATCTGTAAAATGAGCTGGAGAAGGAAATGTCCAACCACTCCAGTATCTTTGCTAAGAAAATCCCAAATGCGGTCATGAAGGACAGGACCAAAATGAATGAACAACCTAAAACATACCAAAGGGATCTGGAAATTGGTGTTGGGGGAAGGGACTGGCAGAGTACATGGTGGCAGAGTCTGGAGCATGAGGCTCTTCCTCCAGATGGAGATTCAGGGAAGAACTCACCAGTGGAAGGAAGATAATTTTATCAATTAGGTGAAGTATTGACTGGAGATTCTGAAGTCAGTAAGACCAGTGAGAAGATGACAATTGACCAGACCAGAGGCCACGAGGGACTCAACCATGGTAGGAGCCATGTGAGCGAGATGGATGTGAAAGATAACTGTCGAGACAGAGCCAATAAGACTTGGAAATCGCTTGGATATGGTGGCGAGAAAGAGGCAAGAGCTGAGGATGACTCCAACACTGGCAACCTATGGTGGTCACCTCAACAGAAATGGAGCAGGTGGGAAGGATAGGGTTAGGGAAAGCTGATGAATTGTTTGGAAGAGTTGAATTTGGGATACTAACAAAACACTCAGGTAGGAGTGTCTAGCACGAAGTGTGTTGTTTCTTTCTTAGATAAATATCTCTCCAGCTATAACATTTTACGGATGAATCCACTTAATTAAAACATGAAGATCCCAGACCTTCTTGCTCTTCCTCCCTCACTCCACCCCCAGTTCCATGCCTTTGCCTTGCCTGTCCCCCATGCCTAGAATTCTGTCCTTCTTCACCGCCTACTTTCTAGCTTTCTGGGCTTCTTGTAAGACTCGGCTCAAGTCCCATTTCCCGCAGGAGCCCTTTCCCAGAGGTCCCCCTCCCCCACTTCCCACTGCTGGTGCCTTTCCTCTGAGATATCCTTCCACTCACATTATATGCACCTAGTGACTGAAATGTTTTCCTCATTAGAATGTAAGCTTTTTGAGGGCAGGCACTTGCCACCATACTTCATCCACTGCGCCATCTAGCTGCCCGTATTAATAAGCATTCAATTTCTCTCCCTCCCATCTCTTCCAGAATAAGTGATTAGTAAATGCTTGTTGAGTGACGGACTGGTCTTTCTCTGCCATCTTCAGTTCTTATAAAGAGCTCTACCCAGGCTCAAGCCAGAAATGCAGTTCCCGGGGGACCATCCAGCTTCTTGCCTCCCCCACAAATTGTTCATCTGGGTGACCAATAGTTACCTCTCTGTCGGGATGAGGATTTCTGCCTCTGGCGATTGCAGGAGAAAGTACTGAGGTAGCTTAAAAGGCAGAAGAATGTGAAGACAGGCAAGTCTTTCATCCCTTCAGGGTTCAGCCAGGGACTGCGCCATCCAGGGCTATTTATAATACCTGTGAGAGAGGCCAGGTGCTTTGGGACTTTGAGATCAGAATGAAAGCCACAAACACAAAGATGCAGTCTCTCAACTGCGCAGAGAGGAGGTTAGAGGAAATTGAAATGTGCCGTGGTTTTAGTCACAAAAGTCAGATGATGGAATGTATGAACCTATTTAGAAACCTCAGGAGGCAAGTGGATTTTGTGGGTTCTATATGTCATTTTTAAAATACTTTTTTTTTTCTATCCTTCAGGTCACTGTTTTTCTGTAATTACCAGGAACCACAGAATGTCATTGACTTCAATTCATCATTCAGGGCTCGGTCCCTAAGGGAAATCTCACCTGGATTATGAGCTGGAGGGCAGTTCAGGGAGCTGCCAGGTATAGTGGACATCAAGGGTCCTTACTTTGCCACTTTGTAGTTGCATGACCGTGGACAAGTCCTTTACCTTCTCTCAGCTTCAGCTTCCTCATCTGACAAATGAAGGAGCTGTACCAGAGGTTCTCTGAGGTGACTTCCAGCTCCAAACCCTCTGGGAGCAAAGAAGGCAGCTGTACTTTTTATAGGATGACTCCTGGGAATTGTAAGCTGTCAGAGTTGGGGGCGGGGGGCCTTAGTGGTGAGCCATGGGAAACATTGGAGCTGAGGGGAAGGATGATGCAGCCATTGGCTGGGGGAAGGAATAAGGGAGTGAAGCCCCCACCTCCCCCCGCCCCCAGCCCCACTGCCCAGAGAATGCTGGGAGGGAGCATGCAATGCAAGGAAGGCTGGAAGGCAAGGTCAAGGGGAACACAGGGAGACACAAGCAAGATGGCACTCAGTAGCAGAGTTGGCAGTCTTGTGCACACAGGCTGGGCCCACCACCTGTTGGTCAAGGCTCATCATAACTAAACCACAGTGGTAAACCAGGAAAGTCAGAATCCTAATGGCTCACATTTGTATGGATTCTTAGGGTTTGTGAAGCCCCAGGCTGGGGTTCCTGGTTCTAGTAGGTGAGTCTTTGTATGATCTCGCTGGGACTTCCAGCTTTAAGCCATATCCTGGATGTCTCTTCACTATGTCCCATGATGGGTCCATGTGCCCGTCCCTCTCTCCCCCACTTCTGGCATCCCTCTGTGTGCTGCTTTCCCTTATTAGATATAAGTTGTCTGAAGGTAGAGACTGTCTTGTTTGTGTATAATTGTATCCCTAGTGCTTAGCACTGGCACATAGTAAATGTTTAGTAAATGTTCTGTCTCTCTCTCTATCTTATCTATCTACCTGTTTCTCTTTCTCCCTGTCTCTCTACCTACCTAGCTGTCAGTCTGTCTCTATCTTATCTGTTTATCTATCTAAAGTGTGTTATGTATATTATTTTGTTTCATCATCACTACACTTCTGTGAGGCAGGTGCTATTTTTACTCCATTTTACAGATGGGGAAACTGAGACACATAATGGATAAGTGATTTTTCCAGAGTCACACAACTAGTAAGCACCTGAGGTGAGATTCTAATCTAGACCTTCCTGACTCCAAGTCCTGCGGTTTGCGTGCTCTGGGAGGGAGCATGGACAGGGAGCTGGACCTGAAATCCAGATGGGGGTTTGAATCTTGCCTCAGACACTTGCTGGGCCAGTCACTTCACCTACCTCTGCCTCGGTTTTCTCATCCATGAAGTGGGGATTAACAGTAACACCTGCCTCACAGAGTTGTCTCGAGGATCAAAGGAAATAACAAACCCAAGCTGTTGTTGTCATGTCAGTGGCACGGTCTGAGACATGTCATTCGCTTAAGTCCACTCCGTGTTCCGTAGCAAGTGAATAGGACGTGTGTAAATATGTGAGGTGTGGAGGCTTGGGGGTCATAGTAAGCCGTCACTGTAATCAGAGGCAGGGCAGCGTCGTGGATGGAGTTGGCTTCGGAGTTGGAGCGACCAGGGTTCAAGTCCAGTCTCCCACACATGCCGGCTGTAATGAGCCGGGGCAGGTCCCTGCTCTCGATGCTCCAGGCTGCTCTCTGAGGGGCGGAGTCAGTGCAGATCAGCGATATGAAGTGCTTCCAGGAAAGCTAATGGGATTCTAGGCAGCTTTACGGGAGGCCAGGCTTCCAGGAGTAGGGAGGTGATTGTCTTGTTCCCCTCCACCCTGACACACATCTGGAGTCTGATGATCGTCCAGTGTGGGGAGCCACGGTTTAGAAGGACTCCGGTACCCTGGAGGGTGGCAATCAAAACAGTGAAGGGTCACAAGGTGGTCCTAGGAGGAGCGATGGAAGGACCTGGGAATGTTTTAACTGGAGAAGACCCAGGGGCCTAAGAGAGCTGAAGGGCCTCCATGAAGAGAAAGGATGGATCTTGTTCTGTTGGGGCCCAGAGTGCGGGAAGCAGCACAGAGGCCAACCGAGGCTGGACTGAGTGTGAGTCCTCCCTGCCTCCTTGGAAACCCCGAAGCAGAGAACGAGCGACCCCTTGTCAGGTATGTTCTTATTGGGGATGCCTTTGGGGAATGGGTGGGAGGAGACGGTCCCAGAGGACCCCTGGGTCAAACACCGGGACTCTGTGGTCTTCACTGGCAGAAGGGTGGCCTTATCACTGGTTCCCTACACTAATGAAAGCGTACATCCAGCATGGGGCGCTAGCGAGAGAGCTAGCTTCAGTGTCGAGAGGAGCAGATCTGCCCTGGGTGTGCATGCGTATGGGCACTATGTGTATGTGCGTGTACACACACATGTATGGATATGAACACATGCACACACACACCATGGTGCATATATGTATATGCATTATATGTCTGTGTATATGTAGCATGCCTGCTGGTGTGTGCATGCATTGTGAATTGCATCTGCATATGTACACGCACAAACACATGTACACACATGCACAGTGCACACACACGCATGTATACATTCTGCTGTTCTTCAGTCGTGTCCAACTCTTCATTACCCTGTGGACTATAGCATGCCACTACTCTGCATGGGGTTTTCTTGGCAGAGATCCCGGAGTGGTTTGCCATTTTCTTCTTCGGCTAATTTTATGGATGAGAAAACTGAGGCAAACAGGGTGAAATGACTTGTTTGTCTAGTAAGTGTCTGGGGCTGAGGCAGGAACTGAACTCAGGAAGTTGAGTCTTCCTGACTCCAGGCCTGGCACTCTTCGCACTGAGCCACCCAGCTGTCTCCTGTGCCTACACACACACACACACACACGTACACACGTGCGTGTTCCAGGGAAGTCCCCAGGTAACCCTACTGGCTCTTGCTCAGAAGGAGAAGCAGCTGGTTCTGGCGGTAGCAGAAGGGGGCAAATCAGGCCTGAGATCTTACTGAAGCCTCAAGTGCCCCCCAAGGCTGGAGAAAGCCCTTTGTCTCTCCTGAGAGGCAGCTCAGTGGATAGAGTACTGACCCTGGAATCAGGAAGAGCTGAGATCAAATCTAGGTGTGTGACCCTGGACAAGTCACTTAACCACTGTTAGCCTCAGTTTCCTCATCTGTAAAATTGGGATAAGAAGACCTCCCTCCCAGGGACATTGTGAGGACCAAGTGAGATGATGTTTGGAAAGTTTTACAAAACTTAAAGTGCCATGTAAGTGAGAGCTATTTGTTATCATTGTTACGGATGTTTATTATTATTATTATTATTAAAAGGTTGGAAAGGTGAGGCAGAGTCCTTGCCCTAGAGCTATTTTTACAGCTCCGGTGAATTGGCTTCCTCCATCCCCTTACCTCCAGTGTGACTTTTTGTGGACTTGCTTGTGGAATCAGGGCCACGGAGGGTGGTATGACCTCCAAGTCACCTTTGATGTCTCTTCTCCTTTTGGCCCTCATGTCAAATTAACCCCATACCCCGTGGATTCTTTCTTAGAAATATTTACCACATCTCTGCCTTCCTTCCTATTCCCGAAGCCCACACTGGAGTCCAGGCCCTTATTTTTAGCTGCCTAATTTTTTTTGCAAATTGCCCAATTCTGCTTGCAATTTCTCCCTTCAGTTCATCTTGTATTCAGTTCACCACATTGATGTCCCTAAAGCTTTGCTTTGATGGTATCACTCCCCTGATTAAAATGTTTCAACTTCTCTGCTTGGCATTCAAGGCCTTCTGCCATCTGACCCCACCTATCTGTCCAGCCTTATCTCTCACTACTTCCCGATATGCATCCTTATACTCTAGCTAGCACTCTTCACAGCTCTTGGCACATGGTAGGAGCTTAATAAAGGCTTGTTGACTGACGAGACCACCTGGAAGCTGACTCACCTCACACCCATCAGATCAGCAAAGACAATGACAAAAGAAAATGATGAACGCTAGGATCTGTGGGAAAACAGGAACATCACTATTGGTGGAGCTGGGAATGGGTCCAGCCACTCTAGGAAGCAACTAGGAATGATGCCCTTTGACCCAGCTATACACTGCTAGGCTTCTACCCTCAGAAGGTCACAGAAAGAGGGGGAAAAGTCAGCTCTTTTGTGTCACCAGGAAACTGGAAAGTAAGGAGATGCCCATCAACTGAGGAATGATCAAAGCAGTTGTGGTATATAAATGTGATAGGGACTAGTGTGCTGTGAGAAAAGAGGAAATGGATGATTTCAGAGAGACATGGAAAAGCTTGTATGAACTTATGGACAGAGAAAGAGAACTGGAAAAAACATTTATCCTCTAATATCCATATTATGAAAACAAACAATTCTGAAAGGTCTGAGAACTTAGATCAATTAAATGGTCAATCATGATCCCAATTGGTAAAGAAGAATGTTGCCCACCTCATGACAGAGAAGATGGATTAATATGCAGAATAAAAATGCATTTTTGGATGTGACCAATGTGGGAAAATGTTATACTTGACCATGCTTATGTGATGCAAAGGTCCTTCCTTCCTCCCTCCTTCCCTCCTCTCTCACCCTCCCTCCTACTCTCCTTCCTTCCTTTCCTTCTGTTCCTTTCCCTTTCTTTCCTTTCTTCTTTACTTCCTTACTCCCTCCCTTTCTTCTGTCCCTTTCCCTCTCCTCTTCTTTCTTTCCTTCCCTCCCTCCCTTCCTCTCTTTCTTCCTTCCATCCTTCTTTCCTTCCTTTTCAGTGGTTAAGAGATAGGAAGAAAAAAAATAAATGTTCAAAACAGATTGCCTTTCCCACTTCCATCTATCGAAATCTCAGCCAGCCTTTAAGTCCAAATTGAAATGCCTTATTCTCCATAAAGTCTTCTCCGACTGCCCCAGCTATAAGTGATCTCAATTTCTTCTGAACATCTACAGGATGCGTTTTAGACTTCTTTCTGGGACTTACCCCAGACTTTGAGCTACCCATTAGAAGCCCCCACTTAGATTCTCCACCCAAATCTCAAATTCAACATGTTTCTAAACAAAGTTTCTTGTCCTCTAGCCACGAATGCCTGATCTCTTGGCTATGTTGTGGAGGGAGCTGGGCTTGGAGTCAGAGACACCTGGCTTCAAATTCTCCCCTGTCCTAGGTTAGCTTTGTGATTGTGATTAATTCACTCCTCTGTGCCAAGGGCAGCTATAAGCTACTGATACATTATTGATTTTCATTGGTGATGGAATTCACACACTGGAAGTTACCCTCAAGGATACAATTACAGATCTGCTAAAATAAATTCAGAAGAATTCTTGTCCCTTCTCGTCGTCCTGTAATACCACCGATGGCCACAAGGGGGGAGAGCCCTGCTCAACAATCATCCCCTCATCTCTGGAGTCTCCATGGTTCAGTCTCAGGTCAGTGGCCATCCCTAGTCACCTTTCCCAACAAAGGCCTCTCCATATCTGCAGTTAGAGGAGCTGGGTTCAAGTCCTGGATCTGACACTTACCTTCTGTGTGACTTTGGGCTGGTCACTTCATTTGTCCAGGCGTCAGCTTCCTCGACAGCAGACGAAAGGGCTGCACGAGATGCCTCCAAGTCCCTTCCAGCTCTTGAGCTGTGACTCTGATTCTCTGACTCTGCGCTTCTTCCTGGAACAGCGGGTGCCAAGAGCCTGCCTTGGCCACCTGGGCACAGTTAGAGCGTAATGAGAAACAGTCCTGATTGGACTTCCAGCGGCTTCATTAAGCACTTTCAAAAACTGCCCCTTTGCCACTAGATCCAGTAAAAGCTTATTCATCATGTGCAGCTATCCATCAGATGCCAGGGCCTACTTTGGTACCTTACCACTCCTTGCTTTCGGTGCAATAACTAAATTAGTGCTATCATTGCTACTGGAAAGGGTGTGACAACTGGCTGCCCTACAACCCCCTCACAATTCCACTAATCCCAGTCCCAAATCCCTTCCCTGGCCACCACTCTATTGTCTCACCCAATTAGAATGCAGGGCAGCTGAGTGGAATGGTGAACAGAGCTCAGGGCCTGAAAGGACCTGAAATCAGGAAGACGCATCTTCCCCAGTTCAAATCTGGCCTCTGACACTTACTAGCTCTGTGATCCTGGCCAGGTCACTTCACCCTGTTTGCCTCAGTTTCCTCATATGTTAAAAAAAAAAGCTGCAGAAGGAAATGGCAAAGCTACACCATGATCTTTGCCGAGAAAACCCCAAATGGGGTCACAGAGAGTCAGACACAACCAAACAACAACAACATTATAACATAAGCTCCTTGAGGGAAGGGACTATCTTTCTTTCAGCTTATTTGTGCATCCTCAGTGCTTAGCACAGGGCCTGGCACAAAGTTAGCCCTTAATAAATGCCTGCTGACTTGACTTGACCATTCTAGAAAACAGGTTTTACATTAAGGTGCAGCTAAGTACAGTCTACCACTTGCCAAAGTTGATTCATCCTTTGAAAAATATGACATCGCCTGAAATATCTAAACCTATTTTGGTTAAATGTCTAAAATTTGGGCTTCAGTCATTTATAGCCTGGCTGAAGGAGACTGCTGTACAGCAAAAGGGAAAGGAGACCAGATTGGCCTCGAGAAGACTTCAAGTCCGGCCTTCGCCTGTGTCGTCTTGGGCCAGTCACTCGACCTCTTTTGGTCTTAGTTTCCCTTCTGCACAATGAGGAATCTGGACTAGATGAGCAGCTCCCAACCCAGAAGCCATGGCTCCCAAGGAGGCAGGTTGATGTAAGGAATCCACAAATCCAGCTGGGCACCGGCCTTGTTGGTAAGGTCTCTCCTTAGCTCTTGCAAAATCTGTAGGGTGTTCAGCATTATTCATGTAGTAGAGTATGGATTTTACACACATACACACACACACTGCTGAATGTATGTAGAAACATCTGAGATTAATTACATGTAAATTCAATCTAAAGCATTACTGGATTCATACTGGCTTTGGTCATCATCATTTTTCTCAATCATGTGATCATAGACTTTGGGTCAGAAGGGACCTTAGAGACCATCTGGACCAGCTCCTTTATTTTATTTTATTTTGAGGTAACATTTATAAGACTTTTGAACAAGGAAAAATCAAGTGTGTAAATTACAGCTTGGGGATTAACATTCTAAAATTTTGTTGTTCAGTTGTATTTGATTCTCCATGACTCCATTTGGGGTTTTCTTGACAGGGCCAATGGACTGGTTTGCCATTTGCTTCTCCAGCCTATTTTACAGAAGAGGAAACTGAAGGAGACAGGGTTAAATGACTTGTCCATGGTCACATGGAAGTGTCTGAGGCTGGATTTGAACTCAGGAAGATGAGTACTCCATCCACTGTGCCATCTAGCTGCCCCAACATTCCAGAATAGTTGAGTGAAAAAGTCATCATCCCATTCCCTCCATTTCCCCTCCAGGAGTAAACAAATGGACTTGATTACTTTGGTGGCTATCAAGATCCTTTCTCAATGGGAGAAGGTTGGCGCTGGAGTCAATCACTTCAGGTGATTGGGGAGGCTTTTGATATAAACAAGATAAGAGTTACTCTTTGTTAAAAGGTTGGGTACCATCTTTAATCCCATCTTTCTTTTTTGTTTCCTTCCTTCCCTCCCCCTCCCTTTCTTCCCCTTCCTCTCTCTCTCTCTCTCTCTCTCTCTCTCTCTCTCTCTCTCTCTCTCTCTCTCTCTCTCTCTCTCCAATAGCTGTCATTTCTTTTCCAACTTTTTTCTCACTCTTATTCCATTTACAAAAACATTTTAACTCTCTCCCCCCTCTCTTGATTCATCTTTCCCAGGAATTCTATTAGAGTTTCTCCCTAAACTATGTTTTCCCCAAGGAATTGCTTATGGGTGTTTTGGAGTCATTCTTTTTATTCTGCGTTTGTGTCTTGAGCATCCCTGCCAACATGCTCACTATGGTTGGTGTTTTTTTTTGTTTGCTCATTCTTCCAGCTCACTTTTTGACTTTGGATGTGATATTGTTGCTATTCTTCAGTCATTTTAACTCATTCAGTCATATCTGACTCTTTGTGACTCCATGGACCACACAGCACACCAGTCCTTTCTATCCTCCTCTATCTCCCCAAATCTGTCCAAGTTCATGTTCATTGCTTCCATGACACTAACTCTCCATTTCATTCTCTGCCATACCCTTCTTCTCTTGTCTTCCATCTTTCCCAACTTCAGGGTCTTTTCCAGCGAGTCCTGTCTTCTCATTATGTGACCAAAGTATCTGAGCTTCAGCTGCAATATCTGTCCTTCCAATTGAGTACTATGAATTAATTTCTTTAGGTATCAACTGATTTGATCTCCTTGCTGTCCAAGGTACTCTCAAAAGTCTTCTCTGGCACCACAATTCTGAATCGTCAATTTTGTAGCACTCTGCTTTCTTTATAATCCAATTCTCATAGCCATTGTTACTGGAAAAACCATGGCTTGGACTCTACAGACTTTTGTCAGCAAGGTGATGTCTTTTTTTTTTTTTTTTTTTAGTATGCTGTCCAGATTTGCCATAGCTTTCCTTCTAGGAAGCAAACATCTTTTAATTTCATGGCTGCAGTCACCATCTGTGGTGACCTATGAGCCCAAGAATGTAAAATCTGGTAATGCTTCCATTTTTTCTCCTTCTATTTGACAACAATGATTGAACCAGTTGCCAAGATCTCAGTTTTTGTTTTTGAGTTTAGGCTTCAAACAAGCTTTTACACTCTCTTCTTTCTTCCTCATCAAGAGGCTTCTTAATTCTTTTTCATTTTTTGCCATCAGAGTGATATCGTTTGTGTATCTGAGATTGTTAATATTTCTCCTGGCAACCTTAATTCTGGCTTTTGATTCATCCGCCTGGCATTTCACACGATGTACTCTGCACACAAGTTAAATCAATAAAGTGACAACATAAAGCCTTGTCATACTCCTTTTCCAATATTAAACCAATCAGTTGTTCCACGTTCAGTTCTGTTTGCTTCTTGACCCACATATGGGTTCCTTAGGAGACAAGTAAGATGATCTACTACTGCCATCTCTTTGAGGACTTGCCACATTTTGTTGTGATCCACACAAAGGCTTTAGTGTAGTCAGTGAAGCAATAGTAGGTGTTTTTCTAGAAATCCCTTGCCTTCTCCATAATCCAGCAAATGATGGCAATTTGGTCTCTAGTTCCTCTGACTCTTTGAAAATCAGCCTGCTCTTTTGATAATTCTCAATTCACACATTGCTGAAGCATGGCCTGCAGAATTTAAGCCTAACTTTGCTGGCATGGGAAATGAATACAATTGTTAGGTAATTTGACCATTCCTTGGCATTGCCCTTCTTTAGGACTGGGATGTAAACTGAACTTTTCCAATCCAGTAGCCACTATAGAGTTTTCTAAATTTGCTGTCATATTGAGTGCAGCACTTTAATGTCATCATCTTTTATGGTTTTAAATAGCTCAGCTGGAATTCCGTCACCTCCACTAGCCATATTGCTAGCAATGCTTCCTAAGGCCCACTTGACTTCATTCTACAGGATGTTTGGCTCTAGGTCAATAACCACGCTAGCATGGTGATCAGTGATGTTAAGAACTTTCTTTCATGGTTATTTTGTGTATTCTTGCCTTCTCTTCTTTATCTCTTCTCCTCCTCTTAAATCCCTAACATTCTTGTCTTTTATCATGCCCATTTTTGCATGAAACTTTCCCTTGATATCTCTAATTTTCTTGAAGAGATCTCTTGTCTTTCCCATTCTATTGTTTTCTTCAATTTCTTTGCATTTCTCATTTAAGAAAACCTTATTTATCCTCGCTGTTCTTTGAAATTCTATATTCAGTTGGGCATATTGTTCCTTTTCTCCTTTACCTTTCACTTTCATTCCTTCATCAGCTATCTATCTGTAAAGCCTCATTAGGCAGCCATTTTGCTTTCTTGCTCTTCATTTTCTTTGGATTTTTTTTTTTTTTGTTGCTCTCTCCTGCACAATGTCGTGAATCTCTCTTCATAGTTTTTCAGACACACTATCTACCAGACTTAATCCCTTAAATCTATCTCCTCCATTTCATATACATAAGGGATGCCATTTAGGTCATAAGCATACAATCTGATGGCTTTCTCTACTTTCTTCAATTTAAGTCTAAATTTTGCAGCAAGAAGCTCATGATCTGAGCCACAGTCAGCTTCAGTAACTTACTTCTCCACCTTTGGCTACAACATATGTAAGCAATCTGATTTCCACATTGACCATGTAGTGATGTTCCTATGCAAAG
The DNA here is from genome assembly GCF_011100635.1 of Trichosurus vulpecula. NCBI lineage: Eukaryota > Metazoa > Chordata > Mammalia > Diprotodontia > Phalangeridae > Trichosurus > Trichosurus vulpecula. Next base: position 16,717,577 of record NC_050577.1, read on the forward strand.
TGGCCTTTTTGTTGTTAAACAAAGAGTGTTTGCTATGACCAGTGAGTTATCTTCATAAAACTCTTTTGATCTCTGCCCTGCTTCATTTTATGCTCCAAGACCAAACTTGCCTGTTACTCCAATTACCTCTTTTTTCCCTACTTTAGCATTCCAATCCACTATGATGAATGTGACATCTTTTTTTTGGTGTTATTTCCAGAAGTTGTAGGTCTTTATAGACCTGATCACTTTGGCCTCTCTGATATCAGTGGTTGGAGCACAGACTTGTATTACTGTGATATTGAATGGTTTGCCTTGGATCCTAATGGATAACCTGTCATTTTTGAGATTCTACCCCAGTACTGCTTTTCTCACCCTTTTATTGAGGGCTACTCCAGTTCTTCTGAGGGACTCTTGCCTACGGTGGTATATGCCATGATCATTTGAGTTAAATTCACCCATTCCCATTCATTTACGTTAACTGACAGCCGATGTTTAAACTTTGCATCTGCTGTTTGACCACACCCAGCTCACCTTTGTTCACAGATCTTAAATTCCAGATTCCATACTGATCTTTATAGCATTGGACTTTTTCTGGTCACCAGACACATCCACAGCTGAGCTTCCTTTTGGCTTTGGTCCAGCTGGCCAATTCCTTCTGAAGCCACTCTTCCCCAGTAATGGGCTGGACACCTAACTTGAGGGATTTATCTTCTGGTGTCATATCTTTTATCACGTGAGGGCTGGGCTACACCTCACTTCTGGAGGGAAGGTCTTGGTTGCTGCTTCCTTGGAGTATTGAGTGTCATGTTATTCCAGGATCTCAGGGACAGGCTGGAGACTTGCAAGTTTTCAGTGCCCCCAAAGGGGTCTGACCCAGGGCAGGTCTGCCCCCTGGTCTGAGCTCTGCAAATTCCTGTACTGGTTTTGGTTCTGAGTAAGAGTGGATTGCTGTTGGATTTTGCTCCTATCAGGCAGCTAGAAAACTGTTGGTTCATAGAGGCATAATTGTAGGTTCCCTTTTGACCTGGGATTCCTGCCCTGGTGATTCTTCTATAGGCTGAGCTAGATTCTGGAAGTGAGACCCTGCTCTGACCTTGGGGTCTGAGTCACATCACTACCCCAGTGGCTTCTGAACTTCCTACTTCCCCATACACAGTTCTGAGCCTCCCTACTGAGGAATACCACTCCTTAAACAAGGCCCCTCCCAGTCCAGGCTGGATCTGTAACCCAGAACTGGGTAGTGGGGAGCAAAACTGCTAGTTAGCACCTGACCCATCACAGTACTTGGTACGGGTCTGATGGAGCCCCAGGAGGCCTCTGGGACCCTCCTTTCACCTCAGTGCACAGGTTCTCCCTAGACTGGTGGGTACTCCTGTTCTGACCCTGTTCCCAGTGTCCCAGTGTCTACAGAGCTCTCTGGCTGTCTGAAATGGCCCAGAGAAGGGCTCACTGCGACTTTTACTGGATTTCCTCAGCAGGGTTTGGTCTGGTGCACTTTCTGGATCTGTTTGGAGAAGTTGGTGGAAGGGAGTTCACTGCACTACTTCCTGACACTCTGCCACCTTGGCTCTGCCTCTCTCATCTATCTTTTTTCTAGTCCAGCTCCCTTATTTTACAAAGGAGTAAACTGAGTCCTAGAGAAGAGACCTGCCTGAGGCTATCTAGGTAGAGACTCCAGTCTTGCTGACTTCACTAAATTATGCCGCCTTTCTGAGGGATGGATACTAATCACAGTTACCATTCGGTTGGATGACTGTGAAATGGTTTGATGTTAAAAGGATAGGACCTCATTACTCGGAGATCATTCAATGACTCATAGGATGGTAGAGATGGAAGGAGCCTCAGAGGCCAGTTAGAACAACCTTTCACTTCGCAGATGAGCAAGCTGAGTCCCAGAGAGATTATTCAGTGACTATCTGAGGTCACACAGTGTGGCTTCACACACAGTATTTGAATCCGGGATCCCAGAACCGCCGCACCATGCTTGTATTTTTAAGCACCTGTCATGTCAAGTAAAGGCTGGGAACCTGGAGGAGACACGAGCTGAGGTCCCCCCTAACTCTGAGCCCTAGGAAGCCGCAAGGCAGAAAGAGCATCATTAACGGTTGCCGCAGGTGAGAAAATGAAATACAGCGGTGACCGAGCGCCCTCTGCTGTCCGCTTGGTGCTAGAACGAGGACGAACGGTGGGATGCCTAGCGAGGTCGGAGGACTGAAAACGTATATTGGGGTTCATGGCTCAGAGATCTTTGTGCCTGTTCTTAAAGGAACCACGGCCCAGGGAAGGATGCCCGGAACAGGCCCAATGAAGACGACAAAGTCAGCCTTCGAAGAGCTTCACTCTCTCCCGTTCTGTCCCCTTATTACCTCCTCCATTCATTGCCCCTTCCCCTTGCTCATCCCATCAGGCAGTCAGTCAATAAGCATTTCGTTGGCACCTACTATGTGCCAGCAGCCGTGCTAAGGTCTGGGAATATGAAGAAAGGCAAAAACAGCCCCTGCCTTCATGCAGCTCATAGTCTAAAGGCGGAGAGAATGTTCAAACAACTCTGTGACAACAGGATTTACACTGGGACATTGGAGGTAACCCCCTCCTCTTCCCAAAAGCTTGCTGATTCTTTGATTGAACTCAGATCTGGATTTGGAAATAACTTCTTTCTTTAAAAGTATATTTTATTTTTTCCCAATTACATGTTAAAATAATTCTTTTAACTTTTTTTTTTAAGTTTTGAGTTCCAAATTCTATCCCTCCCTACATCCCTCCCCTCTGCCCTCCCTGGGATGGTAAGCAATCAGATATAGGTCATACACGTGCAATCATGTAAAATAGAGAAATAATTTCTCCAGTCATTTTTCAGTTACATCTGACTTTGGGTGACTAGATTTGGGTTTTCTGCTTTTTGTTTTGGCAAAGATCCTGCAGTGGTTAGCCATTTCCTTCTTCCATCCATTTTACAGATGAGGGAACTGAGGCAAACAGGATTAAGTGACTTGCCCAGGGTCACACAGAAAGTAAATAAGCTTATATTATAAATTTCATATTTATAAATTGTACATAAAATATACATTTCACAGTTATGAATTTTATATAAAATATACATTTCGTATTTATAAATGTTACATAAATATAAGTTTATATTTATAAATGTATATATGTATAAATTTTACATAAAATATAAGTTCTATGTTTATATTTTATATAAAATATAAAATTTACATCAAATTGATTTAAATAATGATTAACATAGTGTTTGGTGGTTTGGGAAGGCCTTCCCAATCATTATCTTACTGAGTCTGCTATAATCCCATGAGGATTCAGACCAGGCTCTTCTTACAGCATTGCATCATAATATCCTGTCCTCTTCGGGCAATAAGTAACTGGATTGGTGCTAGATATTAATCTCCCCATTTTACAGATGCCAAAGATGAGGCTCAGAGAGGATGAGGCACAGGGTCCCAGGGCTAGTAAGTGTAACAGGGTGGGTCTGAACCCAGATTCTCCTGACAGAAAAAGCATCAAGTGCTTGAGGTGGAGGGGAGAAAAAGCAGACTCCCCAATCCAAGTCCAGGACTCTATCCACTGCCTTTCTTCCCTAATGTGAGTTTGTTTGGTGTGTTAGCTCTCCTACAGGATCTGCCTTTTAAAAGAAGAGCTCAGGAGAAACTGAACGGATGACTCTCTAAGGGTGGAATTCTAGGCACTGTGGTATCTGGGTGGAGGCAATACTGGACCTCCGTGTCCTTCACATCATTCCCTGTAGGAGAGACATTGTGCTAGGGTGGAAAGAGCCCAGGTCGTCAAGGGGTCAGGATTCTGCCCTAGAGCTGGGAAGGACCGCAGGCCGTCTAGTCCATCCCCACCCCATTTTACAGAGTCAGAAACTAAGGCCCCGAATTACACAAATGACTCCACCCACTTAGGGCAGAGCACACCCTCTGCTCTGGAGCCACACATTCTGCCCTGACCCAGAGGAAGAGCTTGCCTTAGGATAAGAGCCCTGAGACGAGCCTTGAAGGAAGCAAGGGGGCTCCATGAAGTGTCCTGAGCTGGAGCAGCTTCTCAGATAGCCCGAGACCCCAACAACGGCGGGAAGACTGGAGAGTGTGGGTTAAGTTCAGGAACAGTTAGGAAGCTGACTTGTTCAGAAGGGTTTGGAAAAGGAAGTGAAATGAAATAAATCTGGAAAGGTAAACCAAGGCCAGATTAGGGAGGGCTTCTGGTGGGGGTCTGTTTTATCCTAGAGACAACAGGGAGCAGTGAAAGATTGCTGATCAGGAGAGTGATGTAGTCACACTTGGGCTTTCAGAAGAGTGTGTGGTCCACCAGGTGAATCAGAGGGGATTGGGGTAGGGGTGGAGAATGGAGACCAGGAGTCAAAAGAAGCTAATCATCTAGGCTAGAGGTTATTAAGTAATAGGGCTTAACCAATGTGTACAAAGAAGGGGACAGATAAGGAGAATTGTCAAGATTTGACAACTGATTACATATAGAAAGCAGGGTGGAGCTGAGAATGAATCCAAAGGCGAGGACCTCCAATTTTATGACTGGGGCTTTCTTTCTCTCTCTCTCTCTCTATGTGTCTCTCTTTCTCTCTGTATCTCTCTCTGTGTTTCCGTCTCGCTTTGTCTCTGTCTTTATCTCTGTCTCTCTCTCTGTCTTTCTGTCTGTTGTGTCTCTGTGTGTCTCTCTGTCTTTCTCTGTGTCTCTGTCTCTCTCTCTCTCTCTCTCTCCCTCTCCTCTCTCTCTCTCTCTCTCTCTCTCTCTCTCTCCCGGTCTCTCTCTCCCTCCCTCTGTCTCTCTCTCTCCTTCTCTCTCTAACTCCCTCTCCCTCCCTCTCTCTGTCCCTCTCTCTCAGTCTCTCTACCTCTCTCTCTCTCTCTCTCCCTCTCTCTCAATCTCTCTCTCTCTCTCTCTCTCTCCCCTCTCTCAATCTCTCTCTCTCTCTCTCTCTCTCTCCATTCCTTTCTTTCTCTTCCTTACTGATGCTCTCTTTTTTTTTTTAAATTGCTTTTATTTTCCAGAGCCTCACAGGGTTGTGAAAATCAAGCAAAATTATGTACGTGCAGCCACTTTTTGTGCAGCGAGGGGCTTTCTGGAGAAGTCTAAAGTGACTGGACTTAGTTTCCCAATTGACCTTTGCTCTCTTGCATGGTCTACTCCTTTGAAGCTCTGAATGAAACAAAATCAGCTTATTTTTATCTGTAGAAAGAACTCCTCTTAAAACGCAGGCAGCCAAATGAAAAGAGGCTTTAATAGAGCGAGGATAGTCCTGAGGGTAGCGATGCCAGTTGGCCCGGCAATGACAACATAAGGGCGAGAGACTGGAGAGGAGATAATTTTACCACATCCCACAGCATGATGGACAGGTCTGTCTAAGCAAACAGCACATGCTCTGAAGGTTGATCAATCAGTAAGTGGGTCAGTGACCCAGACACCGTTCCAACTGCCCGTGATTTCATTCATCTCGAGCCCGTCCTTGCCATTGGCTCACCCCTGACCTGCACCACCGTTCTCTTCGTAGAACCGAAATTCCCAGACTTCCCTTGTCCCCAGAGGCTTTTCCTCTAACTATCTTTCAAGTCCTTCTTCTGGCCTGGAAAGACTCTACTTCTCCTCAGTCCCCTTGGACTTTGTAAACTGTGTCATAGGCTCCATGCTAATGCAGAGCAGGGATTCCTAATGTTTTTTCTGTGTTACTGACCCTTTAGGAATCTAGTCAAACCTATGAATTCTTTGGAATGTTCTTAAATTTTCATAATTGAAGAAATGCAAAATTTTAGTTAGTAATTAGTAAAAGTAAAGATGAATTTTCCCATCCAAGTTCATGGGCCCCCTACAATCTATCCAGGAGCCTTCTAAGAACCCCGGAGAACTTTCATCTGATGCATTTGCTGGACTGGAGGGAGAGCTACCTAAATTGCTTTAGCTGTCACAAACATTCCAAATAATTAAGCCCTGGGAAGGCATTTCTTTGTTCTTTAATATGCCATTTTGGGCTAGAATGTCAACAAAGCTTTCTTAATAAAATGGTTACACCAAAATAATCCAATCAAATCCAGCAAAACTGTGTGCCCATTTGTGTGCTAGCTGCAGGACTTCAAGGATGAAAAGATCGCTGCCTTCAGGGTATCCACAGGATTGGATTAATTTGGTGGTAACTGTTTTATTAAGAAATCTTTGTCATTTCAGTGCCTTCCCTCAGTTAATTATCCCCTATTTATTCTGTATAACTTGCTTTGCGTTGGTTGGTTTTGCATCTTGTTTCTAGTTAGATTGTAAGCTTCTTGAAGGCAGGGTTGTCTTTTGCCTTTTTGTATCCCTAGGCACATAGTAGGTGCTTATCTTAGGGACAGCTAGGGGGCACAGTGAGTAGAGCACCAGCCCTGGAGTCAGGAGGACCTGAGTTCAAATCCATCCTCAGACACTTGACACACTGTGTGTGACCTTGGGCAAGTTACTTAGCCTCAATTGCCTTGCCTTCCCCCTTCCAAAAAAAGAAAAAAAAATCCACTCTGCATTATTCACTGTAAAGAAGTGCCCTACTTTGTAGCAATGGACTTTACCACTTTAGCTTTCCAAGTGACCCGGTAGTGACCCCCAAAGAGGATTCATCCCTACCTCATTTCCTCCTCTTTTCTGCTCACTCACTTGGTGACCTCATTAGCGCCCACAGGGCCAATGACTGCAGCTCTATGCAGATGACTCCCTGAATTTTTCTCCAGCCCTGCATCTTCACCCCACCTGCTGCACAACTTCACCTGGATGTCCTGTTGGCTTCTCAAACTCAGTGTCTCCAAAGCAGAACTCCTCTCTCCTCCTAAACCTGCCTCGCCCCGACCAAGGCGCCCACATCCCTCCAGGTCCTCAGCATCCTCCTCCTCTGTGCTGCCCCTTCCCCCACACCCAAACTCCTCAGCCATCTGCCCCTCTCTCCACTCACATGGCCAATACCCTCCTCAGTTGGTCTCCCTGCTTCCCGTTCCGCTCCTCTGCCTCCAGTTCCCAGCAAAATCTGAAAGCACAGGTTGGTCTTGTTATTCCCTTACTCAAAAATCTTCAGTGACCCCCACTGCCTCAAGGATAAAGTGCAAACTCCTCAAAATTTGGCAAATTCCACTTTACTTTTCCAGATTTCCAGCCAAACCGGCGTCCTTGGGGTTCTTGGGGCTCAGGATACTGTTCCCAAGGCTGGGGCACACTTCCTCCTCCGGTCTCCTAGAATCCTTGGCTCCGGTCCCTCCTTCCACGGGAAACCTTGCTGATCTCGATCATTAAGTTCTCTCCCTCCTAAATTTACTTTATATTTGAGTACCTGTGTATGTGCTGTGGAATCCAAGCTGCTTTAGGGCTGAAGCCTGTCTTCTGGTTTTCAACAATATTCCTAGCACTGGTGTTTAATCAGCATTGGCTCCAGCAGAGCTACCTTCCTAGAAGTTACTAGGAGACAGTCAAATGAAAATCTAACTTGGTTAAATTAAGTAGAAAACCTGGGGAGGGATATGAATCTAGGTTTGAATGAGAAGTGAAGGTCAATTGAATCTAGCAAAGGGAGGGACAATGTCAGTCTTTCTCCAGGCCAGTCTTGAAGAGGCCGATTTAACTTCCAGACAAGTGACCTGTTCTATAAAAAGAAATAGCCCAGAGTAAAGTTAGGCATTTATCAGGCCACTATCACTTGATACTCCCCTTAAAAATATCCAATTCCCTCTGTTCCGGTCCTATGTCCAATGAGCAATCTGTAAATCTGACTTGATTTCAAGGGATCTATTCAAGGATGAAGAGGAAAACGGCTTGGGGTCCGGGGCTCTTTCCCCAACTGGCTCTATAACCCCAGATTGATCAACTAATGTCCCTGCTTCAGCTTACCTACTTGTAAAATGGGGGATGGGCTATCCTTCAGGACTGGCACTTTGTGTGACTCACAGCTAACACGTGGGCATATCTCTTTATCATCTATATATAATTGATAGAAGACTAGACATGATTAATAAACAAGGTTCATGTGGTTTAAAGTGCTATACAAACCGGAAGCCCAATCTCCATTCAAAGAACGCTTTCACTCCATGAGGGTGTGTCTGGTTAGTAGTGGAATTCCTCAGCTGGGCTGCCCCAACACCAGCCTCGAGCAGGTCTCAAGCCCCTCCCACTCCACGAGGTAATTTGTTCTAAAGCTTAGATCTGACCTCACTCAAGGAGACTGACTGGCTCCCACCACCTCCAGGGCGGAAACAAACTTCTCTGGCATGGTAAGTTCTTCCTAACCCGGGCCCTTCCAGTGTTTCCTGAGATTACTCTTTGAACTGGACTGCTCACTGTTCTTCATTCCTGACACTTCACTTCTCAAGCTCAGTCCAAGCCCCTTTTGCAGATCAGAAAACTGAGGCCCGAAGAGGTTGATTTGTCTCTTCCAAGGTCACATGCCTCTAGCGGAGGCAAGATTCCTGCCCTGAATCACCGGCAGCACCTGCTCTGTGACCTAGACTAGACAATCAGGACCTCAAAACTCATATGCTCTCCCTGAGATTAAGGATACACCCAACGTAAACATGAGCTCACTAGCAGCCTTTGTACATTGATTCAAACCCACATCACGAGTTGGGGTGTCTCTACGTCTACCCTCCACACCCCCAGCTCCTGCACCATCTGGTCCACCAAGGCATTAACAAGTCTCCAAGATGGTAACCCTCTATCCATTTTCTTACAGTGTGAGATTAACTTTCCTTTAAACACATTTAAAGTCCTGATGCTGACTCTTCCAGAGCACCAGCTGGTCTAATTGAAGTTTCACCCTAGGTATGCAGAGTCTGAACGATTCTTTTTCCCAGATTCCTGAGGCAAGTCTTTATATTTTAGCCCTGGTCCAACTCATCCCAGAATAGTAACTATTAAGTGAAGGGCATAAACTTTGTTTCCTCTTTCTAGACAAGTGAGCCAACTTTTGGGCTAATGATGCTAAGAGGTAAACCCAAGGGAAGCAAGGCTTTGCTCAAGATTAGTGGGCACCAAGGAGGACTCTGGGAATGAAAATGCTTGGAGCTGATTTTCCCGAGAATTTCAGTGTTTGTTTCTCTGATTACAGCCATTGAAAACCAAACCGGGTTCCCGGGGTGTTCTATTTCCTGTTGCCCAAAAGATCAATTTAGCTAAGCACAATAGACAACTTACCAAGGTCACTTCTGTAAAAATTCAGAGAATGAACCAATCGAGAGCATTCAGGTAAAGTATTCACAAGTGTTTAATTCTTATGACCACATTATTTACCAGAGGTACTAACGTTACATCTTTTACAACTGAACCCTCAAAGTGAGTATTAACACTACTATAATATAGGACACATCTGCAAACTTTAAATCCAACAGTCTTAAAAGGTGAATCCTAAGGTACAACTGAGCTTGAAGCAGGTACTTAACTCAGCAGAAGGTCCTATCTCTAGCTCAACTCCTGTGTGCCTCTTCACAGTTCCAATTCAAAGATCACTCATGCACTGTGATGGGATGGTCTTTACTCAGGATTGTTAGACAAAATACACTGAATGTCTTTGACCATTTAAAAGGAGTATTTAATCAAATCACCGTAATTAAGCCGTTAATGCATGGAAAGTTAGGGGCACAACTTTTTCCAAAAGATAACCCCCCACACCTAAACATACCACAGGTAAAAAGTTCTTATGAAAGTTTCTTTCAAGCAGGCTTTCCCTATTGTTTAGTAAAAGCAGCCAGATTCAATCAAAACTTTCCAAGACAGAGGTGGAGCACACTGCCTGATAAAAAGTCCCTAATGTTTTAAAAGAAACAGAAAAGTGATAGCTTGGTTGTGGCTGTAATCATGACCATTCCTTTATTAGGACTGCTGAACAAGATTTTTAAACAGCCATTCATGATCAAAATTCTCTGTTTGAAAACAATTTAAATAGGGTTGTTATGATACATGTAAAAAAGACAAGAAATCTCCTCCGGAGACCTCTCCTTTTCATAATAAATAAGGCGGCAGGCAGCCATCACTCATTGGTGGCCTGTTTCAGGTAGGCTATCAAGTCTGCCCTCTCTCCCTTCTTCTTGATACCCGCGAAGATCATCTTGGTTCCGGGGATGTACTTCTTGGGGTTCTCCAGGTACTCCATCAGCGTGTCCTCTCCCCAGACGATACCTACAAGAGGCACAGGGCACGGACTCATTATTGGCGCTGCTTGGCCCCTTGCCCCCCATCCACGCGCTTTTCCATCCGACCCCGATGCCGGGTCCCCCCGCCCCCTACCTTTGTTTTTGTTGGCATCTGTGTAGGAGAAGCCCGGGGCCTGGCCGGTCTTGCGGCCTATGAGCCCGTGGAGGTTGGGGCCGGTCTTGTGCTTGCCCCCCTTCTCGACCGTGTGGCACTGGGCGCACTTCTGCACGAAGATCTTCTTGCCCTTCTCCACGTCACCCATGCTGAATCCTGGAAACGTGCACCTGGTGAGGGACGAGATGCTCTGGCCTGCTGGACGAGGGTCATCACCCCTGCTTTCACCCGAGTGACCCCCGGCCTGACCCCCCTTTATCTGCGGGCCTCGTTCCTCACGGGCCGGAGCTGGGGGGCCCCCAGGCTGGGTGATCTTGGCCGTGTCGGCTCACCCCGGCTCACTCATGGAGGGCCAGAGCAGGCGTGGCTGGAGCCCGGTCCGGAGAGAGCCCGGGGTCACTGCGGGTCGCTGGCCGCGATCTTGGCTGAACCCCGAACGGGCTCCCAGCCTCAGTTTCCCCCTCTGACGATGCCGGAGGGGGGTGGGAGGTAGGGGCGGGGACGGCACCCCGTGCTGGTCCTGGGGGCTGCATTGGGGAGACCCTGAGGACAGGAGGGGGCTGCCCCTCTCCCTAGGCCAGTCCTGGGGGGCCGGAGAGGGGACTTCTCCTAACCCTCCCCATCCCTGCGTAGGTACACCGCGGCGGGGGAGGGGCGAGCCGGACCCATCCTAGGGAGAAGTAAACTGAGACCCGAGGTCGCCCTCCCAGCCAAGGTCACGTCCACGTCCTGTCACGCGCCCCCGTCCCCGGCCCAGCCCCCGCGCGGCCCCAGGTCCCAGGGATCGCGCCAGGCCCGCCCAGAGCGTGCGCCCCGGCTCCGAGCTCCACCCCCGCGGCCCCGCTCACCGACTCGGCCCGCAGCCCCGCGCTCGGTCAATCACTCGCTCTCCGCCGTCGGCTGGACTCGCGCTGCCTCTGCCCAAGGACACGCCGTACCCGCTCCTATGTAACCGGCATCCGTGCAACCGAACCCGCCGCCCCCGCCCTCTCTGTGACGTCACAGAGCGCCAGCCAATCCGCGAGTCGGACGGGCCCGGCGCGTGACCCGGCTCCGGCGGGCGGCCCTGCCAGCAGGGTAGGCTGCGCTCCCAGGATGCCTTCTCCCACCCTATCCCGCGGCTTTCGCTAACCGGTAGTGACGCCATGACGTACGACCGGACTTGTTGAGAAAGTACTGAAAGCTTGGGGCGCGCTGGGGGCAAGGGGGGTCGCGCACGCGCATTCTGCACCCGGCGAAGCCGAGACTGCGGCTCCCGCTCGTCTTCGTCCCGTTCGCTTCGCAGGCTGCGCATGCGTCTTCTCTGACGGGAGAGGCGCGCAGCGGGGTAAAGGGAATCCTCACGTGTTCGTGCGTGTTGGGATTAGAACCCAGGTCCTCTGACTCCGAACCTAGGGCCGCTGGCTGGGAAATCAGGACGCTCTGGGTTCAAATGCGAATCCTGACAGTCACGTGCACTGTGTTACCCTTCAGGTCATGTAAAGTCTCCCTGGGCCTCAGTTTCCCCATCTGTAAAGAGGGCATAAACTAGATGCCTCAGAGGTCCGTTCCAGTCCCAAACTCTGGGATCCCCCTTCCATGCCCTGGGGTGCCCGGGGCGCCCCGGGATGACCGTCAGATAATAATTAGTAATAATAATGATAATTAGTGACCACATCCAGACGGCTCCGGGCTCTGTCCTGGCCGTTCCCCAGGGCTGTGAGCTTCCTGAGCGCCAGACAGACTTTCTTCTTTTCTGTGCGCTTACCGTGGGTCCTGGTACACAGCAGGTGCATAATGCATGCTTATTGATTGCTGGATTATGTATATGTTCCATTTGCTTTACAAACATTGTCTCATTTGAGCCTCGCTGCAACCCCGGAAAAGTTGGTGCTTATTTTACAGCTGAGGAAACTGAGGCAGAATGCGGTCAAATGACTTAGCCAAGGTCCCAGCCAGTAAGGGCCTGAGAAGGATTGGAACTCAGGTCTTCCTGCTCCCAGGTCCAGTGCCCTGGCCAGAGGAGCACTTGCGTTGGCTGCCATTTTCAGACTGCATCCTCTCCATGCCTAAAAATAATGATTGAGGGCTTGTGTAAAGTGCCCACTGTGTGCTAAGCACTTGACAGGATTTCATTTGCTCTCACAACATTTCTGGGAAGGAGGTGCTGTGGAGATCCCCACTTTACAGAGGAGGAAATAGAGGTTATGCGTCCAGGGTCACACAGCTGGGCAGTTTCTGAGGCTGAATGGGAACTCTGGTCTCCCTGACTCCAGGCCTGGGGCTCTAGCCGCTGCCCCACTTAGCTGCTTACCCACCTTGGGAGACTTCCTGGAGGTGAAGGAGACAGGCTCAAATACCCCTCCCTAATTAGTTACACCAAGATTCGAACCCCAGACCTGTGCCTTCAGAGCACTTGTTGCAACCTCCGTATCCTGCTACTCCCCCAATTACCCAACAGGATCAATATGCTAACCTGGGCTTTAAGTTGGGAGGAAAAATGTCATGGGGGGTGGGGGATCAAAAATGCCCCCCAATCCCTAAAGCTGTTCAAAGAATAACGTTCACCTTAAAATTGACTCCTACTAAATGGACTTGTGTGACAATCATTTCTGTATCCTTCCCCTCTTCAGATAATTTTTAAGAATTGAGTTTTTTCGTAACTATTGCTGGGGCAAACGTACTTCAAAGTAGAGAACTCTTGACCCCCTGACTCCAGACACGCCTGCATAGCCCCCATCCTAGAAAGTTACTCCTGTGGAGAAGGGAGTGGCCTTCCCAGCCATCCCTGCCACCCACAGGGCAGGCAAGCCAGCCTGGCACCCTGAGGCAAAGGCGGGAGGCAGCAGGCCAGGCACGGCAAACCACCTGCCCCTTGCCCACCATCTCCTCTCAGCCCCTGATGAGACAGCCCAAGACCCTTGGGAATGGCGAGGCTTCCAGCCCCATGTCCTCAGCATAGTCTGGAGAAACAGCCATCTGTGGGGATGCAGCCAGGGGACCAATGTCCCAACTAAACACCCACAAAATTAAGTCCTTGTCACCAAAGTCCTGGGCCCTGTCAAATCCTATCAGAAACTGCTAGGATATCATTGGTGGGAATGCCATTAAAGCTGATGCACTAGGGCCTGCTTTGCCTCCACACCTTAAGGACCTGCCTGCAGGCGTTACCTTCCCCTGGTGTTATATAAGAATAAGAACTGGATTACAGTAGGGATATCCCCATTCTTAGCACAGTGTTTTTGTACACACTGTGTGCTTAATCAATGCTTCATTGACTGATCTTGGTGGGCAGACGGGAAAGAAATTGTTTCTCGTATTTCATGGGAGGAGATTCGAATTGGCATCACGCTGACCTGTTCCTCGCATGTGACACCCCCCCTTTCTGTCTCAATTCCTTTGTTTCCAGTCTCCTAAACTGAGCGCATAGGCCGCCCTCACCTCTGCCTCTCAGGATCTCTAGTGTCCTTCAAAACTCAAGTCATGCTTCCTCCAAACCCCGGGCTCACCTGGAGTGCCTCTTCTCACCTCAAACTATCCCATATTTGTTTTGTATATATATATATATATATTTATATGTGAAAGTGGGGTCATGATTATTGCACGCGCGCACACACACACACACACACACACATCACACACACACAGCCCTTATATGCATATCTGGGGAGAGCACACCTTGGATTGTTCACTGAGGACCAACAAGACCTTGACACCTCTCTAGGAAGAGCAGGAAGTCTGTTTGAATTGGCTGTATGGCATCAGAAAATCAAGCGAGGAACGAGCCAGGATAGAGTTTCTCAACAACCCCCCAGAGGAGTTGTTAAGGTATACTATGTACTACACTATAGGGGAAGGGTGTCTTGGCTTGGTCTTCTTCCCACCTTGTAAGTTCCAAAGGGAAGGGTCTGGAGGATGTGGACTTCCCATTTCTGCAACATGTCTCAGCAGTATCCCAGGATCAGTGGATGGCAGGGTCTGTGGCAGGAGTTAAAGATAGATTGGCCATAGATTCAAGGCTCCACAAAGAGCCCAGCAAGGGGAAAACCAAAACTACACCACGCCTCATAGGGACATCCCTTCCAGGGACTGAGTTTCTCTTCTGCTACATGTTCTTCCTCAGCTCGAGCCATTTCCCCCTGGATTTTGTATTTACTCATAGAACAGTGTGTCACAGATTTCAACTATGCCATTTTAGTAAAATACCAATTTCTAAAAGTTAATGAACTCTGGATAACTAATTGACATTAATGATCATGGTAGAAAGAAGCGCATGGGTGGGGGCTCGTGAGTTATAGCACTAGAAAGGCAATCCCCAAATGTCCAGGGCTTACCCTAGAGCGCTGAGGCTTGTAGCATCTATCCTCTGAGGACCAGCTGGTCACTGGGCAAGGGAGCTGGGAAAAGAGCTCCAGAGCTGGCCCTACACACGTGTAGACGTCCTTTTTTCCTCATCGATAGAATGTAAACTTCCTGAGGGCAGGGGCTATTTTTTTTTTCCTTTACATCTTGGCACATAGTAATCACTTAACAAATGTTTGTCAGTTGGTTAAAGCTACAGATTGCAGAAGCATTCTAATGTACCCATATTCAAAAATTGCAGAAGCGTTCTAGAACGAGGCCTTTAGTAGGAAGGACAAGCTCTCTGCAGGCCTCTCAGCCTTAGGCCTCCCTCCTCTATCCCTGTCTATAAATTAAATGTTTTTTAAGGACCTATTCTAGTCTCTTTCCTTAGGGAGCTCATTCACTCTGTGTGTGTGTGTGTGTGTGTGTGTGTGTGTGTGTCTATAAACTCAGAACTTCCATTGGACTCATAGAACTATATACCCAGCCTAAATCTCTCTGGTCCAGTGGATAGAGCACTGGGCCTGGAGTCAGGCCCAGTCAGTCTTCCTGAATTCAAATCTGACCTCAGACACTTGCTAGTTGTATGACCCTGGGCTAGTCACTTAACCCTGTTTGCCTCAGTTTCCTCATCTGTAAAATGAGCTGGAGAAGGAAGTGGAAAACCACTCCAGTGTCTCTACCAAGAAAAAAACCCCACATGGAGTCATGAGGAGTCAAACATGATTGAAAACATCTGAACAACAAACCTCCCCTCAGAACACCACCCCTACTCCAGCATATTCCATGGGCCTCTCAAATTCAACATGTCCAGAATAGAACCCGTTACCTTCTCTCCGTCTCACAAACTTGTTCCCTGCTCCCAGATTTCCTTATTTCTAGTTGCCTCCTCTAATCACTTACTACGTCTTGTCCATTCTTTCTCAAGTACATCTTTTGTCTCTGCCCCTACCCCTCCACCCTCACACCCCCACTCCCGTTCCTAGCTTCACCCCCTCTTGCCTCTGTACTGGGATGAAGCTGTGACCTTATCCACTCGGGCACTCTACCCCACGCTGCAAACTGCAACCCATTTGTGACTTAGTATCTGAAGCTTCCAGCCAAGGTCTTCCTCACTCCAAGCCCGGTTGTCTCTTGGCTACAACAATGATTTTCCTTTGCAGGTGGTAAAAGGTTGGACGTGACCTGCATTTTGTCCCTTTTGCTGATGTTCATAGTGTTTGGAGCTTAAGGGGACCTCAGACGTCAAGTCCAATCCATTTTATAGGCCCAAAGCAATGAAGGGATTCACCCAAGGGCCCACACTAGGCAGGATTTGAACCCATTTCCTCCGCCTCTCATCCCAGCCGTGGTGCTCCAAGGCTAGAATCGAGGATAGTCACTATTGGTCTCTTTGCTTCATGATTTAAAGATGGTGCCAGCATACCAGCATGGGTAGGAGAGCATTCCATTAAGCCTGGTACATGACTTAAATTTTCATTTCATGCTTTGCTTCTTTATTTTTTATAGTCATTTTAATGTTGTTAATTAGACAGCAATAACCATTGAACACACCCATTTTGTCATATGAGAGTGCCATTTAATTGCTATGTGATACAGCAGTAGGCTTTAAGCTAGACATCTTGAGTGTTTCTTAGGTGCTTTGTTGATTCACATGCTTGTGAACATCCATATTTGAGGCTGAGAAGCATTTATTGAGTCAATAAAAGAATTTTCCCTTCAAGGCAAAATGTTCTGGAAGAGACAGTTGTATGGCTGTTTTTTCATAATCTAATTAACATTGTCTACACATTAAGTAAAAGGTAGGAAACGTAACAGTACTGCATAGCAAGGCTTTTTATGTGAGGTTTTTTTTTTTTTTGTGTTGTCGCTCTTTTTAAGAGACCCAACCCTTTTACTCTGGGGAGGCCTTGGAAGCCTCTAATCTTCAACACCAGAGACAGCGTGAAAATGTCAAATGTCAAATGCGAGCCAGCATGAAAAGGACGTACCTGGATCTATGTGACAAATGCACAAGTCTTTCATACATAGTGATTCCATCCAATAGGTGCTGACTTTGGGAAAGCGCCGTCCATTGCTGGGCCCTGGAGTGACAAAGAGGGCTGTGGCACAGGGCCTGTTTGCAGGCGCTTCCCATTGAGCGGGGCTCAGGGGAGATGGAGATGGAAATCCCCGATATAAGGCAGGTGGAGGTATGTGTGAGGAGGGAGCCTTGGAAAGAGCCAGGAAAACTCTGAGGCTGGAGAAATCCCTCTTACCTGAGGGAGTCAGGGCAGAAGCGGAATGCATGGGCCTTGAAGAAGGTTGGAGCAGCGAGGAGAGGAGGTGGGGATGAAGCGACTTTCGATGATAGAGGATGGCATAATAATAGTGGTAGTCGTCATGACTACCATGTGTGCAGCACCTACTATGTGTCAGGCACTATACTGAGCACTTTACAATCATTACCTTCTTTGATCCTCACACCACCCTGAGAGGGGGGTGCTATTGTTATCCCCAGTTTACAGATCAGGAAACTGAGGCAAAAAGCAGTTAAGTGACTTGCCAGAGTCACATAGCCAGTAACAGGCAGAGGCAGAGGAAGCGGCATGGAAAAGAGGATAGACGGGGTGAGATCAGGGGAGGGAGAATGATTCAGATTGTATGAAGCACAGACCACGTGGAAGGGAGTCGTATGAAATAAGACAGACTGAGGCTATGCCCATTTAATGACTGAGGGCTAGTTAAGAGTTAAGACAAAAGATGGGTCAATTTATCACCACAAAGATGTCCCTCTGGAAGGTGAAGACACTCAGAGCTTCTGGCCTGGACAGAAAACAATTGTTATTTATATTCATTCTAAACTATCAAAATCTAAACAATGAGCCACTGAGGCTTTTAGTGAGGCTTTTTAGTTTGATTGGCTCTTAGTGGCCAATCAAAGAAAGGCAGAGTGATTTGGCTTTAAAGATTAGATGAAGAAGAGTCAGTTAAGTCAAGTGCTTTTTAAGCACCTACTATGTGCCAAGGACTATGCTAAGTGCTGGGGATACAAAACCCTCCAGGAACTCACAGTTAAATGGCAAAGATGACAGGCAGATAACTTCGTACATACAAGATGTGTGTGTGTGTGTGTGTGTGTGTGTGTGTGTGTGTGTGAGAGAGAGAGAGAGAGAGAGAGAGAGAGAGAGAGAGAGAGTTCTGTTCTTTATCAGACTATTACAATAATCTGGACAAGAAGAGATATAACTTTAGGGTGGCTTTAGTAGGAGTGGGAAGGAAAAGTCAGACCTAATAGCTGTGACAGAGGTGGAAATGATAGGATTTGGAAGCTGAACGAATGCAGGGAGTGAGAAGAAGCAGAGGCACATGAAGAATCTCTAAAGCACTTTGCAAACCTTAAAGGTGTTATCATCACCACTATCATCCTCACCATCATCATCATCATCACCATCATCATCGTCATCAGCTGACAAGTGGTAGGATCATAGAACAAGGGATCTCAAGCTGGAACTACTACCTAGGAAACACTTTCCTAATTTTACAGAAGAGGAAGCTGGTGTCCTGAAAACTGAAGTGCCTGACCCGAAGTCATACAGATCACAAGAGCCAGGGCTAAGATTTGATCCTAGATCTTCTGAGGCCAAATCTACTGCTTTTTCTATTATGTTATTTTGCCTTCTTGACATTTTCTACTTTTCAACCAGCTCCAAATAGCTTTGATGGTTGCTTTGTTTTATACTAGAGTTAAGGCACAGAAGTGCTATTCTCTTCTTATCATTATGTTTTTCATGATTCCCCTTGAGATTCTGGTAGAACTTTGGTTCCTCCAAATTAATTTTGTTCTCATAAGCTCTATAAAGCATCCTCTTGGTAGTTTGGTATAGTATTAAAGCTGGAAACCAATTTAGGTGACATCAATTTTATTACATCAGAGTGTGAAAGAAATTGATTTTTGATGGAAGAAGAAAAACACTATGAAATTAAGTATATACTCCCCCCCCACCCCTTCCTGCCTGTACTGCTTTATAGAGTGAGAGGGTTAAGATCAGAAATGACTGCTAAAAGCATTTGTTGTACAGAATTGATTTAATAAAGAATCTGTTGTAATTAGATCAACAAAGGATTCTTCACTTGACCATCTCACAATATGTTGAAATAAGTATTCTTCTATGGGATCTTTCTTTGTATAAGGATGGGGATAATTAGATGAGTGGTGGGCTGTCCCATGCTAGTTAAAGTGATAAAATACTAGGCTCGGATACGTTAATGAAGTGATAATGTATCTCAATTAGTAATCAACTTTAGAGCGAGGATGAAAAAGTCCTTGATATCTGTTAGTGAGGTAGAGGAAAGTGTTCAGGTTGGCTAAGGTGTGACCTATGGGTCTTCTATAAAAATAGCAGAACAGTTTGGAACCAGAAAAATTTGAATGAGCAATAAAGAGAGAGTGTTCTAGATAGCTTCCCAAAAAGGCATTGCTTCTTTGCTTGGAGCAGAATCCTGGGCCTTGGGTATAGTTTTATTTTCAATCTCCTCCCTCTTGAACAGAAAAGTACCTCATGAATCGTAGAAGCCTGGAGGACTTCCCAACTTCCCATAATTGTCCTTGGATCAGCTGAAGGCAGTCTATATCAGGAGCCAAGGATGGACTGGATGCAGAGTCAAAGCTCTCCAAAGAGCCCAACAGAAAAGCTATACCATATTTAAGGAGAACATCTTGAGGTGTCCAACAAAATGGCTCCCAGTAGCTGTGAATTATTCCTTTGTCACACATGCTGTCTGAGCTTGAGTCCACTAATCATGCTCTCTCTCTCTCTCTCTCTCTCTCTCTCTGTCTCTCTCTCTGTCTCTCTCTCTATCTTCCCATATATATTTAATGTATGTATATATTAGAGAGTGTGTATCACAGACTGGGGGGGGGCTGTTTTGTACTATTTTTTTTACTATGTCTCCTTACTAAATACCCCTTCCTAAAAGCTAATCTAATCTGGCTAACTAATAATTATTAAGAAGCACACTGGTGGGGGCTCATGAGCTATACTACCAGAAAGACAATCACCAACCCCTCAAGGATAACTTTAGAGAGGCCTGACTCACCAGTGGGAGTGGGAGCTGGGATGATCCAGGCTATGATACACATGGGACCTTCTTTTTAGGCCCTTTGCATTTTGGGGGACCTACTGGAAAAATTCTCCAAAAGGAACCTTTATTGTTGGTTACCCTAATTTTTAGGTTGTTTTCCTTTTCTTTTGTTTTCAACTGTAATTGAAGTGTGTTTTCCAATGTAATTCCTTAAAAATACCACTGCTTTCTTTATAATAACTTTTGCCCTTTGAATGATTAAGTGCTAATATCTATGGTTACTAAATCTTTTTTTAGAGTACTGATATCCATGCTGATATGAGAAGAGCAGATTTTGGATTCCTAAAATACTCCTAGCTTTTTTCTTTTATTGTTAGGCTGTCCTAGGCCGATCATTTTATTGTGACTCCTCCAGACAACTTGTCTGGAGCCTGGAGGGCCATAGAAAAGGCTCACAGGAGACAGTTTTATTAGTTTTATTTCTCACCTGAAAGGTCAGGAGTTAGATCTGGTTGACCCCCGATTCCTAATCATTAGGGAGCTCTACAAGTTCTGGTATCTTTGTAAGGACTAAGCTTTCCTTCTGTGCTAGGAACCTACTTTCCTTTTACTTTTTAAGTAGGTCACTCTTAGACTTTTTAAGAGGCAGCTAGGAATTAATTTATTTTTTAAAAAAAGAGGTAGCTAGGTGGCGCTAGCCTGAAGTCAGAGAGACCTGAGTTCAAATTTGACCTTTGACACTTGAAGTGTGAATCTGGGCAAGTCACTTGATATCTGTTTGCCTCAGTTTCCTCAACTGTAAAATGGGGTGATAATAATAATATCTACCTCCCCTAGTTGTTGTAAGTATCAAATGAGTCAATAATTGTAAAGTGTTTAACCCAGTAAGATATTTGTAGTGTGTATGTGTGTGTGTATATATCTGTGTGTATGTGTGTACATGTATATGTGTGTGTATGTATGTGTGTATGTGTGTGCATTTGTGTGTGTGTATATGTGTCTGTATATCTGTGTGTGTGTGTGTGTGTGTGTCTGCGTTATGAGTAGAGGGGTCTTTTAATGGGAAAGGGAGAGGGTGAGTCACCAGGACTTTCTGGAGCAAGTACTAATTTGATTGCAGTGACAGAGCCCAGAATAAAGGGGCCCTTCCATGAGAGTGGGAGAGAGTGAGGAGCCCCGCCTCCCTGGAGCAAGCTGATTAAAGTCTTTAAAAGTGCCCAGCCAAATTGGTTTGGTTTCCTCATGTGAAAGGTGAGGTGGTGGCTTCTAGTCAATCTCAGGTCCCCAAGTCCTATGGGCAGTGCCCCAATATTAGGGGTCAATCCTTCCCCCTGAGAAAAAGACTTGATTTTCTTTTCCTAAAAATTGTTTTTGGGTCTGGGAAGGCATTTTGCCACTAACTGATCAGAAATTTGCAAAATGATACTTGTGTTATTAAATTGTATCACGGTGTATTTGGAAGTGTGTAAGAATGTTAATTAACAAGAGTTGATTAGAAACTGTATGACATAAGACTTTTCCTAATACTCATTCATACGAGTCCCTTCTGCTGGAGAGGCGGAAGTTCTGAGCTGCAGTTGGACTAAAGCTGATTGGGTATTGGTACCAAGCCCACTGCCGATACGGAGAGCCCCTGTATGCAGAGGGTCACTAGGCTACCAGCTCAAAGACGCAGCAGGTGAAAGGTTTTCCATGACGATTGGCAATGAGGTTAGGCTTGAGTGAGGCTGCCGTACTTCTAGCTGGTTGAGACGCGAAGACTCATGAAAGGGGGGGGGGGGAGAGGAAGAGAGAGAGAGAGAGAGAGAGAGAGAGAGAGAGAGAGAGAGAGAGAGAGAGAGAGAGAGAGAGAGAGAGAGAGGAAGCAAAGATGGAAGGAAGGAAGAAGGAAGGGAAGGAAGAAAGAAGGAAAGGAAGGAAAAGAAAGGGGAAAGGAAGGAAAGAAACTAAGGAAGGAAGAGAGAGAGAAAGAAAGCTTATTTAGAACAAGGCAATGTGACCTTGAGGTTTTTGTATATCTAATGCTTAAGCATAGCACTTGCTCCACAGTGAGCAATGAATGAATGAATGAGAGAAAAAGCATTTATTAAGCCCTTACTGTGTGCAAAGTGAAATGCTGGGCACTGGAAATACAAATAGAAACGCTTAGCAATAAAGTACCTTTCATTCAATCCATTTGCTTCTGAGCCTCAGTTTCTTTGTCTGTAAAATGAGGTTAATAATAACTGATATAGTCTCTCCTCCCAGGACTCTCAAAAGGTTCAAATGAGCTAATGCATCTAGAGCCCCTCTGCCACCTTGAAGTAGGACAAATATGTGGATTGTTCTTGCTAGTAACAAAGCTATTGAGACATCACATAGAAGGCAAAGTAAAGCCACAAGGAGAGGATTCTTATATATATTTTCTAATGTTCTTGCCAGATGCTAGGTTTCCACGGGAATGAAGAAATATATCAGTTAAAGAAATAATAGGCATTATAGTTATAGAAATTGTGTCGCATTCCTAAGTGTTCGTTATCCCGGAGGTCTTTCTGGTGTTCTGTGACTGATTCCTGAAACCGTCTTCGTGCATCTGTCTTGGAGAAAGAATCTTGGAGTTCCAGGAGGCAGGTCTGTGGCCGAGCCACCCTAACATTGGGGTGGGGATCTTTTTCTTCCTGACTCCCCGAGTCAGGAATCTGTGGATACTCCTGTGACTTGTTGATGAAACGGTGACAGGGAGAAAAGGGAGGTTTTTGTTCTGCCAGCTCTGGTAGAATACTGGGCTTGCTGAGGCCAATGGGGTTACGCCACACTATATACTGGTCTAGCGGGCTGCGTTTCATGTTGTCATAGTAGAGAAAATCCTCAGGCTCAACACACATTGGGAAGGTAGGCCTGATCGATAGCTGCCTCCAGTACAAAGCATCATTCCTGTAAGTATCTGTGATTTTGGGGCATGGGTTTGGTTCATAAATCTTATAGAAATCATCCATGTCTTCTTTTGTCTTGCAGTGAGGTGGGAAAGCATATGGAGATGGTGGCATTACCCTATCTCTGATCATCTCTTCAATTTCAGAAATTTGGATCTTGCGGGCCACAGGTCCTGTTGGAGTACTCCCCTTAACGAGCATCATCTCAGCATGACTGGGCACCACAGAATGTACCCTGCACAGGACGCTAGGGGTGCATTCGGGACACAAAGGTAACCTCTGTTCGATAACTATGGAGTCTCGGGGTCTGCGGCCGTGCAAAATACGTGCAATACGGCCTTCCAGAGGTCTGGTGGGAAGAAATGCTGGGTGGGATTGTTCTTGCTGTGGGTAAGGAGAAGACAAAGAAGGGAAGAGATTGGCATCACAAGTCACTGGCACTCAACTGCTATCACTCAGTTTTTATAAACTATTTGGGGCTTCTAGTTTCAAGAGCTTTATATAAACTTTATTAAAATTGTACCACTTAAAATAACATATCCAAGGACATTTAAATACCTGAATGGGCCCCCTTCTCATTTATGGGATTTTGATGGTCTCTTCAACTATAAGAGATTATTTTTATCCATCGCCAAGTATTTCTTTAGAACCTACAATGTTCTAGGCTTTGTGCTAGGCAGTGGGTGCGATTGCCCAGACCAAAAGGAACCATCCCATGCTCTCAAGGAGCTCTCCCTTCTATTAGGATGACAAGAGAAGGCCAACGAACCAATAAATTGAGAAGAATTTCTTAGGGATTTGCCCTTTCACCAGGCACAGTGTTAGGTTTCTGGGGATACAAAACCAAATACGGGAAGAGTCCTGCCCTCAAGTATTGACATTCTTAGAATTTGTTGAAATGCGAGCTTTTCCTAATTTGGTCCCAACTTATCCTTCCAGCCTCATTATACATGTTATTATATATTACTCCACTTCTCATCCTTTGTGGTGCAGCCAAATTGTCCCTCTATTCCTCGCTTAGGATACTCCATCTCCTGCCTCCAGGCCTTTGCCTGTGAATGGTCTCTTCTTACCTCTTTCTCAGGAAATCACCTCTTCCTTCATAATGAAGTTCAAGCATCATATTTTATAAAGTCTTTTCTGATTCCCTCCATTGCTAGCTAGCCTCCTCCCTCTCTGACAGCCTTATGCTTCTTCTAGTCATATTTTTTCTTTATATAATTATACCTCTATCTCTGGCGTCCCTGGTTGAATATGTTACTCAATGGTAGGGCTTAATTCATAGCCTCAGTTCCACAGAACCTGTACAGTAGGCTGCATACTGCATATTTGGTGGTCGAGTAGGCTAATTCCTGTTTCAATTATTAATTAGGTCTGGATAGATAAAACGTAGAGAGAAAGAGGGACAAAAATCCAGATATTTGAGTTATTTAGCTCAGTGAGTCCAGTTTTACTTCCAAACACACAAAAAAGCACTGGACTTAAGAGCTAGGGGGCCTGGGTTCAAATCCCAGCACTGCCTCTTTGCTAATGGCATTGCAGTGGGCACTTTGCCTTTCCTGTCAGACTCAGTTTCCTCTTCCAAAGTTTTCTTGCACGTCCCAGAGTGGTCGTGAGGAAGGTTGCTACATACATATGAACGATCACTATGATTACTGGTGGATTTTAAGGCTGAAGGGAACACTAGAGACACTGGTTCAAACCCTCACTCTTTTGAGAGCCCAAGAGGTCAAGTGGCTGATTTGGGGTCACACAGGTCACAAGGGACTGAAGCCAGGATTTGAACCCAGGTCTTCTGACTATAAACTTAGCATCTCTCCCACCATATAACAACAGCCTTTGCCTTTAAATGAAGAGGGATTATTTTGGTCTGCTTTTGTTTTTCTAAACCATAGTATTCAAATGCACCTTTAAAAATAGCATAATTAGAGCAAGCCTGTCCCAAGACCGAGGTGTTCCATAGGAAACCCAGCAGTCCCCAAGCTCACCAGGCTTTCCTATCTCCCATCCCCTCCTCCAATAAATGTAATGCCAAGATTATGAAAAACAATGCTTTAGAGATTTTGCTCTCTCAGCAATAAATACTTATTTAATGTTAACTCATCTCTGTAATTATTGTATATACGCTCTTTAGGTAAAATTTGTATAATTGCACATTTCTTTCTTGAATAAAATAAGACTACTTCCTGGATGGTCACAGCACTCTATATGGTAGGGTGGGGTGGGGTTGGGATGAGGTTGGGGGAAGCTGTGGTCCAAATCCCCAGTGTCATCGTGAGATACAGAAAAGTGAAACCGTCAATTTGGCCTTCGATTTCACTGGATGAAGTTGCCTGAGCTGTTCAAGCTTTGTTTAGAAAGATCACTCACTCGCTCACTCACCCACTCAATCGACACTTGTAAGATAGTGACAATTTGCTGGCCAGTCACTGGGCTGGTGCTATTAGTCAAGGACCATATGCTTCTGCATTACATTGAGGAAGGCTGGGGTGGGAGTAAAGTCAACATAAGCTCAGGTTTTATGAATCATGAAAGTCTCTGTCAATTTCCATCGTAATGAACGAGAATTCAGACCAGCCTCGATTTCATTTTCCCAAGGATGCATCGTATAGAAACGGGGGTCTCACTGTAGTGAAAACTACATGAAAACATTAGCTTTCTTTAGAGTCTTCTGCAGGTATACAGGGATCCCAATTTGCGATCCCCACTTTTTATTAAAATCCTTGGCGAAAACATAAGCCACAGATGGTTACGTTGTTTACTTCACTAAGAATTCAATTAGAGTGCTTGCTTCGGCAGCACATACACTAAAATTGGAACGATACAGAGAAGATTAGCATGGCCCCTTGCGCAGGGATGACATGCAAATTCGTGAAGCGTTCCTTATTTTTTGAACTGTTTTGTTTACATTCTTACATGGAAAGATGACTTGTATGATTCATGAGACCTCAGTATTAGGGTAGCTGAAGGGAATATGCATATGTATATATATGTTTATGTATATATATATATGTGAATGTGTATGTATGTATATATGTACGTATGTATATATATATATAGAGAGAGAGAGAGAGAGCGGGCACAGGGTGAGTTGAAGATGAAGGGAAGATATCTAAAAGAAATAAAATCAAATTAAGGGATGAGAGAGGAATATATTGAGAGAAGGAGATAGGGAGAGATAGAATGGGGTGGATTATCTTGCATAAAGGTGGCAAGAGGAAGCAGTTCTGTGGGAGGAGGGGAGAGGGCAGGTGAGGGGGGAATGAGTGAATCTTGCTCTCATCAGATTTGGCCTGAGGAGGGAATACCATACATACTCAATTGGGTACCTTACCCCACAGGAAAGAAGGAGGAAGAAGATAAAAAAAGGGGGGGGATGATGGAGGGGAGGGCAGATGGGGGTGGAGGTAATCAAAAATAAACGCTTTCGAAAGGGGACAGGGTCAAGGGAGAAAATTCAATAAAGGGGGATGGGTTGGGAAGGAGCAAAATATAGTTAGTCTTTCACAACATGAGTATTGCGGAAGGGTTATACATAATGATACGCATGTGGCCTACGTTGAATTGCTTGACTTCTTAGGGAGGGTGGGTAGGAAGGGAAGAGGGGAGAGAATTTGGAACTCAAAGTTTTAAAAACAGATGTTCAAAAACAAAAAAAAAAGTTTTTGCATGCAACTAGAAAATAAGGGAAAAGGGGATGGGAGGAGAGTGGGGTGACAGAAGGGAGGGCTGAATGGGGAACAGGGCAACCAGAATATACGTCATCTTGGAGTGGGGGGGGAGGGTAGAAATGGGGAGAAAATTTGTAATTCAAACTCTTGTGAAAATCAATGCTGAAAACTAAATATATTAAATAAATAAATAAAAATGGAAAAAAAAACAAACAAAAAAAGGAAAAAAAAGAATTCAATTAGACAACACGTAACTGCTGTCTTTGAAGTCTTTGATGATCTCTCTTCGTATTTTTCTTGTTGTCAAACAACAAATATTTATTCAGGTCTGCTCCATGCTGTAATACAGCCAACTCTCAATTATTAAGGCTAATGGGAGGAAGCCATGGTCTGTTTTATCCAAGAGTAAGATAATGTAACAAAATATGCAAATATGCACCAATTCAAAGGATTTGTGAACATCTTCATTCAAATTAAATGCCCTATGCCCCATATAAATCAATGCCTCTGTTAATAGTTTCAACAGAGCTCTGGCAGAGTAGAACTGGCCTACAGTAATGATGAGCAAAGGAACTGGGTTTTCCACCATGTTGTCAACATAGCCTAATAATGTGGTGATGGGGTCAAGGTAAAAGGTGAGAGCCAATATCCCTTGACCACTAACAACAGTGAATGGGCTAGAGGGAGGCAAAGCCTGAGGAAGTAGCCAAGTGCCTCAAGAATCCACCAACTGGATCACCCCTCCCCCAGAATAAGTGAGAGTTGACTGTAATTACTTACAGGTGGTGGGTCAAATCCTATCTGGCCAGTTAAAGTGGCCACCTCCTTTTCATGAAAATCATCCAGCTCGAGGGGGTTCACGGGGCCTGAACCTTAATGGAAATGTTACGGATCTTATTATTTGGTTAGAGAATAGGGTGATTGGCATCACATTACTCATTGGGGGTTACTTCCCCAATTTAAATGTCCCAAGGGCGATGGGACTGGGCCTGTGATTTTTATTGGTTCATAGGGAACTCTCAGTGAGAAAATTCCTTCTTCCCAATGCAGATCAATTATACTCTAAAACATATAGTTTTGGAAGATTCACCTAGGGCAATGAGAGGTCAAGTGCCTAGCCTAGGGACACAAAGTCTGTGTCAAAGGTGGGACTTGAACCCAGGGTTTTCTGACTTTGAGGCTGGCTTTCTATCTACTAAGCCAAGCTGTCTCACAAATATGCCATCTGATAAGATGAAACCATTCTGCACAGTGGGCAAGGCAATGTGGAAGTCAATTCTAACCTCTGTTCCCCAGGAAAAAATGTACCTCCAAAACATTACCAAAATAAAAACCCATCTTTTACCTCCTCCCAAACCACCCAAAACTATTACTACCCCACCAATATCCATTCAGTGCTTTGATGGAGAAATGGGGGTGAGGACTGTGAATAAGCAGGGAATGAGACCACCCAGCATTGCCTCCTACCAAACACATAATTTCTCCTCATTGCTCACACTAAAGATAATCCATACCTGTGAAATCATGTGTGTAGCTTGTTATCCAATGGGACCGCTCCAGATTTCTTCGTATGTTGGCTTCTTTTAGAGAGAGTAAAGGATCCAGTGTGGTTAAGGTGGTGTTTGGTGCCAAGAGTTTTGGAGGTTTGGGGTAGAATATCTGCGTATTCTTGTGAATACGTCTAGGAAACTAGGATATAAACATAGTGATTATGATTATTAGTAATTTCCAATAGTGTCGGGACCCTCAAAGCTTACCCATTCTCTTATCAGTCCTTTTTCTGTTTCACTGTGACCAGGTAGGCTCTGTACTTGCACAAGGACTTCCTCAAATGTACCTTTGTGACAGGGAAGAGACCACAGGGCCTCTTGAAGGTCAATGCTGGCAGAGAACGACCTCTGATAGGTTCTCCCATGCCAGGAAAGCCATCAAGTAAGGTCTTGGCAAGAGACTGAGTCTCTGTTGTAAGGCCCTGGCTAAGATTCGCCTAGCTCAGGATAGAGAGACTCACTTACCAGAAGGCTTGTCACCAGGGGATGAAGTCTCTGACCTTGCCGACCAATGAAACAATGAGTTATACTAAATGGCCCTCAGTCCTAGGTGGCCCCTTCTGCTATGGCAGTGATTATGACAGAGCAGGGGAAAGGGGACTGAGAGGGCTAAGAAGCACAGATTTTAGGTTTTTTACCAAGATTAATTTTACCATTGATAATCTGTTAGCTCTTTACTTAGCAACCAATGACTGATATATTATTAAATATATGGAGTTACATCTGTGATTCTCATGGTTCAGAGCCCCAGCACCGGGCCTTACACAAACTGGGGTGCTATTTAACCACTCATAATATGCTTATGAAGTTGCTTTTTTGAATACAAGTACAAAGGATAAATAAAGTCATGGGATTAGATGATGTAGGCAGTGAGGTGGTCAGGAGGACCTGTATTCAAATCCTGCCTCAGGCACTTACTAGCTGTGTGACTCTGGGCAAGTCACATACCTGATTGTCTCAAAGAAAAGAAAAAGAAATCATCTAGTCTGAGCCCCCCATTTTACAGGTAAGTAAACCAAGGCCCAGAAAAATCAAGTAACTTCTCTAGGGTCACAAAAAATAAGCAGCAGAGGCAGAGTTTGAATTCAGGTTCTGTGACTCCAAGGTTGGTATATTTTTCATCTTGGGTCCAAAAAGGTGACTTTGTAGGTAGAAGGTGAGGGAAGCGCTGCTCCACAGTTTGGGTGATGTGGCTATTCTCACCATCTCATACAGGTGGTGATATCTGGAGCAGTGATCTGCACATCCTCCAAACCTCCTCCCACCCAGGCAGAGTCAGCCCTCGAGGGGAGCATGTGGACTCTCCCTCATTCCCTGGGCTGGCTTGGTCACAGACCGATGGGTCTAGGCCCACACTGCAAGGCTACTCTCAGCACGTCTCAGGGCCTGAGGAATGGTCCTGTTCAACAGAAATATACGTCCCCTCCTCACCGTTCTGGTCCACATGCCTCCATTTACGCGTTTCTATTTATATAGACCAGCTACTCACAATAATGACCCGCGGAGAGCTTAAACGCAACCATTTACTTGGAGATGAAGCCAAAGAAATAGTAGCTGTATCACAGGTACTTATTATATATTGAAACAAGTTGTTGTTCGCCTCTGTTCTTGAAGAGGACCAATGACATCACAAGCGATGTCTCTATTGGCTCTTGAATTAGATTTAAGTGAGGCTGAGCTACACCAAGTTGTCAACCTCACTCTCTCCTCCAGAGTCATCAAAGTCCAGTGGCAAGACAAAAGTCAAGATGCCTGGCAGTGGCCCAGGATGAGTAAGTGACCTCGGCCTCTCAAAATTAAGGTCTTTCCCAGGTTTCAGTTGTCTGAGGCAATACCCATTCAGTGACTAAGGGGTAGGTAAGAATTCAGACAAAAGAGCACCCAATTTAATTGCAGAACTATCCCTTTGGGAAGGGAAGACCCTTAGAGTTTCTGGCCAGAACAGAAAACAATTGCTATTTACACATTCTCAGCCATCAAAACCTAAACAATGAACCACAAAAATTTTTATTGGGGGGGACATAATTATTGGCCATTCAATGAGAGCCAGCCAGAGTGATTTGGGTTTAATGAGCTTTTATAAGCCTGTTTTTTCAGAGCTATACTTCAAGAAATAATAAATGAAAACTGAGCAGGACAAACAAGGAAATTGTCCCAATTTTTTTTGAAAAATAAAAAAAGTAAAAATTTTTAAAAAACAAAGAAATTTTTTAAAATTTTAAAAATTCTAGATCCCAAACACCCAAAAGTCTTATAAATATGTATATGATAAAATATAATAGAGTCTACACAATAAGACTGGATCCCACTCTTCCACCAATGTACTCAGTATCTATTAGGGGAGAGTAAGCACACAATGGTAGGAAATTGAAAAGGAAGATTGTGAGAAGAAAAACCGATGTGTTCAGGGTAACTTGCAACTCTTGGAGTTATAGATTGTAGGTTTTGATGTTATCAGTCTATTCAGGAACATCCGTACCACTCAAAGCTGTTTCTTTGTGAAATACTCATCCATTGGTACTCACTCTATTCTCCAGGTGGACAAAACCTCTAATTCTTCCATACTGTGCTTGGGAGTTGGAGGCTGACATCATTATCTCTCAAGTGAAACATGAAATGTGTGTCCATTATTGGGAGCACAATCATGTTTAAATTGGAAAAATTCCTAAATAACTTATACAATTATTTTTACAGCCAAGTGTCAGAGGTGCATGTGAGGTGGAGGTGAATATAATATTCAAGGCAATGAGCCCACCCTTCACATGTACCTCTGGCCATCCTAGTCTGAAAGGACCTGAAAATCAACCAGGGTCTTTTGTAGTAGAAGAGTCTCCCAACACAAGAAGAGACAAATGCAATATCCAGACTACTCTCAGTCTGAATCTGATAGAACTCTTGGCTGTAAAATAATGCAGTCTGACCCGAGCAGCAGGAATACTACCTTCTTGTTTTCCTGGAGGAATGATAATGTTCTTCACGTTTGCATTTGGGTAAAGAAAAGGTAAGTTCATAAACAAACACAGAAAAAAGCTTTGAGAATATTGGGTGGGTTTGTCACTTTCCCTTCCCATACGCTCCTTCCCCCCAATCAGGCTGGGGAGGGGGAGCAGTCACAGAGCATACTTCTCAAAAAGTGCCAGGCATGGGCAAAAGCACCTAAAGCAGGAAACTTGTCATTTGAAAAGAAAATTAAAAACCTCTGCTCTGTGGACCTGATGGACATTTTCTAGGACTCTTTTTCTCTGCCCTTCAGTGAATCAATTAAACTGAAAAATTAACATTTGGAAGCAACTCTTAGGACTCAAACAAGCAATAGCAATCTCTGTGGACACTCGGGGAGCAAGAGTGAAACCAATTTGATGTCGATCGAAAGAGACCAAAGAGCTGGTCTTAGGGAGGAATTCTCTTGGGTTTTGAAACTCATGCTTAGTCCTGCCCACCAGGCTCAGTCATTTTCAGCATGAGGTTGGAAACTCCAGGGTGCCAGAATCATCCAGGTAGGAGACTTAGCACCAAGAGAATTGTCTGTTTTTTTTTTTCCCTAAGGTGTGTTTCCAATAACCATGATCCTCTGTGAAAAACTTCTCTGGAAGTTACCAAATCAGCCAGTCTCCAGTCTCTGGGCTTTTGTAAAGCTGTGTAGCTTTAAGTTAGAGAGTCAAAAAGCCGTCTTCTCTCTCTCATCACAGAGTCTAGTGAGAGCTTTTCAAGTTCATTGAATGAGGGTCAGTAAAGTTTGGGTTTGCAATATTCTCAATGTTTGTCTAGTGAGTCTGTAGTGGAGGTGCCCAAAACATTCAAATATTCAAGTGGCGTAGTGTAAGAATTCCACTCAAGCACATTCCCTCCACCCTCCACTGGTCTACCCTGATTGGTCCAGTCCTATCAATCAATCGTTCAGTCAAGAAGCACCCACTATGTGCCAGAAATGGAACTAGGCACTGGGGATGCCTCCTCCACAAACACCTTCTGGCCTGCCTTCTTACTGCCCACACTAAAGACTCGGTCCTGGCAGAACTTCTGGTGAGAGGTGACCCAGAACACTACTTCAGGAAACTCCCTCACCATCCCTCATTTTATCTTTCACTCCTCTCCTGGTTACCTCCTTGCTAAGCCACCTTTCGTCGTCCCTTCCATTCATCATAGAATGATTAACCATCACCAAGTCATTGCCACCATTGTTCCCGCATAGGATGTGCCACTCTTCCTGGACTGTGGTCCTACTCACCATCCCTGTAACTTTCCGACTAAAGTCCCCATCTCTGGCCACTATGCCTCCATATGTGCTGCTTCCCCTATTCAAAAGTAAGCCTCTTGAGCGTGGGGACTGTTCTGACTTTTGTATCTGTATCCCCAGTTCTTTGCACAGTCCCGGGCACATAGTATGTCCTCAATATATGCCGTTTCATACATTCATTCTTTCAAGGAGTTTATGTCCTCTAGGGCTGCACAACAATCACAATATATACTTGACTCCATTGATGGGCCTGTGTGAATTGGACCAACTAGGGGCCTGACATGGCCTCCGGGACCAATCCGAAGACTCGGGTGCACCATGGTTCAGCCTGCTCTCAGTAACCTGTGGGATGCCTGTCCTCTAATCCCAATCAGTGCAAAACTTCCTGGCTGTTAGAAGGCAGGTAAGCTGGTTCCTGGGATGGCTACACTGGAATTCTCCAGTGATAATCAGAGAGGCCTTTGAGCCAGGTGCAAGAAAGACAGGCAATGATTTTCATCTTTGCTCTTGCCTCTATCTGCCTATCTATCCATCTAGCTAGCAACCTCTCTAGAAAAGTACTATACCCTCTCCACCCACCCACCCATCCATCCATCCATCCATTCATCTATTATCTATCTGAAAGATAAATACAAAATACAAAATTTATCTAATAGATAAAGATAAAATCTATTTATCTACCTAAATATAAAAGCTATCTACATGAAAGATACATGTAAAATACTAACACAACTTATTTATAGTAATAGACCAATAAAAACATGAATGTTATTTATGCATGCAGAATTTGAAAGTCTACAAAAGTCCTCTCCGCCATGTGTCTTGGTGGCAGAGAGGTGAGCCTGGGCTCTCAGGCTGTCTACCAGCAGAGCTGGCACAGGCAGGTCACCCACCCCACTGGAAGGGCTCGGAGGACAGCCCTAGTGAGACTGTGTAGGTGTTGTCTGAGGACCAGCCAAGTCAAGTTAGCTGGGGTCCCAGACCAATATGTTGCCTGCTGGATTATTACTTATTCACTCCTTAACCTTAGCCATCAATTCATTTTTCTCTCTTAAGCTTTCCAAGATTATGAGTTAAGAGAATACTCATATTGTGATACTCAGCACACCTAATTAAAATCAGGAAAAGCGACTATGCAGCAAGCCAAAGGCTCGTTTCCAGGGGGTGGTTACCCATGAGCAGCCTAACATCCATTCCTGGGAAAGCTTGTGCAGGAACTGGTGAGTCTAACTCCCACACCCTTGTCCCACCCTCCCCTTCTGCTCAGGGCACAAGAAAGTGCCTCTGCAGCCTTGTCCCTGTGTTTGAAGGATTAGCCTCCTTTTCTAAGCTGCAAATACCCCTGGGAAAGGTAACTCCTGAATCCTTGTCATCTTTGGACGTCTCAGGATGAATTAGTTATCAGGTTCCTTCCCACAGGACAGCTACATGGAGAGCAACATGCTAACAAAGAAAGGGCTGCTGGGTAAGATAGGAAAGAATCAGAGCATTGTAGAAAACTGTTTCCTGTTGGCTTGGGGAAGCTGCCTTGTAGTGGGTGTTTAATGAAAGTTTGTTTGATTTTTGTAGAATTAGAATTGGGATAGAGAGATAAAGCATTTATTAAGCATCTGCTGTGTGCCAGGTAATGGAATACGTATATGAGCAAGACAGCCCCTGCCCTCAAGAAACTTACGTTCGAGTGGGAGAAGACAATGCCTAAAGGGAAGCTGGGGAGGGGTCTGCAGTCCCAGTGAGCAGACATTGGGTGCAGTTGGTAAGTGTCCTGAGTGTGGAAGCCTGGATACAGATGAGATATGGGAGGCTGAAAGGCTGTGGAAGTTAAGCTTTGCCTAGTAAACAATTTTTCCCAGGGCTGCCCTGATGACCTGGGTACTGGACCAGCAGATTCTTTCTATTGGATTTATAGAGGTCACCAAGATGGGGGCAGTGAGGGTGGCTCTCACCTTGGAGTCAGAGGTCGAAGAAGTCCAAGGGCCCTTGACCAAGAAGTAATCCAGAGCAAATAAGCAAAGTCCACTGACGACAAGTGCAGGTAATATTCATGGGAGGAGGAAAAGCAAAGTGCAGGCAGTGGGGGATGCCTTGTTCTGTGTGAGGGTGGGTCCAGCTAAGGATCCCAGTGCGTGATGGGTCAGCCATGAGTCAGCAGGGCTGGGACTCTGGTAGAAACCAAAAGGAAACAGTGACAGGGGATGGAAACCATAATGTATTATTTCTAATGTGTCGTGTCCAGTGGAGGGGTTCGGTGGAGGCCTCATAGTGCACCCAATATTGCAATGGAAAGACAGCCCTGGGCCTGGAGTCAGGAGGACCTGGACTGAAATCTGACCTCAGGCACTTCCTAGCTGTGTGACCCCGGGCAAGTCACTTAACCTCTGTCTGCCTCAGTTTCCTTATCTGTAAAGTGGAGACAATTATGTCGCCTATCTCCCAGGGTTGTTGTAAGGATCAAATGGATCATATTTGTAGAGGGCTTAGTGGAGTGCCTGGCACATGGGAGGGGGCTATACAAATGTTAGTTGTTATATTAATATTAATAACGACAATAATTATTCACATTAGATTTGGCCAGGAGGAAGTGCTGAGCATGGGAACAGTATAAGCCAAGTCATGATGGTTGGACAGGGAGATGGTGAGCAGACCCAGTTGGCAAGAGCACGGGACTGGGAAATTAGAAAGCTGAAGCCTAAATGGGGAACAGTGAGAGGTCTGGGCTTCAGAGGATCCCAGATTTAGCACTAGAATGGACCTTAGAGGCTGTAGAAACCTACCCTCCCATTTTACAGATAAGGAAACTGAGGCAGACAGCGATTAAGTGACTTGCCTGGGGTCACATAGCCAGGTATTTAAGGCTCCAGGTCAAGCACTCTATCCACAACCTGCCACTGCCTCTTTGGGCTTCCGGAGGTTTGATCCTTTAAGGACTAGGGAGGTATTGAGAATTTCAGAACAGGTATGTGGGCATGATTGATTGATTGACGGAGATGATAAAAGAAGCATTGTAATCAGCACCTTGGAGAATATGAAGGATTTCCAAGAGAGAAATGCAATGAAGAGGGACCCTCATAGGCGAGCCTTTGCCTTATTCTTTGCCCCAAACCCCCTTTCCCATCTGAATCTAAGCTCACTGAGGGCAGGATTTGCTTGGCTTTCTTGTACTTACATCCCCAATGCTTAGCACACAGTGCCTGGCACACAGTATGTACTTAATACATGTTGTTCATTTATCCTTTCAACAGGTTGGAACTAGAGGAAATGCAAATGTAACGTTAGGAGACTTGCCTTAGACAGGAGTGGAATGGGTCCCAGGGTTTTTTTAATAGCATGAATTCTCATTATTTCTAGAATGACTGAGGCATGCTCTTGCTGGGACATATGGAAGGGATAAGGGAGCCTAGAAGGTCTTGGTTTTTGGCTTTGTGTCCCCAGCCCTTATCTCAGTGCTTGGCTCATGGCAACCACTCAATGACTGTTCTTTCATCCACTCGTGATAATATTTAAGTTACAGGATATTAATATTTATATTATCTAATAACACTGATAATTGAGTTGATAAAATAAACAATGCTTAATCACAATATATCCCTGGCCAAATTTTCATGGTGCCTGTAGGTCCATGGGGTACTCACTGTCTTTCTCCATCCCACAAACCCAAACTGTCCTGTCTTCTTCCCTAGCTGTTTTCATTTCCTCATCTTGCCTCACCCCTATAAACAGATACTCCCCCTAATCAAAGGCCATTCTGCTGCCTTTCCAGACTGTATGGCAGCTCTCCTCTCCCAGTCATCTCCAGTGGGATGGAAAGAAAAGGGGACCTCCAATCAATCCTGCTTGTTGGAGCACATGACCTCTGACAGGATTGCATTCCAACTCTGAGCTTTTACCCCCTAAGCCACGACAGTACTATTTCTCTTTCCTGTTTAGGTGAACATTTCTCCATTATTTCTGGTCTCATTGGCAACAAAGTTGAATTGGAGGTAGTTTTATGCTGTTTGCCTCTGGCTGTGGGTGCCCTGGGCACCGCCAAATTTCTAGTTACAGCTTCCCTTCTTCAACCATAAATGTTCTCACCATTGAGAATGAGAAATCAGGAAATGGTAGCTGACTATATTTAACTGGGAGAGGAACTGGGGCTGAGCCAGTGGAGTCATGTGGGGCAAAGGTCAGAATGCGGGTCTCTGGTTTCCGTGTTTGACTGAACTTTACTAATTGCCACGGAATAACCGCTTACAAGGGGAGCATTTTAGAGAGGAAAATTGTGGGAGAAAAATGTAAAACAAATGTAAAGTTAAAAGTGTCCATGCGAGGAAGTAGCCCTTGAAAATCCTCCATGGACATTTGGGTTTTCAAGGCTATGCTCAGGTTCACAGGAATAACACAAGTCTTCTTTCCACTTAGTTGAGTAACCAAAACACCTCCCCAATGGAAAAAAAGCATGGGCCTGTGGAAAATGGGCTTGATCTCAAAATCAGAGGAAATGGGTTAAAATCCCGATTTTGCTATTCAATAGCTATGTGGCCTTGGGCAACTCACTTAACCTATGGGGCCTCAGTTTCTTTATAAAATGAGAGGGCTTGGATTTGGTCTCTGAGGTCCCTTGCAATTCTGAATCTATGATGCTATGATCTTTGGGTCACCCCTAGTGGTGTGACTCAGTAATTTTTCATTCTTACCAAGATGAAGAAAAGTAGGATGGAACTATGGTTAAAGAACCAGCTTGAACCCTGACTAGCTGCATGACCCTGAGGAAGTCACTTAACTCTGTTTACCTCAGGTTCCTCATCTATAAAGTGACCTGGAGAAGGAAATGGCAAACCACTCCAGCATATCTGCAAAGAAAGCCCCAAAGGGGGTCATGAATAGGTGGACATGACTGAGAAAAACTGAACAACAAGCCAGCATGGAAGTCAGGAAGAACTGCGTTTCAGTCCCACTTCTGATATAGCCTGGTGATGTTTGTGCTGGTTATGGACTTTGGATGGGTAGGTCACCCAACTCCTCAGCATCCCCAGGTGACTCTATGAAGGGAAGAAGGCAGATTTATAGCTGGAAGGGAATTCAAAGACCCTCTTATAGTCCAATCTCTCATTTTACAGGTGAGGAAACTGAAGCTCATAAAAGTAAGGTGACTTAGCCAAGGCCATACTGTAGCTGCTTACACGCGCTGTTGGAGACAGTTATACGGATGAAATCTTATGTCCAAATACAAGACAAAAAGATAAAGAATATTAGTTCAGTGTAGAGAAGACAGTGTAGGCTTTCAGGTCAATGAGCCCCGAAGAGACAGCAGCTCTGGGGCTGCGAGAAAAGCACTGAAGGTGAAGTCTCAAGACCTTGGTTCAAATCTTGGCTTTACTATGTGCAAGCTTGGGTGACTTGGGATGAGTTAATCATCTTCCTGTGCCTCGGTTTCCCTCATTGTAAAATGAGGGAGTTGGACTAAGCAGCCTCTGAGGTTCTTTCCTGCTCCCAAGTCCACTCTAGGAATAATAAATTTGCTCTCTATATGGCAAGCAGCTTTGGTCTGAGGAGCTCAAAGCATGCTGGGTAATACACTCTCACATGGAATAATGCATTTGCTCATCACAGAGGACTTTCTGAGATGATGCAGAGCAGCATGATGAATTCCTGAAAATATTAAAACCTAAAGGAAAAAGAACCCCGGGGGTGAAAACCCACTCTCTGTTCAATACACTCCTGGATGTACTGAGAATCGCTCTTCTCTCCTGCCTTGGAGTCCACTACCGGAATGACACCTCTAATTGTTTGGTTTCCTTCAAGTCTGAGTCTCCAGTGCTTTTATTCTTTCTTTCTTTGCTAATAGTCTGAGTCTCCCCATCCTGCATCCTTAAAGCACTATAGAAATGTGAGTCATTCAATATGGTGGCTGCCTACTGCAAGGATATGATGACAACAGGAGGGATGATGACTGATCTTTACATCATGGGAGTGAATGGCTTGCCCAGGGTCATGTAGAACTTACCCCTAGCCCTCAGTATCCTTAGTCCTCACCCTCTCTCCTTTGCTCCTGTATTATTGGAGCCAGCCTGGCCTGCTGGGACTGGAGTCAGGCCTTCACACCAGGGTCTTTCCAACTCTGAATCAGCAAACACTACTTTACTGGAAGAGACCCCAGAAATCATCTAGTCCAGCCCTCTCATTTTACAGATAAGGGAACCAAGGCCCAGAGAACTGAACTGACTTGAGATGACATGGTTCACCCAAGGTCACACAGGTAGAAAGTATCAGAGGGGAATTTGAACCCAGGTCCTCTGACTTCAGAGCCATGGCCCTTCCCACATTACCCAGATATGCTTGGCTTTATTTCAGAAGAAATATAAGAGCCACTTACGTCGTAATACATGTGCTGCCCAGGCCAATGCAAGGCTTTCTTTCGGGAGTCAGAGGGAAAGTCCAGGATTTCATGTCGATACGGATTACCTGAAAATCCCAGGGAAAAAAAAAACAAAACCCAACACTCAGGTGCCAGTGTAGACAGAGGCTGTGGGATTTTAAAGTCAGAAACAATCAGGTAGAATGGGGGAAGTTCATAAAGTTCATAAGCTGGATAAGTCACTTTACCTTTATGTCAATCTTCCAGTGAAGATTGACGTGATACCTGTTTGTAGAGTGTTTTACGGACATGATCACATTTGGTCCTCACAACAACCTCTGAGGTAAGTGTTGTGATTATCCCCACTTCACACATGGGGAAACTGAGGCTGGTGGGAAAGGGCTTCACAAACCTTAAAGAATCATAGAAATGTCAGCTCTGCAGTGTGGTAGGACTGTCCATGAGAAAGAGAGAGCACACAGTGGCAATGGGAGTGATAACGGTTGACCTTTATCTCACGAGAGGTGAGGTTCTATGATAAAGCACACATCCAAAAGAAGTTGGGACATCCTGCTCACCTCCTGATACAGAGGTGATGAAACTTAAAATGCTGAAAGAGAGGAACATTTTCAGAGAGGGCTAATGTGACAGCTTGGTTTGGTGAATCATGTGGTTATATATTGAAGATCTTATTTCTCAGGGTTTTTTATTTGCTCAATGGGAGGATGGGTATTGGAAGGACAGGTTAATTAAAATGCTTGTTAATTGAAAATATGAAATAATAATGATAAACTTTTATTTTTACAAAAAAAGTTTTTGGCCTCATGGAATTTTATAGTTACTTTTTCCACCTGAGAAACTTTTATCCATTCTTCTTAAAAGAGAAAAATAAATACCAAGCTTTCGCTCTTTCTACTGATCACTCAAAGAGAATGGGGTGGGTAGGAGTCTGTTTAGATACTCTTTCTTACACTCAAGCTTTCTTTTCAGAAGGAATCAATTTTCCCTTTCTTCATGCATCACTCTTATAAGCTTTTATTAGAATGAACCAGATCCTTGACCTTCCCCACATTTTCATTACTTCTAGAGACAAAACCAACTGCTTTGTCCTTTCCTAATGGAAATCTTTCCTAACTTCTTTAAAGCCTTTTGTGCCCATCACGAGCTCTGTCTCTTGACATGATTTCTTCTCCAAAAGTTTCTTGGAACATGTTAAATGTCTCAATTGCAGATATTAAAGTTTCAAAAGAAAACTCCCCTGGTTATTAGTCCTTTGTCCCAAATAAAGGCTATTCATGTTCAGCCAGCACAAACACCACACTTGTACTGAATACAGTGGTGATAGAAAGACTGGAGGCCAGCTCTAAGAGCGTGGCTGCTGATATCCTATTTCCTCTTCTGCTTATTCAAGTCACAGAGAAGAATTAGGCTCATTATTTTGAAGTCAATTCTCCTACCTCTTGAGCCCAGCAGTAGTGAGTACATAGCAAACACTCAATAAACATTTGTTGGTAGATGGGCTGATGAGAAAAATACTTCCTAGAACTTGGAAGGGAGGTCAAGGCTGGTCACATCAACGTGAGATAGGTTTCTGAAAAGTAGTCCACGTGGAGATGACAACTAGGACAATGAGAACATGAACAATGTGGGGCTAAGCCTTGGGGAATAAGCAAAGTTCAGGGGCAGGTAGAAGACAAAGGAGGCTGATTTACGGAGGAGAAGGATAGTAAGATCAGAAGATCAGAGGCTTCCAGCCAGCCTTACATGGCCTCTGGTCCGAACCCCTGAATTTTACAGATGGTGATACTGCACCTCAGAGAAATTAGGCGATTTACTGAAGATCTCAGGGATTATAAGTGACCAAGGCAAGTTATTCAAGACCAAACAATTTGACTCCAACTCTGGGGCTTTTTTTCCCCTATGGCAGGAGAGGTTTAAAGAGGAAATGATGGACAGAGAAGTCAAAGAGAATGAAGACTGAGAAAAGACCATGTTGCTCCTTATTTGGTAATTAAGAGGTCACTGGTGACTTTTGAGAGAGTATATCTGAGGAGCAGGCAGAATGGGTAGCTGTGGGGAGATGAGTCAGACAGCACCATGGACAGTGCCAAAAGGGTGGGCTGTAGGGAACCAGTCAAGGAAACTCTGAAAGCGCCCTTGGAGCATTGAGAGGAGCCAGATAGAAGGGAAGAGAGGCAGCTTGGTGAAGTGAATAAAGAGCTGATCTTGGAGCCAAGATGACCCAGGTTCAAGTAAGTCCTGCCTCTGACACATACTGGCTTGTGTGACCTTGGAAAGTTTCTTAAGCTCCTCTCTGTGCTCTGTCTAGACAACAGGGCAGGTACTAATCTGCATTGGTAGAGGAAGTGTCTACCTTGAGAACTCCCTATGCCAATGCAATCACATTCCAGTCCCTATATCTATAGATAGTGGGGAGGGGTCTGGAGTGCTTTGGGATCAGGCTGGTCCATAGATAGTGGCAAGAAGAGGATGTGGAAAGAATGAGGAAAACTTCACCTGCCAGGTGGGCTACATCTACATTTCCTTTATTAAGCATACCACCACCTCAGAGCCTCTTGTTACACCAGAGAGACAACAAAAGATATTTTTAAGAATCCATGTTGTAGAAAGGATTCTGGGTCAGGCCCAATGAATATTTGGAGTAGACAGCCTTCAGAGGTTCCTTCTAACTCTGAGATTCTGGGAATCTGTGACAGTCTTGCCTCTACCACTAGGTTGCTGTGTGATCTTCAGCAAGCCACTTTCCTTCTCTGAACCTTAGCATCCTTAGCAGCAAAACATAGTGTTGGACTCAATGATTTTCAAAGTCCTTTCCATGTATGACTGATTCCATGAGTCTATTTATCGGACAACTAAGTCTATCCTCAGCACCACAGGGTGCAGTTGATGTGGTCTCTGCCCTCAAGGATGAGTGGAGTGGGGGTGGGGGTGGGAGGAACATGTATGGAAAAATGAGAGAACAAGGTTGATCCTAAATTCAATGTATGTTGTTGGACAGAAATGCAAATTAGACAGCGAAGAGCACTTTCCCTAGATGTCAGCAAAGAAATCTTTACAGAGAAGGTGGGCTAAGCCCCAGGCTTTCATACCTCAAGGTGGCTTATGTGTTTGGAAGCAGGCAAGGCGGGCCACTGAACTCAAGATGTATGACCCATGGAAAGGGTCCCACTCTGACAACTCACCCCAGCCAGGCTTTTAGGGATATAAAGCAACTCATAGGACAACAGAGTCCATGGAATACTGTTTTATAATGAACATCTTCCTGAATGTTTCAAGGATCAGCACTTTTGTCTGTGTGTATCCTCCCTGTCCCAATCCAGTGCTGACTCTTCCCTGTTCTGGATGCACTGCAGAGGCCAAACAGCCCATCACTTTTTGCTGAAGCTGGTGATAAGGCTCCTTGGGGTTAGCCTCATCCTTAGAGAAGATTTCGAGAGGCAACCTGGTATATTGGATAGGGACAGGACCTGGAGTCAGAAAGATGTGGGTTCAAACCTTGCTTCAGACATTTGCTGTGACTTGGTGCAAATCATTTTTCTGGTCTGAATTTTGCTCATCTGTATGATGAAGGGCTTAGACCAGATAACGTCTGAGGCTCCTTCCAGCTTTGGATGTGTGATACTAGGGGACCTCACATGTCTCCATCCCCTCTCTGGGATTCAGTTTTATAATAAAAATAAAAATACTAATGACATTTATATAATACTTTAAGGTTTGCAATCACTTTACAAATGATATTTCATTTTTATCCCCACAACCCTAGGAGGGAGGTGCCCTTATCGTCTCCATATTTCAGATGAGCAAACTGAAGCAGACAGAAATTAAGCATCTAGGGTCACACAACTGGCTAGTGTCTCAAGCTGGATTTGAACTCAGGTCTTCCTGACTTTAGGTCCAGCACTCTGTCTACCGCAGAACCCGACTGCCTCATTGGTAAAAGGAGGTTGAACTTGTTGGCTCCTGAGGTCCCTTTCAGGTCTAGAACTAGGATGAAGTCATCGAACACATCAGAGCCACAGTTTGCTCATGTATAAAATTAAACGAGTCAGACTAGGTGGCCTCTGGGGGCCAGCTTTGGATCTGGGATCCTTTCAAAATGGACCGCAGTCTCTCAAAGCCGGTCCCGTGCCTTTCTAGTCTGGCGTAGGACCTATCAGAAGCTACATCCTGCTGGCATGGCCCTTGGCAGCCCAGGTCCAAGGCCACACCATGAGGAACCATGAGAGTGGAGGGATGGGCTTCTGATCCAAGTGACTGGACAGGGAGGACTGGGTCCAGCTCAGCCCACGCCAATCCATACATGCTAGGAGCTTCCTTCTTTCAATGCTGAGTCAAAAACAACAACCCCAGATTAAAGCAATAAGACCATGCTCAACATTCTTTTACCTTTTGTTTCCTTCAGAACGATTGTTTCATACGGCCCCGTGGGCATGGAAGCAGGAAAAGGCTGCTTGGCGCTCACAGCCAGGCCGGTGTTCATGTCCTTTGGGGAGGTGAAGCTTGGGAACATGGCGCACCGAGAGATGTGGGTCTGATAGGGGTGTCCAATTGGAAACCCCATGTTCAGTGGCCTTAGGGTTAGTTTCAGCAAAAAGAAGAGGAGGGAGATCAAAACAGAATGGAAATGAATACATCGATAGCATTAAGTCTGCTGTTGTCCTTGAATGGCCTGGCCTTCATAGGCATGGGTTCTAGTAACTTCAGCATAAATTAAGGAAAAATCATTTGTTTTTGAACTAGGCTGTGTTTACTAGTAGACCCCATTCTGTTCAACACA
The DNA here is from genome assembly GCF_011100635.1 of Trichosurus vulpecula. Classification (NCBI taxonomy): domain Eukaryota; kingdom Metazoa; phylum Chordata; class Mammalia; order Diprotodontia; family Phalangeridae; genus Trichosurus; species Trichosurus vulpecula. The sequence goes on from NC_050577.1 coordinate 16,760,726, forward strand.
ATTCAACAAACATTGATGAAGCCCATGTTGGATGCAAGGGTCTGTAGCCAGGCAATGAGGACAAAGACAAAAAAGGGAGCAGGGGCAATGCCTGTCCTCCAGGACCTTACATTTGCATGTGTGTGTGTGTGTGTGTGTGTGTGTGTGTGTGTGTGTGTGTGTGTGGTGGGGGGAGATTTACAACAGGTACACAGGTAACTAAATCTAGATTCTAGTATGTAGTATACTAGTATAGTATGTAGTATACTAGTACGGTATCTAGTAACTCAAAGCTACCTCAAGGGAGAAAGCGTGCATAACTGGGGAGAGATCAAGACAAATCTCAAGGCAAAAATCACCTCATTTTATTTAACAAGAATGCTGTAGATTTTTGGCTGCTACAACATAGGCAGTGGTACATGGGAAGAAAATGAAATGGTAGCCCCGGGGGAGGGGGCCACCCTTTTTTTTCTTTCGAAAAATGCCAATCATTAGTGGAAATGGAAGTAAATAAAAGGGAGAAAAGCCTTTGTTCCAACAGCCTTAACATTCTTCCCAGCTTTTCCCTTAGCTGTGGGCAAGGTTGGCTACAGCAGAAAATGGAGGCCATTTGCTGTGAGCTTCCTCGGGTGCCTCCTGCCCCTCTTTCTTCCTTCATCTCTGTCTCTCATGACAAGGTGGCTTTACCCCTGACCAAAGCCAACCCTTCCACCTGCTCAAGCCGTTCTATTCTTCCTGTGTCAATTCCTCTGCCATTCCCCAAATTGTCATTCATTTTCCGTCTCTCCCTTTGTACTGGTTCATTTCTTCCTGCCTACAAAGATGCCTATGTCTCTTATATCCTGAGAAAACCCTCCCTTGAGCCTTTCATCCCCATTAGGCATCAATATACCTATGTCTATCTATCTATCTATCTATCTATCTATCTATCTATCTGTCTGTCTGTCTATCTATCTATCTATCTATCTATCTATCTATCTATCTATCTATCTGCCGTTTGTAGCGAAACTCCTTGAAAAGAGGTCTACCACTGGTGCCTCCACATCCCGTCTTCTCACTCTCTTCTTAAGCCTTTACAATCTGGCTTCTGAATTCATCCTTCTACTGAAACTGCTCTCTCCAAAGTTACCACTAATCTCATAATTGCCAAATCCAATGGCCTTTTCTCAACGCTCATTCTCCTCAACCTCTCTGCACCCTTGGCCACTGATGATCTCCCTCTCCTCCTTAAAAATCTCTTCCCTCTAGGTCTTCAGGACACCCCTCCATGCTGGCTCTCCTCCTCTCTCTCTGATGGCTCCTTCTCTGTCTCCTTTGCTGGATCCTCCTCCAGATCACACCCTCTAGTCATAGGTGTCCCTCAGAGTTCTGTCCTGGGCCCTTTTCTCTTCTCTCTCCATATTACTTCACTTGGTGATCTCATCAGCTCCCATGAAAATGACCATCTCTTGCTGATGACTTAGATTCACTTTTCATGTCTTAACCTGCTAACCTCCCATCTCCCATCTCCCATCTCCAACTGCTCTTCAGACATTTTGAACTGGATGTCCAGTGGAATCTTAAACTCAATGTGTCTAAAACAGAGCTCATTATCTTTCCCCTAAATGCTCCCTGCCCCCTACCTTCTCTGTTACTGGAGAGGGCACCACTATCCTCCCAGTCCGCAATGCTCACAACCCGGACTCCTCACTCTCTCTCACCGCCATCTCCAACCTATTGCCAAGGCTGATTATTTCTACCACGGCAGCATCTCTCGAATATGCCTCCTTCTTTCCTCTGACACAGCCACCCCTCTGATGAAGGCCCTTATCACCTCCTACCTGCACTACTGCACTAGCCATCTGGCAGGGGCATCTGCCCATTTTGAATCTCTCCCCACTCCAGGCCATCCTCCATTCATCTACCCAAGTGATTTTTTCTAAAGTGCTGATCCAATTATGTCACCACCACCCCTTACTCAATGAACTCCTATCACCTGGAAGATCAAACAAAAAAGTTCTGTTTGGCATTCAAAGTCCTTCCCAACCTAACCCCCTCCTCCCTTTCCAGTCTTTTACAAACTTACTCCCTGATAGATACTCTTTGATCCAGTGACACTGGCCTCCTGGCTGTTCCATGAACAAGACACTACAGTGCTCCATCTTATGAAAATCCTCAGATCTCTTTGTCTAACGGTCCCCCATGCCTGGAACTCTCCCTTTTCTGCTCTGACTACTGGTCTCCCTGGATTCCTTTAAGTCCCAACTAAAATCTCACCTTCCACAGGAAGATTTTCCTAGCCCCTCATCATTCTAGGGCCCTCCCTCTGTTAATTATTTCCTATTTATCCTGTATATAATTGGCTCTGTGTTTACCTGTTGTGTCCCTCACTATATTACAAACTCCTTGAGGGAAGGGATTGTCTTTCACCCCTTTTTATATCCCCAGCACTTAGCACAGTGCCTGGCACACAGTAGGCAACCAATACAAGTTGAATGATTGATTGGGAATGAAGGGAAGCCCCCTGCCTCCCAAGGCCTCCACTGGCTAGCCCCTAGCCTTAGCCTGCCCTGTGAGCTTTTTAGAGATATTGCCATTCTATTAAAAAGAAATTGGAAAAGCTTCTAGCAGGGAAATGTCTGTGGAACCTGTCAGCACTACGTGCAGAATGCTAAAAAGAAGAGCTGTCTGCCTGAAAAACAGTCCCATTTTTCCATGTTGATGCTCTTCATTCTGTTAATTGCAGATAAGAAGAGGCTTGGAAATATTATGATTGGCTGCTCAAAATGATTTTTTTAACCCTGCAGACCTTAATTTTCAGGCTCTTTAAAATATGCTCTGTGTCAAGAAACACTTTACCAAAAAGGGAAAATTCAATTTTCATTTGCCGTTGGTTGGGTACTTAATGGGAGGAAAATCACTTAGAGTGGTAAATAAAGACTTTCTTAAAAAAGAGCCCCCTACCCCCTCCATGCACATAACTGCCCCCCCCACCAGCCTGCCCCCACCCCCACCCCCGTAGGGCAGGGGCTGCCTGGCAAGCCACCCAACATTCTGGATTGGGGTGAGCAGAAGAATACTCACTCTGCTATGGTATTGGGTGGTTTAGGAAGCCTGGGAGAGAAAAAAAGGGAAACAGAACAAAATGACATTAAGGAAATGAGGTTAAAGGGAAGCTTTTTAAGAAACAAATCAATCTTTAAAAATCAAAGAACAAAAAACAGCCAAGCACTGACCACACCAAACAGTCGGCGTCACGTCTATTTGCAGGTGGCTCAGAGGCCAAGCTTTGCCCTTCCTCTCTTCTTCCCCTGGCTTCCATTCTAACTGGAACAATCCACTACCCACTCTGAAGGGAGAGTTTGGCAGCTACCTTCTGTCCCTGAGATAATCACACTCTGGCTTCTGGCTATCTCTGGTCTTACTATCAGCCAGGGCTCACACTGTGCCAGGGACTTGGAAATCCTGTGATTGTGTGGGCCTGGCTTAGGTTCATGACCTCAAAGGAACCTGTGTAAGCCTTTGCCCTACTGGACAGGAACTGTGAAGGCACCTACGTCATCACATGATTTCCCTCATCTCCAGATGATGTAATGGCTGTCATTAGTACATGCTGATCTGGGAGGCTCTGCCCCCAAGCCTTCACTCCCCCTTCCCAAGCCCAACCAGCTGAGCCCAAAGTTGGTCCAGCCAAAGGTTCTGGAGCTGTGTTTATATTCTAGGAAATCTGGCATGGTTCAAGATCTGACCAATATAGCTCTCATTTAGAGGAGGCTTTATTTAAGGTTTGTAAATTTGATTGGCAAGACAGCCCTGGGAGGTAGGCCCTCTTCTTACTCTCTGGAGGAAGGAAGTGGCTTGCCCGGGGTCACCCAGTTAGTAAACCCAGGAGTCCTTTCCTAACTCCAAGCCTAGGACTCAGCCCACTACAGCTACAGCCTGCCTCCTTTGGACTTTAGCTCAACAACAAGAATGAGTCTGTGTAAATATCGGTAGGATAGGGTACGTGGAAACAGGGGTTAAGGTTTATTTTTCTGTTTCCAGATTTTAAAATGATTTGAGCTCTTTTTTTCTTAAACATACAGACACAGACAGACGCAGACACAGAAACACAGATACAGAGTTTCTTTAAAAAAAAAACCTCAAAATAACACCCTCCCCCTAAATTTGATTTTAAAGGTTGTAGCATGGAAAATGCACTTTGAACTTGGGGTCAGAAGATTTGGATTCGAATCATCAGCTTTACCCCCTAATACCTTCATGAGCTCAGGCCAGTCACACGCCCAATAATGCCACCCCCTTCCTGTCCCCTCCATCTCCTGACTCTGCTGGCTGGATGTCCCCCATGCTTGGAAATCTGTCTCTCTTCTCTTCTTTACCTTCTGGCTCTTTTCAAGTCTCAGCTAAATTCCTGCCTTTCACAAGAAGCCTTTTTCAGCCCTCCTTAACCTTACTGCCTTCACTCCAAGACTACTCTTAATATATCCTATATATAGCTGGTTGGACATAGTTCTTTGCATATTGACTTCCCCACTCAGGGTGTGCTGGTATAAATATTTAACAACCAGCTGCATGACATACTGTTAAGTTTAATCTGTACCACTTTCTTAAGTCTAGACAATCAATAAAACAATAAATCAAGCGCTGATTTGTAGTATTTGTCAATTTCTGTGGTGTAAATGCTCATGCTGAAAATTTAACAATTGGCTCTCTGGCTCCAGCTGGCTCTGGAACACCCTTGTCACCATTAGACCATGAGTTCCCTGAGGGCAGAGGCTTATTTTATTTCATTTTTGTCTTTCCTTGTATCCTGAGTGCTTGGTGCAATGTCTGGCACAATAGCTCGATAATGCTACCTGACTGTATCTTCCATATTCTCTCTTGGGGCCTCAGTTTCCTCAGTTGTAAAATGAGGAGAATCAGACTTGATGACCTTCCAAGTCCCTTTCATCTCTAAATCCACATGATCTTATGACAGTCATTGCAGTGGCTTATTAAGATTAAACATGGTCTGGACCGGTTTTTGTGGTGACGGGAAGCTATGATGAAGGAAATGCTCCTTCAGGGTATAATAAAAAACTGTTTCGCCACTTATTTTAGAGTAACCTAGAGAAGTAAGAGGTCAAGTGACTTGACCAGGGTGACACAGTCAGGACACATTAATGATAGAGCTGGAACCTGGGTCTTTCTAACCTCACTATCCAGTATACCACACTGCCTCTTAAGGTTCGATTCATATTCTCTAACAACAGCAGAAGAAATGCACCCGAATTTAGGTGTAAATAATACCAACTGACATTCATATGGCAATTCAACATGCAGAGGGCTTTAAATACAGGCTCCCACTGAGCTTCTCTCAAGGTCATTACTACAGGGCTTGTTTTTCTTATTTTACAGATCAGGAAACTGAGGACCAGAGACTGGTCTGTGGTCACACAGGTACTAAGTGTCAAAGATGGGATCTGAATCCAGGTCCTCTAGCACTCTCTCACTAAACCACAGAGCATTCTTCCATTTATAAATGGACTATATTCTCATCCTGTTGGGCGTTCAAACGACAAGTGTATCTTGGCGCTGGGTTAATTTTCTATTCCATCTGTGACTGGGATGTAAAGAGCTCCCGGTAAGGAAACTCCCTCTAGCTATGTTACTATCCAAGAAAGTCTCTTTAAAATACTTGGGCCAGGCTGGCAAATCAAACTGAAAATAAATTGGATGCCGTCAGTCAGCTAAATACCCAAAGCACACTGCAAACTCCCCAAATGATGGACTGCAGCCCGCAGAGGCTCAGACAGCCCATTTCCTGAACCTAAACCAGCTCATCAATTTTCCTGTCCTGCTGAAAGATTATACATCTGCTTTGCAAGGACCAGACTCAGGCAGCCCAGCATCCCTGAAAAAAGTAGCAGGACCAGTTGCTCATTGCATGTGCTTCTGGTGCCCTCCAGTGGCCAATGTCGATATTGACATTTCAATTTCTCAAAAAAGTTACAAAAGATGTTTCAAATAAAAAAAAGAAACAGACACTTTACCCTAGAACTTTAGAATATTCAAGGTGGAAGGGCCTTTGGACAACTCTGAGAGATTCTAGATTTAAAAAGTGTGCAAATGCTAACACTACACATTGGTTTTGGAAGAAGGTAGAAGGCAAGGTGTGTATCTATAAATATGCATGCATTTAAGCTGTGAAAGCTTAAAACCACACTAAGATTTCTGGGACACCCTGCATATTAAAAGTGATAACAAAAATAATAATCTATTTATTTACTAGCGTGGAGCAGCAACCTATGGAATTTGCTAACCCATGAAATCACAATTTAGCTAACCCCCCAAAAAGGAACCCCATAATAATTTTATTTCTATTTCTGTGTTCACTTAAGTCTTCCTGTAAGAATGATGAGCTTTTCTACCTAATTAACAATAAAATAGCTTACTTTTATTTGGGATATGCATATGGCATGCCACACACACCCTAAATAGTTGTGTATAAAAATAGAAAATAATATCTACAAGAGAAGGCTAAAAGAAGCCAGAATATTTGGGCTGGACAACTGGGGGCTTTTAGCATAAAATGAAGCAGTTAGTCAGCAAGCATTTATAAGGCCTTTGGTCCCTGAGATAATCACTCTCTGGCTTGTTGATGTTTGCCAGGGCTCCTCCTGTGCTGGGGACTTGGAAATCCTGTGACATTTTGGGTCTGGCCCAACCTCATGACCTTAAAGGAGCCTCTCTGAGCAGGCACTTGTCTACTGTGCCACGTGATACAAAGAAAAGGGAAAACCCTGATCTCACCCTCAGGGAGCTTGCAGGCTAATTGGAGAGACAACTCATAAATAACTGGGCTCATGCAAGATAAATTAGGGGCTCTTAGGCCAGACACAAGGAAGGACTTTCTACCAGCAGAATCATGCTATATTGGAATTCCAGCTTGTTTGTTCCACAGTCAATCTTCTGTCTGAGATGGATTCAATAGACGTCTACAAAAGAAAGGTAGGAAGCAGATGGAGAATCATGAAGTTATCACCTGCTTCCTCAGGTCTCACAAGAAGAGACGATAGAACAAGGCCTAGAATCCAGGATCCCTGACCCCAGTTTGGTTCTCTTGTTCCTGTACCAGAAATGACCGGGATAAAAGCCCTCTGACCAGGAATCAGAGCTCCTAACATGCCACTCCCAAGCTATTTTCTGATGACTATAAATGATCTGACATTCTGCTTATCAACTTACAAATTCCCTTTTTTAGTCGTCACTTTTTAATCTCCTAGAAGAACATGAAACGTTTGTGCTACACAGCGATCTCCCTCCACCCCAGAAAAGCTTCCAGCATCCTCACAGCCGACTAAAACTTACAAGGAGTCATTGTTATAAAGGTTACTCTTCTTGTTCTGGGTCACATGATAGAACTGTTGGATGGGAACACCTCTGAAAGAAAAGAAAAACGTTTGTTTAGTTTTAGAGTCCAACCCACAAGGAGCCCTTTTCTCAGTCCTCGGAGAAGAAAGTTGTCGGAACCTCACCAAACACATGAAAATGTTCATTTCAATCCATCCAACATGAGGCATCTTAGTACATGCCAGAGACGGTGCTAAGGCCCTAAGGTCCAAAGACAAAAGAGTTCCTCCTGCCCTCGAGGAGGTTACATTCTCCTGGGCGGTGGTATATGCCATGAAGACAAAGGTTCCTGGGAATTCGAGCAGTGATAAGTCATTTTAGAGCAGGGCACGGTATCTGCCAAGTACCATTTTCTATCGCTTTGTCTGCTCTGGGTTTTCCATTTTCTCAGGGATTCTATATTTGCAGGATAAAAGCTAACGGGTAAATGATTTTTTATTGTGCTGATGTCGCCTTCATTTCCAAATGTGCAAGTGAATTGTTTTTAAAGTAATGATTTTTTTTAGTTATTTTTTTCAGCAATTTGGCAATGTGGCACCTAAACTCACAAAATCATAGGGTCATAGGTCTAAAGATGGAAGGGATCTTGGAGGTCTTATCTTATCCAACCTTTAATTTTGACAGATGAAGAAGCTGAGACCCAGAGAAGGTTCAGTGACTTGCCCCAGGTCACTTGCCCAAGGAAGTAAGCAGTAGAGTTGCCACTTGAACCAAGGTCCTTTGCCTCCAGATCCAAAGTTCTTTCCATGTACCACGTACCACATGCCACGTACCATGCTGACTTCATTGCATCGTGCTTAAGTCCTTCTTCTCTTCAAGGATTTTTGCTCATTAGGAATAAAATATGGCAGGACCCACCAGGAGCCAATTCCCTTAAGGGGGCTGTGTTTGACATCCAGCAGGGCTGGGTAATGAGATTTTCTTTAGCTGGCAACCCCCTCAGTGAGCAGAAGCTCTCTCAGAGATACTGCCCATGCTCTGTCATGGTTTCCCCAGCCTGACCATAAAGATGGAGGAGGACTTTGGGTCTCTGAAGTCTTGGGGGTAAGAGGGGCCAGGGGGAATTCATTGCTGCAGTCCTCATGACTTCATTGTATAAAAGGGGACTCAGCTACTGCATCCCATCCACTATCTGTGGCTCATTCCATGAGGATGGAAGCTTCTTCAGAGAAGAGATGATTTCATTCTTTGTATCTTCAGTGCCTGGCCCAGGGCTGGGCACACAGTAGGCATCTAACAATTCTTGTTAACAGATCCACCCCTTGAACAATAAAGTCTATTCTGTGCATGCCCAAACACAAGGTGGAGAATGTGGATTCAATGCCTTTAAGCTCCCAAAGCTGAGAATGAAACAAGTGCTTTCCTTTGGAGAATAAAGACCAGGAAGAACAGCATTTATCATTCACTTCCTTCTTTCTTTGAGAAGCTTCCAGGCCCTGATTATAGCCCAGGCATCCCCAGTGCTCAGGATTTTGCAGTTATTTGTGGGTGATGGAAGAGTCAGATTTTTTCATCCCTCTTTACAATGGGCCACATTCCATCCCCTCACATGGAAGGACATTTCAACGGGCATTTTTATTCTTTGAATACAATGATGAGTGAATTGCCAAAGCACCAGGGATTCAACGGGGTTTTCATATGGGGACAATTCATTCAGTTCAGTGGTTAAAAAACAAAACAAAACAAAAAAGCCCCCAAAGCCCCCAAACCGCCTAACCCCCCAAACCAGCCTCTTCTGTGCTATGTTTCCTAATCACCAATGAGCCTGAGAGAGCACCATTGTGCCCAGGCTATAGCAGCCACCCCTGCAGTAGCTCATGCCTGAAACTGGGCCCCTCCTAGTTCCCCGGGAGTGAGGCAGGGCGGTTCTGGGCATACTTCCCCCACTAAGGGACGGCCACTGCCACATATGTATCACTATCTGCCATTTTGCAGATGGAGAAACTGAGACTCAGAACTGGAAGAGGCATAAGCTGTGTTGGAGTCAGCTCACTCTGGCTCCGGGAAACTGGTTGTTAAATGTTTAGTGTAAACATTTACACCTTGGAAATAGGCAGATGTTACAAATCAGGGCTTGATTTATTGTTTTGGCAACTGTTCAGACTTAAGAAAGTGATAGAGAGAAATAATGTGCATCGAACTTCACAGTGTCTCCTTTTGGAGAGGTGGTTGTGAAACATTTCCCAGCATAGCCCTGGATATAGAGCTAGTAGGTGCCAGGCCTCCTGCCTCTCACTATGAGCAGGGATGATCCCTTTTAAAAAATATTATTTATTTATTTCTAACACTCTTTTAAAACATTTTCTTGAGTTCCAAATTCTCTTCTTCCCTCCACTCGCTGAGAAGGCAAGCAACAGGATATCAATTATGCATGTGAAATCATGCAAAACATATTAGGGAAGATGTTTTTTAATAAACTAATTAAGATGCAGAGAATATGATTTCTTTTTTTTTAAGTTACCATCATTTCCATTCTCAAGAACATGAAGGCCCTGGAAAGGAAAAAAGCTGATTATAGGGTTAGGGTCAAGGGGAACAGAGAGACAGGACATCCGTTTCACTGGATCCCATGAATAGGGAAGACCTCTCCCTCCAGTGTTCAAAGGATCCTCTGAGAAGGCTTGAAGGGGAGATATGGAAAGGAGGGTGGGTACACCTCGGGGAGCTCCTGGGAAGTGCTGATGGTTAACTCATCAATACTGTTCTCAACCACCCATTGAAAAAACCGCTTATGGCTGTTCTGAATGGGTTACCACCTAATGGTACATTAGGGAAGCCAGCATAGGTCTGCATCTCGATCTAGGTTTACCTGACCTTCAGGCTTGGAGCATGGTCCCCTGAGGAGCACACCACGACTTTAGGCCACACTAGGACAGATGAAACCACCTTAGTCCAAAGTTGAATCACTGATATTTTTATCATAAAACACTTATTCTATTCAGCACTAAAAAGTCTAATAAACGGAGGTGGAAGCATCCAGATCGATGAAGTTTGTTTTTGGTTTTACATACTGATCACACAAAGACATGAATCTGCTTTACAGATGACTCCGCTTTCTGGTGCCCAGAACTGGGGACTTTTCTTAGTCACCGGGAGACCCCATTTTGGACAATATGGGAGGGTTTTAAATTTAGGGCTATACATAATACTACCGGAGCCAGCTCCCCATTAGTTGCATAGCTTTTTCCAGTCTGTAGGAACTGGAATATTAAACTTTCATTGCAGAAATAAGACACTTAATAGTTCCCAGTCACAGAGAATAAATGTGTCTGTCTCCTTAAAGATGAGAACATGACAGTGAGTCATTCTGGAGAAAAGTATTGAGGTCAACCCTGGCTTTTAGAGAGGTTAGACCTGCCTGGAGGGTGCCAGGAGCACCAGAAGCGGGCATCACCTGGGATGCAGCTTGGTGGGGGAATGAAGGGGACCCGGGGACACCTGACAGGCATCTATACTGATCTATACATCTATACATTAAGGGGGACAATTGGGACTTCCTGGGGAGGGGCTGGACAGAGGAGGAAAGAGGCAAGGCTCATTCAGCTCATTCAGCTGCTTGCAGTAGGAATGCTTTGCACTTATATAGGGGACACATGATCTCTTTGGGGACTCCATCCCCCATCAGCCTATGTCGATTATACTGGATGATGCTGTGTGCTGCAGATGCATTTGCTGTTCATTTGTTTCTGTTGTGTCTGACTCTCCATGATCCCACTTGGAGTTTTCTCGGCAGAGATACTGGAGCAGTTTGCTATTTCCTTCCCCAGCTTATTTTACAAATGAGGAAGCTGAGGCAAACAGGGTTAAATGACTTGCCTGGAGTCACATATCTATTAAGTGTCTGAGGCCAGATTTGAACTCAGGAAGATGAGTCATCCTGACTCCAGGCTTAGTGTTCTGTGCACTATAGCACCACCTAGGGGACCCATGCTAAGGTAAGTGTCAGTACCTCCTGGGCTTCACACAGGCTTATGGGGGATGGAATTCTTAGGAGACTAGATTCTGTCTATATCATTACTTAAATATCAAATATGTCATATCACAATTACACCAAGCTTGGTCCTTTCCCCTCTTTGTTCCAGTCATTTCTTATATTCTGTATGATTTTATTTAATGAGATGGGTTTTGGGGGGAGGGTAAAGAAGGGAGGACACAATTAACTAGGACCAAAGGGAAAACAAACCCCATAAAAACCCCATGTACCTTGGCCATGGGTCTCCACCAAAGCCATAATGCTTGTGTCCTTTGCTGAATAAGCGAGGAGGCTCCGATTTTGGTCTGTGCTCTTCTGGCAGTGAAATTGGTACCATGGCGCCATATTCCCGTTCTGTTCCCCATGGGAGTTGAGGTACTCGGTGTGATTGCCTGAATTCCTGATATCTATATATAAAGAAAGCATGATTGATTTCACCAAAGCTGTTATTATTTAAACTTCTCAATGTCTAGAAGTCTGGGTCACTGTTGGGGGTGAGGCAGGTGGCCTGGTTGTCATGGACAGAAGCTGTAGAAGTAGGGGGGGAATGCAATGCTAGGAGGATGTCAGGAATTAGGCAGATGGCTGGAGTGCACGGCAAAGGGGATGTATGGAAACCACCCTGGGGGGACAAGTACTAGAATGTAATAGGGGATTGAATAGAAGTGACAGGTTGGGTATTATTTGGTGAGGTTGGTGGGTGAATGAAAATGTGGGCAAGTGGAGAGCGGGGGAACAACGTGCTCCCAATGGCTTTCCTTCCTCAGCATGATCCTCATGGTGTAGATGGTATGTGGGGGAGGAGAGTAAGAGAGGTCCCTTCAGTGGGGGCTTGTGGTCTCATGGCTAACTCCTTTCCTCTTTCTCCTCTCTCCCCAACAAGCATACACACATACACACTAGAGACAAATATATATATATATGTGTATACACACACACATGCACATGCATATACATATACAAGCAACACAGAAAGTACATACACACATACGTGGACATACATGGAGCATCTACCCCAGGGGTGTTCAATGACAACCTTTTTAAAAGAACAACTAACCGGAATTAAGGCTGAGGCTCGGCTCTTGGGTTTCCCGTTTCCCAGAGCGCCGGGTTTAGGAGACGGGCGGCCCGCAGACTAAGAAGGAACTTGAATAGAATTTTCAGAGCAGCGGAGAGGAGAGCGCTATTTGTACCTCCACTGTTGGCCCAGTGGGAAGGGAAGAAATTCCCAATGGCTTATAAGAGTCTGCTATGCTTTTGGAGAGAACGATAGTTACCTGCCATTGAGATCTGCCTATGACTCAACCCCTTGATGTCTTGTGAAACATTCCTGCCTCCAGAGATGTCCCCTTCCCCAGAAGGCCCCAGCCTCATAGTATATTGCTCAAAGGACACTTTGCCAGTATAGAATGTTGGAAAATCCAGCACCTTTCAGAGATGCCTGGGACACTGAAAAGTCAAGTGTTTAACCCAGAGTCACACAACTAGCCTGTCTCAGAGGCAGGACTTGAATCCAGGCCTTCTTGACACAAAGACAGACCTTTAACCCAATAGCTCCTCCTCTCCCTCCCCTCCCCTCCTCTCCTCTACTTTCCTCTCCATCTCTCTTGCCTCCTCCTCCTCCTCTTCCTCTCCCCTCCCCCTCCCCCTCCGCCTCCTCCTCCTCTTTGCATGAATCTCATGCAAATCAAAGGGAGCATCAATAGATTGATTGCCACAGGAAATAAGAAGTCCTACTTCATTCTGTACTGGGCAGGCCCCCCATGAGAAACGTGCGGGTCCAGCCAAATGGCCACACCTGGAAGACCTGGAGAAAGGACAAACCTAGGACTCGGAGGAATGGGGGAAGCTTGTTTCACAGGCATGGTCAGAGAAGGCAGGCTGATTTCCCTTCCTCTGGGAGGCTCAGGGAGGGAGTGGGTTAGCTGGGCTTAAAAATCAAAGAAGTTGGGGTACTTGCTCTGGTCTGTGGGAACCCAAACTGCTGGAAATGAGCCCAGCCTGACAGAAAGCTACCAGCATGGGGGGGGTGGGGGTAGGAGCAGAAAGTATGTGCCTGAGTAGGAGTCAGGAGATTTGAGTTCAAATTATGGCCTTGACAGTTAACTCTTTTTGTGACCATGGGCTTTATGAGAAGTAGAAAGGCACAGCAGAATAGGTGTTGAGTTTGGAAGCAAAATGCCTGGGTTTGATTCCTGTCTCACCACTGACCAACCAATGAGCATTTATTAAGCACCTATGTGCCCAAGACTGTGCTAGATTCTGGGGAAACTGAAACCCCATGTAAGAAGTGACTGTCCCAAGGTCCCATAGGCTAGCAGTAAGTGTGATCGTGACATTTGGTTGAATGTTGGTCTTCAGTCCTTGAGGGTAGAGACCATCTCATTTCTGTGTTTGTGTACCCAGCACCCAGTCCGGTGCCTGGCATATCATAAGCAATGGGAAAATCTTAAAGCATTACATGAATGTCACTGTCATCACCTTCATCATCATCATAATCTTCATTGTTATCATTTTATCTGGAATTGTGATGGACAGTTTCCTACTTACATAGTGTGTCTTGTATGTACAGTTAACCCCCCATTAGAACTTGAGCTTCTCACAGACAGGGACCGAGTTCTTTTGCCTTTCTTTGTATCACAAAGGCTTGGCACAGTGCCTGGCACGGAGCTGGTATTCACTGACTTCTATAGTTGGTGTAGACAGCTCCCAGTGAGGGAACAGCCTTTACCATTGGAGATCTGCTGCTGTTTGTTCCAGAGAGTCTCAAGGAGTCACTTAGGGTCCCTGAGAGGTAAAAGGACATGTCCAGGGTCACCCAGTCAGGATGGGGCAGAGCTGGGGACTTGACTGGGGGAGCTGAATAGCTGTTTTCAAGTATTTGCAGGAATCTCTTGTGTGTTGGAGGGATGAGACTGGAGTGTTTATATTGCCTCGTTCTGTTCGGTCTCAGAGGACATGGCTAGGAGGAATGGGTGAATTCCTAACAATAAGAGTTATCCAAGTGGGATGGGTGGCTGCCTCAGCAGGAAATAGGTTCTTCCTTCACCTTGGGTCTTTAACAAAGACTAGAGGACTTGTTTTCCCTCAAAGACTGAGTCTCTCCATCTTACCCAGGCTACAAGTGTGGGACCTACTCCCAGGGCTGATTCCACTCTGACTGTCAGAGGGCCTTTGACCTTCACCACCATTTTGGGACCCTGGCTGGTTTGCCCCTGTTTAGGCAACCTGGTGGATGCCCAGTCCAGGAGGCTTACCATGTTAATGCCAAAGTTGGAGCAGACACCTGATTGGTACAGCAGCTTAAAGCTCCCTACCTTAAGGAAGGATCTACCAGCTCCAGCCTGCCTGGTAGCTGAGATAATGACCCAATGCACCCCTGTGCCTGGCTTAGAGGATTGTATTAATATTAATAACAATTACTGACATTTCTGTAACACTTTGTAGCTCCCAAAGTATTTTACACCCATCATCTCATTTGAGCATCACAATGAGGTAGCTATTAGAAGTATTACTATCTCCACTTTACAAGATGAGGAAACTGAGGATCAGAATAGTCAAGAGAATAGCCCTGTGGTGTCAGAGGCTGTCTTGAAACCCAGCTTCTCCTGGCTCCAGGTCCAGACCTTTCCCTCTGCTCATGCTACTTCACTCATCAGGTCCATTGTCGAATGGACTGGAGGACCTCTGAGACCAACACAGAGCTAGAATTTCTGAGGGGTGAAGGGTACCTAATCTAATCATCATTTTACAGACTGAGGATCAGGGAAGTTAAGGTTTAATGACTTGCCCAGAGTCATGCCAGTCTCAAGTGACCAAAGCAGGATCTGATATTTAGGTACAGTGGAATAGAGCCTGGAGTCAGGAACACTCATCTTCCTGAGTTCAAATCTGGCCTCAGACACTTAATTAGCTGTGTGACCCGGGGTAAGTCACTTTACCCTGTTTGTCTCAGTTTCTTCATCTGTAAAATGAGTTGGAGAAGGAAATGGCAAACTACTGCAGTGTCTTCCCAAGAAAACCCCAAATGGGGTCACAGAGAGTCGAACATGATTGGAAAACGACTGAACAACAAAAACTTCTGACTCTAAAATCCTGCCTTCTTTTCTTCGGACTGCAATGTAGGGATTCCATAAAGAAAAAGAAACAAGGCTGATGAGCACGTAATTGAAGTCAAAGGACCTGGATTTGACAGCCAGCTCTGCTACTTACTACTCCAGTCTGATCCAGTGAGCATTTATTAGGGGCCCACTATATAGGTAAGGCATCGTACCACCAACTGAGATCCATATACAAACCGAAAAATAGTCCTCCTGATGTTCCCCTTTGCCCCCTGGGTGAGTCTGGGCCGGCAGCTCTCCCTCTCTGGGCTTGGCCTTCCACGCGGGCGAAATGAAGGGGGTTGGACCAGAGCCCCCGGGGCGTTCGACCAGAGCCCCCGGGGCGTTCTTAACCTATTTTCCACGGACTCCTCCCCCTCCTTCCAGCCATCTAGTGAAGCTCATGCACCCTTTTTCAAGAAAGTAGTTTTTAAAAGTAGTATTTTAAAACTTATTTTTTTAAATCTAGATAATTGTTTATCTATTTTTAAATGGAAGGAAACGCTGGATTTCAGTTAGAGAACAAGGATAATAAAGATGGAACTTGTTCCCCGTCAACAAGTTCATGGACGCCCCCTCCCCAGCCCCGCCAGGATCGCGGACCCCTGTTAAGAAGTCCCGCAGAACAATCCGACTCCTCATCTGATGCTTGACTCGACACCACGCTGCGTTCTGGCTGCAAACACTCTCTTCTCTAATTGCTTTGATGGAGTTTTATTTCTCTTAATTTCTTCAAATTGTACAAAAACACCATTTTTCTAAAAGGGACCCACATCTGTCAGACGTCTCACCACCCGACGAGCAACAGTGGCACCTAGTGGCCGATGAGCCCAATTACAAGCGGGAGCCGCGGAGCGCTTAAGGGAACATGGCTGAGCGATTCGGTCCTGGGATGTGAGTTCAACCACAGACACTAAGAGATGATGGACGCCTACGGAGTCATCTAGCCCCCAAGCCCCACCCCCACCTACAGTAAAGAGGCCCAGGAGTGACCAGTAGGGAGAGTGGAGGTGATTTCTGGTGTGCCTCCGTGTCACCTGCTGTCCAAGAACAGGGTCTAAAAGTGCTAGAAAGCGGAAAGACTCCCTCCACCAGGCTGGCATGGATGTTATCAGCGCTCAATGAAATTAGGCAGACTTAAGCTTCCCAGAAATACGCACTACTGTGTGAGCAACATTGCCAGCATGTTAATAAGCAGAGCTGACTTTCATAGCAGGCTTTGTGGACAGAGAGCCAGCCTCAGAGTCCAGAAGACCTGCATTCAAATCCCACCTGCGATATCCTCATTTTGTGACCCTGAACAAGTGGTTGAACTCCTAAGTGCATTGGGGGACTCTTCAAGCCTGAAAAATGTCAGTTACAGATCCACATGGGTGGGGAGAGTTCTGTCATCCTGAGTTCCCTGGCTGTAGTGACTAGTCCTGATATACACGTCTGTCTCTCTATGCATTTATCTGTCTGCCCAACCATCTGTCCATCCAGCTATCATCCATCTGTCTGCCTGCCTGTCTCTATCCCTCTATCTGTCCATCCATCTATCATCTATCTATCCATTTATCTGCCTGTCTCTATCCCACTATCTGTCCATCCATCATCTATTTATCCATCTATCTGTCTCTATGCACTGTCTGTCCATCCATCATCTATTTATCCATCTAGCTGTCTGTCTTTATGCACTGTCTGTCCATTCATCTATCATCTATTTATCCATCTGTCTGCCTCCCTGTCTCTGCAGTAATAATAGTGATAATAACAGTTAATATTTATATAACACTTACTGTGTGCCAGGCACTGTGCTAAGTGTTTTACAATTATCTCATTTGATCCTCACAATAACTCTGGGATGTAGATACTATTATTACCCATATTTAACAGATGGGGAAACTGAGGTAAACAGGGATTCAGCGACTTCCCCAGGGTCACACAGCTGGTAAGTGTCTGAGATTTGATTTGAACTCAGGTTTTTCTGACCCCGGGCCCAGTAATCTTTTCATAGTACCACCTAGCTGCTCTCTCTCTTTCTCTCTCTCTCTCATCTACATATCTACCAATCTATCTGTCTAGCTATCATTTACACCTATCGATCTACCACTATATCATCTGCTTGTCCATCCATCCATCCATCCATCCATCCATCCATCCATCCATCCCTCCCTCCCTCCATCCATCCATCCATCCATCCATCCATCCCTCCATCCATCCATCCATCCCTCCATCCGTCCACCCATCTGTCCGCCCATTCATCCATCCATCCATCTATCTATCTATCTATCTATCTATCTATCTATCTATCTGTCTGTCTACCTCTCATACTCGTAACTTCTTTATAATGGGGAAGTGCCACAGGAGGAAATACCCTCCCCTGATGCAGCTTGGTCATCTTCTCTGTAACTTCTAGCCTTGAGAGTTGCTTGGCACCTGGACAAGTTAAGTGACCTACATATGGTTGATCACATAGCCAGGATATGTCAGAATTGGACTTGAACCCAGCTATTCCTGGCTTCCAGGTGAGCTTCCTAATGATGCTTCCCTTTCCCTTCCTCTCCCCCTCCACACACATACATATACATACAAACATAGATACACACACATGTACAATATAGCCCTTTAGATATTCAAATCACTTTTTAAAACAGATTGTATTGTGATCTCATTGGCATAGGGAACTCCTAGTGAGAAACTTTCTTCCTAATTTCTCAGTTTCCTCATCTGTAAAATGGGCAGGGGTGGGAGTCGATGGTCTCTGAGGTCCTTCCCACTATATCCAAGATCATGGAACCCGGATCTGTCATTGCTAGTTGCGTGACCCTGACCAAGTCCCTTCTCTAAGGGGCCCTGGTTTCCTCATCTGTCAAATCGGAGGTTGCACTAGATTTCATCATGGGTTCCTTCCAGTTCTAGCTATGGGATCCTACTTATGGATTTTGCTTGACCACCTGAAAACTTCCGAGTAAATCACAACTGGGGCCAAATGAAATCAAAGATGAAAGAAAAATGCTAATCAGATGGAGTGACCCTCTGTGGTGGGGAGCTGAGACCACAGCTATTAGCAACAGTCTCAGAATTCTTTAGCAGAATGTTACTCCTGGTGAAACATTGTACTTGTTTCCTATATCTCTAAAATAACCCTCCCTTTTCTCCCCTTCCCACCAAAAAGTTGCTTAACAGATCAATTTATAAAGGGAGGCACTAAATGCATTATATACAGCTAGAATTCATCAGTGGGTATATTTTCTGGCACCTGTGCCAGGTTTGCATGATAACCCAATGAATGCTGTATTCTCATAGTATTTTTAAGGTGACAGATGCAGGATTTCTTCAGCCTTCTCACTGGAAGCAGATTTTTTTTTTTTGTCACTCATTCTTTCTCCTGTGACAGATGCATTGTGTTTCCTCATTTTTTATTTTAAGAGGCATCTTTCTAAAAGTTCCTAATGGCTGTAGATGCTACAAGAATTATTCTGAATGCTTAGATACCCAGTTGCAGAATAAAGACAAAACATTTTATTATTATCATTATTATTATTGTTATTAAACTTGTGGTCTCAACTAGAACATAGCCATGGCTTTGACTGTGATGTACACAGAATCAGAAAATGTTAGAGCTGGAGGGGACTGATTTGACACCCCCTCCCCATTTTACAGATGAGGAAACTGAGTCTCAGGTAGGGCAAATGGTTTGTCCAGGGTCACAAAAGGCATACACAGTAGAATCAGTATTTGAACTTATGTTCCAAACTAGCGCTTTTTCTGCCTCCCCATACTTGTTACCCCATCTGTTGGTGTCTTTCCCTCCTTGAATTTGTTTTAGGTATATTTATTTTTCCTGTGTGTACAATAGCACATGTTGTCTCCAGCTAGAGAATACATGTTCCTTGAGGGCAGGGTTTATCAATGGTACCTCCCCACCTCCTTCAACTCATGCCACTCCCGCCCCGCCCCCAGCTTCTAGTACAATGCCTGCCACCTAGCAAGCACTTAATAAATTTGCATATTGGTTAATTGACCCATACTGATCCCTTGCTTGCATCCTTGCTAAGTTCATTAATTTTTTCCTCATTTTTAGTGAAAGTTTTAATTTCTTAGCCAAGCTGTTGCAGGTAAATAGCAGAACCAGACCTAAACCCAGGTCTTAGACAGCCATTATCTCCAGACTTCTTCCAGAGATGGTCGTGTGCCTCAGACTCTTCCCAAGGGGATAGAGGCTTTCTTTTTGCCTTACCTGTCCTCTGATGCAGTTGCCCGTGGTGGGATTTGCAGTGGCGTGTGGATTTTATTGGAAGCTAAAGTGTTGGACAAAATGTCAGTGCCTTCCAGTTGTCTATAATAGTGGGATAAGTCATGACACGGCTCCATAGCTCCTCAGTTAAAAATGTCTAATAAAGGGGAAAGGAAGATCAAGTTGACATGAGGTTCACAGGTCAATTAATTAATAATTAATTAATAATTAATCCAGTGGAACCATCCCCACACACATGTTCCACAAGCTACACGCATACTGATCAGTTTCGTCACCATTGAGGGCACCACATGTCTATATGTTCTTTGCTAAAGGAATGGAGGGTAGAGGGCACAGGAGATAGAGCCCTGCACTTGGAGGAAGATCAGACCTTGGAATCCCCAGCTCCCACACTTACTAGCTGTGTGAGCCTGGGCAAGTCACTCACCTCTACGGGTTGTTTTCCTGATGTGTAAAATGAGGGGATCAGACTCAGCCCAGTGGCCTCTAAGGACCCTCTCATCTCTAAATCTATGATGGTCTGTGGGGGGTGACTTTTAACAGGAAACAATCCCCAGAGTGGAACACATTCTCAAGTGAAGTAATAATATTTCTGTAGACAGCAGAAACCTCTCAATAGAATCCCTCTTAATTACCACACTTCAGAAAAAAAGAAGGAAAGGGAAGGGAAGGGAAGGGAAGGGAAGGGAAGGGAAGGGAAGGGAAGGGAAGGGAAGGGAAGGGAAGGGAAGGGAATGGAAGGGAAGGGAAGGGAAGGGAAGGGCTGGGGAGGGGGGGGCTGGGGAGGGGAGGGAAGTGAAGGGAAGGGAAGGGGAGGGGAGGGGAGGGAAGGGAAGGGAAGAAAAACCTCTGGAAGTCAATGAATGGAAAGAAGCTTCAGACTTGAAAAGACACCTGTTCAAAACCTGCCTCTTCTGCCATGCTCTGTTTGACCTTAGTCACCAGTCACATCCTTCCTGGGCCTCTGAGGTTCCTTCTAGCTTTGGATGTGTGGTCCTAGGATTTCCCGAAGAAAATACTCAAGTCCTGATCTCAAGCATTTTGCCAAAGGATCCTTCGAACATTCACGTTATAGTCAAATAAAAGAGTTGGTTGGAGACTTTTCCACTGCACCCCCCCCCCATTCTCCTTTAGGCCTCACAATAACCAGTGTGGCTCCTACAGGTCATGTGATCTTCATTTTACAGGACTGGGGTCACACAGCTGAGTCAGTCATAAAATGTGAACAAATCCAGGTCTGCTTCCTTAGACTCTTGCTCTTTCCAAATGAGATCTGGAGAACGGGGATCCCAGTTCTATAATCTAGGATCCTGTGAATCTCTCTAGCTCAGAGGATGTACCTATGTGTGTGTGTGTGTTTACTTGTGTCTGTGTATGTATACATATATGTATATTTTGTTGTTCAGCCATTTCAGTCATATCCTACTCTCCATGACCCCATGTGGGGTTTTCTTGGCAAAGATCCTGGAGTGATTTGTCATTTCCTTCTCCAGCTCATTTTACAGATGAAGAAACCGAGGCAAACAAGGTTAAGTGACTTGCCCAGGGTCACACAGCTAATAAGTGTCTGAGGTCAGAGACTTTCTGTCCATCTGTCTGTCTCTCTCTGCAATAACTATAAATGTAACAAATTATCCATCCAGTGGGGTGGACATAGAAAGGACCTCAGAGGCCAATTAGTCCAACCCCTTCATTTTAGAGAAGAGAAAGCTGCAAAGGAAGCGAAGGGACCAAGGTCACACAGACCTCCCATGACTTTGAGAAGGAAGCACTAAGCAAATCTCAGGTAGGCTTCCCTGGGACTCTGGTGAGTTGGTCCCTCAAGTGACCTGCCCACCTTTCGGGACCCTATCTCCTCCTTCTGCTGCGGGGCGGGTGCAGGGAGCCCCAGAAGAGTTGGCTGACCATCAGTGGCCAGGGAAATGGGGAAGCAAAGCCTGGCCCCTCCATCCACACCCAGGCGAACTTCCCCCGACCCACGAGTTTGGCAGACGAGCTTCCCACGCACCTCACACATCAGGACAGGACGAAGAGGCTTTCCTTCCCCTCCCTCCACCCCGCAGAGGAGCCCCACGCGCGAACGCGCGCAGGATTCGGTCCTGGAGCTGCTGCAGTCTGTGACTCCAGAGAGTTCGCAAGCAGCGTGCGTGGGGAGGTGCGGGGGGTGTTCATGGGTGTGAAGTGAGCACAGGGTGCAGCTGCTAAATAAACTTTGTACTGGGGCCCGCCTGTGACTGTGACCGTGACCGTAACTGTGACAACTGTTTGATGCGCTCAGTGGAGGGGGCTAGACAGGCTCAATGAACGTCTTATGGCTGAACGCGGAGGTTAGACTGGGGTCTTGCCTAGACGGGACGGGCAACTTGCCACGGAGCTAGGCGAAGGGACTGGCCGAGAGGGAACCCTACCTCTGGCTGAGCTCGAAAATACTCGTGGGCAAGGGGCACAGTGGGCAGGAGGCAGTGGGTGTGGCTGGCTGGCAGGGGGGAGGGATCCTGAGAGCCCAGATTCTGGTAAAGCACTAGAAAGACTTCAGCTACTTAGACCGGGAGGACAGTCCACTAGGTTACCCGCTTTCCAGGGAGAGGGAAATGTGTGTAAGGAGAAGAGCAGCTGAGTCTGAGGAAAGAGTGCAGACCAGGCGGGCAGCCCACCAAGTTACACGCTTTCCAGGGAGAGGGGAATATGTGTAAGAGGCGTCTGGGGGGAGCGGCTAGGTCTGAGGGGAGGGTGTTGATGGGGAGAGCAGCCCACTAAGTTAGTTACACGATTTGCAGGGAGAAAGCAACGTGCTTAAGGGGGCGGCGCTGGTATGAGGAGAAGATGTAGACGGGTTGGGCTGCTCTTAACGGAGATTCAATTGTGAAGTACTCACGTTGGTTCAGGAGAGAATCGACGGGGCGGGCGCGGGCGCTCTTTACACCTCACTTGTGCTGAGCTCAGTGGATGGGCACCCAAAGACCCTAGATGAGGTTCTGTGGTAAAGCCCAAACAGAACCGGGCCTGAGACTGGGGCAAATTGGGTGGGGGGAGAAGGACCCTAGACAAAGCTCAGCCCTTCTCTGAGATAGACGATGGGACCCTGAAAAGAAGTGTCGCATTCAGGGGGAGTCTGCCTGCGTGGCCCTGGTGAAATAGTCTTTGTTAGAGCTTGCGTTAGATGGTCAGCACCGCCGAGGTGAAGCGGGGCCCAGAGCATGCCCAGAGAGGGCTGGCAGCTGGTGCCCCCTCAGCATTGCTGGGGTTAGAGCGCGGCTTCAGGTGGGACATCATGCCTGCTGCCATTACCTAGCAGATGCGTCATTTGTCACCAACTGGCGCCACTTTGGGCCTGCGTTTCCCTGAAAGGTTCAGTAAATAATCGTTTCGGGGTTAATGTTTGCACTCACACGCTGTTGACTGTGCTGGAGATTTCTCAAACGTAAAACAAAGTCTCAGGAGTTTTCATTTCTGTCCTATCTTTATTTATTGTCTCGTCTCGTGCGTAGTAGGCCCTTAATCAATGGCTCATTGGGTTAGTGAAGGAAAGCACTGATAGTGTATTCATGTCAGAAGCTTCGTGCTGCTCCGCATTGTTTTTGCAAATTAAATCGGCCGTCCCGGCGCCTCATCAGTATTGATTGGCAGATTTAAAGCATTCCTAAGACTCAAAAGAATCAAAGAAATGAAGATCTCGCAGGGCCTGAGCGCCAGCAAGCGGATGGGCTGCCCAGCAGGAGGGCAATTAAAAAAAAACAACATTCTTTCTGTTGGCTTCGGCAATTGCAGAATTAAACCTTTCGATCAAAATGAGGAAATTTTTTTTTGCTTAGTGATGGGGCTAGCGTCCTGCTGGGAGGCCCTTGGCGGTGAGCCTGGAGGTGACAGCTGGCCAGATTGGGGTAATTCAGTGACTGGAGGACAGCTCAGCCATCACCGAGTGGTCAGAGGTTCTTAACCTGAGCAGACCCTCCCTAGGATAGACTTCAGGGGATCCACGAACTTGGATGAGGGAAACCTTTGACATTTAAACGCCTTTCCTTCAACTATGGAGAAATATTTAGAGAAGGGATCCAGAAGCTTCCCCATTCCACCAAAGGGGTCCAGGACATAGAACGGATTGAGAGCCCCTGGCTGAGTCAGACCCACTCTGATATACAGAGAAGGACGGTTCAGAGTTGCTAAGGCCATGGTTGGAAAAAAATAGGTGAGACCTATAGAAATCAGTTTGTGAGAAAGGAATTGACAGTGAGAACTCCAATCTGAGTGCCTCCACTGGTCACATCTCCTTCCCCCCAAACTAGGAGGCCCAGACTATCTTTTCTGTTCTTATTAGCAATGACTTTCTCATAACCTCATTTCTTTGTTGTTGTTTAGTTGTGTCCGATTCTCCAGGACCCCATTTGAGGTTTCCTTGGCAAAGATCCTGGAGTGCTTTGCCATTTTCTTCTCTGGCTCATTTTACAGATGAGGAAACTGAGGCAAACAGGGTGATGTGACTTGTCCAGGTGCACACATCTAATAAGTGTCTGAGGCTGGATTTGAACTCAGGAACAGTAGTCTTCCAGGCTCCAGGCCAGGCACTCTGTCCTCTAGCTGCCCCCTAATTTCTTTAGGTCTCACCTAATTTTTTTCTTTTGATTGTGGCATCCCTGGGCCTTCCCTCTCTGGACCTAGATTTTCTCTTGTCTGAGATGAAAGGGTCTAACTAAATGTTTCCTAAGTTCCGTCTGGACCCTGAGAGTCTTCTGTTCTCCAAATCTGCAGAGCCGGGAATCCACAGAGCCAGGTCACTGCAGTGCTCATTGGTAGGAAGTCCACTGGAGGAAGCTGGGTTGAGTCAGTTAGACTGCAGGACTCGATGCTAGCTGGCAGCCTCACTTCCAACACAGCTGAGAATCAGGAAGTAACAAGTCAGGCTCTCTGATTGGCCAAAGTGGCTCTCAGTCCCTGCACTAGATAGCTAATGCTCTTTACTCCTGGGAGAATCCCTCAAAGCCTATTGACTCACAGTTTAGGTACAGTTCTAACAAACTTGATTTCCCACACTTCTACAGATTAGAAGCAGTGAATTACAAGGGGATTACCACCCCATGCACTTATACTAAAGTCACAGTGGTGATTCTGGGTCACATGGGCCTTCCCCCGAATGGAACAAATTTCCTTTTCTTGGCGTCTGATGCATCCAAGTTAGCCTTTACCCAGAACAATGAAAGGGACTATCTACGGATAGAATTAATTCTACCCTTCAGAAAAAAAACTCCGGTTTCTGAGAAATGACTTCCTTGGTCAGCATCTCTTTGGGGGAGAAGGCCCACAACTGACCCATCTTTTGAAGAATGATTATCAGGCAGCAGTTTTAGAAAAAGACAATCATTTACCTCGAAGTCATGGAGCCAGCCCCAAAGACAAAGAACTGTCTTTTTCAGAGACAAGCACAAAGCCATTCTTCGCTGGGCTTACTTCTTGCTATCATCGGGACATGCAGGCAGGAAAATGAAAGGCTTTCTCATGGGAGCAGGGAAGTTTTTTTTTTTCACACTCCCCCTTCCCCCTTTATACCATCCACTAAGAAACTGGGCTGGGGGCTGTCCTGGGAAATTTCGTGTGCCTATTGATGCTAATCGATGGTGAAGCCCAGAAGTAATGAATTTGGCCTCCCGGGCTAGGAGAGCATGAGAGCTATGGCTTCCTCTGGACCCACGTAAATGTGACCAATGCTATCATTCGTTGGCCAGAGAAAACCGGAATAAATGAGCCCTAGAAACCCACGGCAACCTTTGAAGCATCTTGGTAGCTTTCAAGATCACAGAACAAAGCTCAGCCCCTCTGGCCTCCCCCCATCGCACCCCGCCCTGTCTGAGGAAGAGCCCACTGCCCCTGGCTGCTGGGGGTGGACCTCCCCAGGATGCAGGACATATTAACGGCCACGGGGTCCAGGAGCTTAGAGGCCAGTGAGCTCAACTTACTTCAATCTGCCGATGAGGAAATCGAAACTCATAAAGGGATCGTGGAATTAGAGCTGAAAGGGATGAAAAATCTTCTACTGAGCCAGCTGGGAGAGACTTGGACCCAAAGTCAGAAAGGCTTGAGTTCAAATCCTACCTCAGATTTTTACTGAATAGGTCACCCTGGGCAAGTTCCTCAGCCTCTCTCAGCCCTCCCTTCCTCATCCATGAGGTAAGATAACATATTAGTATATCATGAAAAAGCAGCACAGTAATATTGGCATTAATTAATACGGTATATTAAGTAGTGCAACATACTAGTATATTAGTCTGTTATAGAGCCAGTGTGTGTTATAATTACATAGTGGCATGTATTACAGTATAATACATTAATATAATAATAATAATATAATAATAATATATGCCACTGGAAAATAATAATAATAATAAAAATAAAATAACAATATAATATATATATATATATATTAATATAATACAATAGCACCTCCCTCCTAGGCAGCTGGGACCACCAAACGGACTTTAAAATACCACGCAGATGTTGTTTAATATTATTATTTTACAGATTAGGAAACTGAGACCCAGGTAGGGAACATATGATCTTAGACTGAGAGCAGGAAGATTTCAGCCAAGAACTCTGTAACCTTAAAGCTTTATATAAATGCTAGCAATTATTGTAATAGTTAATGTCGTAGCAGCAGCTAGGTGGTTCAGTGGAGAGAGCCCTGGACCTGGGTTCAAATCCAGCCTCAGATGCTCTTTAGCTGTGTGACCCTGGGCAAGTCAATAGCACCTACCTCCTGAGGGGGCTGTGAGGAACAAATGAGATAATCACTGTAAAGCGCTTAGCACAAGGTCTGGCACTATGTGAAGGATGGCTATTGTTATTACTGTTACTGCTGTTATAAAAGACTTTAGGGATTGCCTAGGACACCTCAACTTCCATTTCACAGATAAGAAAACTGAGGCCCTGGCAAGGGAACACAGGACTATAGATTTAGACTTTGGGGGTCTTTTAGGCTGCCCTATCCCCATTTAACAGATGAGGAAGTTGAGACCCAGAAAAGGCGATTTGCTTAAGGTCCCAAAGTAGAAAAACCAGAACTCAAACCCAGGTCCTTTGACTCCAAATCCAGTGCTTTTTATATTCCCTCTTGCTGCTTTGACCGAGGTAACCCAGCTAGCGTTTAAAGGACCATATAATACAAATATATCCACAAAAGAGGGAGTGTAGTGTAGTGGAAAGAAAGCTGGCTTTGGAGTCAGGAAGATCTAGGTTCAGGTTTTGCCTGGGATTGCCAAAAGCTCAGCATTACAGAGGATTCCTTTATCTCCATCGGTGGGGAGACTTTCTACACTAGGAGTTCAAGGCACTAAATCAAATATCAAAAAAAGTCCACATTTAAAACACACACACACACACACACACACACACACACACACACACACAAAATGTGTATTTCACAATTCTTCTCCTCCAGAAGCTTAAGCTCTTTAAAACAATGTCTTGTTACACACTTTTATTTGTCATTGTCTCATCATGGCAATGGAGAATTCCCTGTTGCCAGGTGCTCTTGGTAGTGTGCCGGGCACTGGGAATTCAGACGAAAGTGAAACATCCCCCACCCTAAGGTAGCTTATATTTGTCAGGGAGATAGCATGTTCAGGGCTAAGTCTAGGGGCAGCTAGGTGGTGCAGTGAGTAGTGAACCAGCCCTGGAGTCAGGAGGACCTGAGTTCAAATACGGCCTCAGATACTTGACACACTTTTATTGGCTGTGTGACCTTGGGCAAGTCACTTAACCCCAATTGCCCTGCTTCCCTCCCGTAAAAAAAAGAAGTAAGTCTAAACAAAATAAATGCAACATAAGTTTGTTAGGTGGAGTATTAGCTGCTGAGCAGGAAGAATTGGGAAAGGACTCATGTAGAAGCAGATAGTGTTTGAGACGAGATCTTTTTTCAAAATTTTTATTCATTTTGAGCTTAAATACAAAAAGACCAAAAAAAATTTCCATGTACACAGCGGAACACAAAAAAATGATTCAACATGAAACCATGAATTTCCATTTCACATGGTTTACTTAAAAAAAACTAATAAAATTATGCATAGTTTTCAAAGCTACCCCGCTTTCCTGTGCTTCCTTCTAAGTTTTCTTTTGTTCTCTGCTGTGGCCTTTTTATTTTTTTTTCCTCCCTTCTCACTTGGCCCTAGAGAAGGCTACCATCAGGCACAAATATATACGTATACATGTAAAACTATACTATACCTCATTGTACTCATCAGTTCTTTCTCTGGATGTGGATAACATCTTCCTTCATAGGTGCTTTGTGGTTGATTCGAGTATTTATAATACTCAGAATGACTTAAGTCATTCAAAGCTGTTCTTAGAACACTACTGCTGCTCCAGTGTACAACTGTCTCTTGGTTCTGCTCATTTCACTCTGCTTTATTGCATGCAAGTCTTTCCACATTTTCTAAAACCTACCAACTCATTTCTTTTTTCCTCCACTTAAAGAATTTTATTTTTTCCAGTGGCATATAAAGATAGTTTTCAACATTCACTTTTATAAGATTTTGACTTCAAATTTTTTTCTCCTTCTCTCCCTCCCCTCCCCTCAAGACAGCAAACAACCTTATATAGACTATACATGTACAATTGTAATAAACGTATTTCCACATTAGTCATGTTGTGAAAGAAGAATCAGAACAAAAGGGAAAAACCACACAGCTCGTCATTTCTTATAGCGTGGCAAAATTCCATCACGTTCATATACCACAACTTGTTCAGCCATTCCTTGATTGATGGGGTGTGTGCCACCACAAAGAGAGCTGCTATAAATAGTTTAGAACATATAGGTTATTTTCCTTTTTCCTTAATCACCTTGGGAAACAGACTTGATAGTAGTATTGCTGGGTCAAAGGATATACACAGTTTTATAACTCTTTGGGTCTATTTCCAGATTGCTCTCCAAAATAGTTGCATAAGTTCACAGTTCCACTAACAATGAATTGAAGTCCCAATTTTTCCACATCCCCTCCAGCGTTCATTGTTTTCTCTTTCTATCATTTTAGTCAGTCTGAGAGGTGTGAGGTGCGACCTCAGAGTTGTTTTAATTTTCATTTCTCTAATGAATTGTGATTTAGAGCATTTTTTCATATGCACATATATAGCTTTGTTATCTTCCTGCCTGTTCATACCCTTTGACCATTTATCAATTGGGGAATGACTCATATTTTTATAGATTTGACAGAGTTCTTTAAATATGTGAAATGAGACCTTCATCCAGGAAACTGTCTATAAAATTTTTCTCCCAGCTTTCTGTTTTCCTTCTAATTTTGGCTGCATTCGTCTTACTTGTACAAAACCTTTTAATTTAATGTAATTGAAATGATCCATTTTACATCTCACAATGCTCTATCTCTTTTCGCACATTGTTCTCCTATTTGAGACGAGATCTTAAGGAAACTAGAGGCAGCTAGGTGGCACCATAGTGCACAGAGAACCAGGCCTGGAGTCAGGAAGATTCATCTTCCTGAGTTCAAATCCAGCCTCAGACACTAACTAGCTGTGTGACCCTGGGCAAGTCACTTAACCCTGTTTGCCTCAGTTTCCTCATCTGTCAAATGGAGACAGTAACAGCACCTACCTCACAGAGGTGTTGTGAGGACCAACTGAAATATGTAGGTAGAGTGCTTTGCAAATCTTGAGCGCATTAACATTATTATAACGTAGATCTCCAAAGGATCCCGGATTATGTCCTCTCATACAGCGCAAAAAATTCTTTCTACTGTACCTCTGACGATTAATCTTTCAAGTTTTGTAAGTATACCTCAAATCAAATTTATTTTATTCCAAAAACATTCATTAAATTTCCCTAGCATGCACATCACATGCACTGAAAGATTCAGAGAACACACAAGATCGACTTTTTGTTGACTATTAAAACAAGCATTTTGGTTCAGCTGAACAAGACACTATTTTAAAAACCCTTCTTCAAGGCACATGTGCTTTTGCTTAAATTACAAAAGATTCCTTGAAATACCATTGTTGTTGCTCAGTCACGTTCGACTCTTCATGGCTCCATTTGGGATTTTCTTGGCAGAGTTACTGGAGATGTTTGCCATTTCCTTCTCCAGTTCATTTTACAGATGAGGAAACTGAGTCAACTAGGGTGAAATGACTTGCCCAGGGTCACACAGGTAGTAAGTGTCTGAAGTTGGATTTGAACTCAGGAACAGGAGTCTTCCTGATTTCAGGACTGCTCTTATCCATTTTGCCACAAGTAATATTTATGTGTGTGTGTGTATACATATATATGTATATATATATATATGTATATATATATATATATATATATATATATATGGTAGATTGTTTTAATACATACTACTTGCTCTGACTCTCCTATTGATTGTGTGACCTTAGGCAAGTTTCTTGAAAAGAGAGACTTCCATCATAGTATTTTGAGATAAGCATATTGGAAAGGTCCAAAACTAAGTGTTGGCAGAATGATCCAATAGAAAGAATTCTGGATCTGACACCAGAGCACTTGGGTTTGAAAGCTGTCTTTGCTATGGATTCCTCATTGCTTATTGGAAAATCTTTTCACCTTTCTTGGACTCAGTTTCCCCAAAGGCTCTAAGTCATCAGATCCTATGGATAGTGTCCACAGAGCATGAAAACTCTAGTGCCTGGATTTGCTTTGCTAGGAACCAGACTTCAGGAGTGATTTACTGTCCTGGGTAAGGTCATCCATAATCCACCAAGGGAAAAGCCCTAGCAGCTTTGATTGGCAAGGTAAAGAGTTATCCATCTCCCAGAAGTCTCCTCCTTGGTGATAAATAACTCCTGGCGTAGTGCCTGCCGAATACTGGAGCAAGCTAAAGCCGTTGGTGATGTAGGAAACAACCCCGATTGACAAAGGAAGGAGGGTGAAGAGGCAGCCATTAAAATGTCACCTGCCCAGGCTGAAATTCAAGCAGTTTAATTTAGAATTATGTGCTTCAATCAAAGAAAATGAAAAAGGGAAGAGGTGAGGGTTTCTCATCAAATTAAATTCCTGGGATGAAAATGCTTTAATTGGGCATGGGGAGAGGACAAGAATGAATTAGACCCAGAAGTTAAGTCAGGAGAAAATTAGAGCCAGATGTATTTGGTACAATGTAATCTCCAATTTGGGGGAACATTTGATGAAGGACAGGGAGATTTGAAGATTTCAGACATTGGACCAATTAACTAACCAATAAACATTTATTAAGTGCCTACAATGTGCCAGGCACTTAGTAGATTTCAAGGCCAAAGTTTCAGTCTGAGTCTTTTGTATTTTCTCCCATTTCTGCTACAAGTAATTTAAAATGAAAATAATCGTGCTGATTCTTGCTTTAAAATCTAGAGGAGCACCTTTCTTGAAGTCAGGAACACCTGGATTTGAATCCTTCCTTCAACATTCATTGGTTTTGTGATTTTGAGCCAGGATAGGGAGATGAGAGCCCCCCTGCCTTTGTCAGAGCTCCCCTGCGACATGGGTTTCTGTCCTGGATGTCATGATTTAAGGATGTTCATTAGCTGGAGAGGGTCCCGGAGGAGCACACCGGGGTGACAAACAGCCTCGAGGGTGTGTGATGAGACACGAGAGCTGTGTTCAAAGATCTGGAGACTCCTCTGTTCTGTTTGGCCCCAGAACAGCACCAGAAGCAAAGGGGAGAAGCTGCGAAGAGGGTGGAAGGAAGAATCCCCCTCACGTGCAGCTGCCCAACCGTGAAGGAGCTGCTTCGGGAGGTGGGAGCTTCCCTCCTTCGAGGTCTGGGAGCAAAGGTCGGACGGTCACTTGTCTAAAACACAGATTAGTGAATGTCAACGAGGCGGCCAGATTGGGTCTCTTCCAACTTATAAATTCTATGACCTCGTGAGACCAGACAGTTTTTGTTAAGTCTTTGCTACCTCTGGATCTCAGCCAGGTCACTGACTCCTCAAGGCTGTTGGACGGATGCTGTTGGCCACCCTCCCCCAGAGCTAGCCCACTCCTGCCTCCTTCCATCTCTAAATCCATCGTTTACCATGGTTAAAAATCCACGAGTGCTGAGCAGGTCCAGCTTATGCTGGGAATGCGAGACACTTAATTTAACCCAGTATTTATTTATCCTTAAAATGGTAAAACCTACAATGCCTGACTCCTCGGGCTGCTTGTGATGCAGAGATCCTTCCTCTGCCCTCTAGTGGTGAAGAGTAGATTTACAGCCTCCTCATTTTTCTTGGCCACACTGTTAACTTAATAAATTCAGTTATTCGGTCAATTAGCATGGATGAAGGACTTACTATGTGTTACATATTGTAAAAAGAGCAATGAAAAGATGTATTTATAAAGCTCTAATTTGTTAAGATTTGCAAGGTTGTGTTAATAACTATTGTAAAGATCCTGGTTTAGCCCATGACTACCAGTTTGGATACTAACATGTTAAAAAGCAACAAGACTTTACAAGGCACATATGCCAGGAAATGGATTTGGATTCAGAGGAACCATTCGACCACTCTCCTTTTGTTAGGTACTCAGTCAGCAGCTTCCCCAGGTCCACCCTGGAGCAACCCAGCCAGGGGTAGCTTTATATGGGTGTTCTGGGGTCTCTGTCTCCCACCCTCACTTCAGCCGAGGCCATACTTTGTGCTCCTTGCCCCAGGTGCGTAAATTCCTGGTGATGGCTCTGATGCTCATAAGTTTACCCAAAGGATTTAGAGTGGTTAGAATGGTTAGAGAGCCAGAGAAAGAGGAGAAATTCTTGAGAAAGAAGAAAGTCCAGCAGAGTCAGAAATGGTCTCTAGAAAATCCCAGGGAGCCCTTCTCCAATGCTAGGATCTCCATGGGTAAAGTAGTGTGGGGTGTGGAGATGTTGGGGTTAGGAGAGGGTTTAAGCTCATGGTGAACATCAGAAGGGCCAAGAGGGCTTGGGTACTAAGAAAGCCCTCTGTGAGATTCTTGGGCCTCTGTTTCTGACTTTTTCTTTGTGCTCCTGACACCAGACTTTCTATACCATGGATCCTAATATAATTCCTCTGCTCTGCCTTGAAAAACCTCCAGACCTGGTCATTTAATAAATGTTAAATGTTTCTTATAACGAGGAGAGGCAGGTGCCCACTCACCAGGTGGCACCTCTCATCCTTGGGAAGATTCCAAGGAACTCAGAAAATCCTCTCCTCTTCCTTGCCCTCCCTCCTTCACACACACACACACACACACACACACACACACACACACACACACACGTGTGCTCACAGAAGCAAGCTTAATAACATATAAGTAGTAGGACACTAGAAGGGAAATGCTAGGACGTGCTAGCTAGGGTCCAGGTCTGTGGACTTTCTTTTCTCATTTCTTTAACCCTTTTGCTGTTTTCCTCTTATTTCATGATTAATACCTGTTTACAGATTACAAATAAAGCAGCGAGTAACAGGCCCTGATCTGGGCCTGAATGTTCCCTGCCCTCCACCAGTTCAGAATTGTATTTTCATGGCTGTCTTGGTTCTTTCCCCTGCCTGAGAAGAATTTGTCTAGTATACTATAATTTTTTAAGCTTGATTTTTTGTGGTCATAGCTTTTCATGTACTACAGGGGAATAAAGAAGTAATTATAAATTACATTTTTTCTCGTAAAGTTTTTGGGCCCATAATTAGAGCACGTTCTGCGCCCGTGTGGTATGGCTTTCCTTCTGTGGCTTTTTCATACATCTCTGTTGCTCATGAGAGGTAGGGTGGTCACCTGCTAGCTCTCTCCCTCCTGTTTAATTGAGAGATGTGCCTGAATCTGGAAACTGCTTGCTGCTACCCAAGGATCCCTGATTACTCCGTTTAACATCTTCCTTGGGTCTATTGTTTTAGTAAATACAATTGAAAAACACTGGAGATTTATTCTTGAGAGGACAAAAAAAAGGTAATGAGAAGCACAACACCCTCTCTGCTCTGCTCCTTTGACTGGCCCAGGATGGGTCCTCAGAGGGTGGCTGATAACTGCTTGCTTCAAGCTTTTTGGGGTAACCCTGAGGATTAGATGGTGAGTCTAATGCCGTAACTGCTGGCCCCCACTGGTGTGATCCCCATTGTCAATCTGCCAGCTGAATTCTATTAGGTTTTACAAGAGGAATTTACAGAGAAGATACAGCAAAAGCAATGGTTATCAAAATAATCCCTTCCACTTGGGAGTGCATTCTCCCCTTATAAATACAAGGTCCCCGGGCGAGGAGACTCAACCTTGCAGAAAAATGACAGTAAGGCACATGTGTAGAAAGTACACGTGGCTAGGGGTCCCTTTGTCTCCCTGTGTGGAGTCCTAATGTTCCCTATTAAGGGGAGCTTTCTGTTGTGCCCTGAGGAGCTGTACCTTTCTAAGGTACATGGCTGGCACCATTCTATGTTATGAGGGGAAATGATCCCTGAAGCTGCCATAGATGACTCTCCTACTCCATGGAATTCTACCACCCATTCTGGCTTCTGATGGGACCTCTGGTGTCCAGACTGAATCTCTCAAACTCACAAGAGTGCCTGGGCGCACCACTTTTGACTATTCGTTTACCTAAGATCAGGAAAGAATGACCATAAAGGAAACAGAGTTTCCATATCTCACAAACACACAGTGGCCAGGTGGGAGATGGGTCAGCAGTCTTCCTCCCACCCTGTGGCTCATAAGAGTTCTTGTCTTACTTGTTAACAGGAACTAAATGAGACTGGCAGATTGGAAGGGCATCCCATCAGTTCCAGCTCAGCATACCCTGGGTCATTGGTTCTTCTGGCTGGGCAACCAATTGTAAGACTTTGTCATCACGTGGCTTTGTTGTTCAGTCATTTTTCAGTCATGTCTGACTCTTTGTGACCACATTCAGGGTTCTCAGCAAAGATCCTGGAGCAGTTTGCCATTTCCTTCTCCAGCTAATTTTACAGATGAGGAAACTGAGGTTAACAAGGTAAAGTTACTTGCCCAAGGTCACGTAGCTAGGAAGTGTCTGAGGTTGGATTTGAAATCAGGTCTTCCTGACTCCAGCCCGGTGTAGCTGCCCCTGGCACATAGAAAATGCTTAATAAATAGATATTGAATGAAGCGTACTTGAAGTTATTTAAATCTAGTGTATGCTGTGATTCTGTGAAGACATATGAATCATATTTCAATTAATTAATTAATTAATATTTTAGTTTTCAACATTGATTTCCACAAGATTTTGAGTTACAAATTTTCTCCCCATTTCTACCCTCCACCCCACTCCAAGATGGCATATATTCTGATTGCTCAGTTCCCCAGTCAACCCTCCCTTCTGTCATCCCACTCCCTACCCAATCTTCTTTCCCCTTACTTTCTTGTAGGGCAGGATAGATTTCTATGTCCCATTCCCTATATATCTTATTTCTCAGTTGCATGCAAAAACAACTTTTTCTTTTGAGCATCTGATTTTAAAACTTTGAGTTCCAAATTCTCTCCCCTCTTCCCTTCCCACCCACCCTCCCTAAGAAGGCAAGCAATTCAACACAGGCCACACACATATCATTATGTAAAATACTTCCACAATACTCATGTTGTGAAAGACTATGTTTCCCTCCATCCTATCCTGTCCCCCTTTATTCAATTTTCTCCCTTGACCCTGTCCCTTTTCAAAAACGTTTCCTTTTGATTACCTCCTCCCCAATCTGTCCTCCCTTCTATCATCCCCCCTTATTTATCCCCTTCTCCCTACTTTCCTATGGGGTAAGATACCCAATTGAGTGTGTATGTTATTTTCTCCTCAAGTCAAATCCTATGAGAGGAAGATTCATTCATTCCCCCTCACCTGCCCCCTCTTCCCTTCCTATAGAACTGCTTTTTCTTGCCACTTTTATGTGAGATAATTTACCCCATGCTATCTCTCCCTTTCTCTCTCTCTCAATATATTCCTCTCATCCCTTAATTTGATTTTTTTTTTAGATGTCATCCCTTCATATTCAACTCACCCTGTGCCCTCTGTCTATATATATGTATATTCCCTTCAACTACTCTAATACTGAGAAAGGTCTCATTAATTACACACACCATCTTTCCATGTAGGAATGTAAACAAAACAGTTCAACTTTAGTAAGTCCCTTATGATTTCTCTTTCTTGTTCACCTTTTCATGCTTCTCTTGATTCTTGTGCTTGAAAGTCAAATTTTCTATTCAGCTCTGGTCTTTTTACTGAGAAAGCTTGAAAGTCCTCTATTTTATTGAAAAATTCATATTTTTTCTTGCAGCATTATACTCAGTTTTGCTGGGTAGGTGATTCTTGGTTTTAATCCTAGCTCCTTTAACCTCCGGAATATCATATTCCAAGCCCTTCAATCCCTTAATGTAGAAACTGCTAGATCTTGTGTTATTCTGATTGTGTTTCCACAATACTCAAATTGTTTCCTTCTGGCTGATTACATTATTTTTTCCTTGACCTGGGAACTCTGGAATTTGGTGACAATATTCCTAGGAGTTTCTTTTTGGGATCTTTTTCAAGAGGTGATCAGTGGATTCTTTCAATTTCTATTTTACCCTCTGGCTCTAGAGTATCAGGCAGCTTTCCTTGATAATTTCTTGAAAGATGATGTCTAGGCTCTTTTTTTGATCATGGCTTTCAGGTAGTCCAATAATTTTAAAATTATCTCTCCTGGATCTATTCTCCAGGTCAGTGATTTTTCCAATGAGATATTTCACATTGTCTTCCATTTTTTCTTCCTTTGGTTCTGTTTTATAATTTCTTAATTTCTCATAAAGTCACTAGCTTCCACTTGTTCCTATCTAATTTTTAAGATGGTATTTTCTTCAGTGGTCTTTTGGACCTCCTTTTCCATTTGGCTAACTCTGCCTTTCCAGGCATTCTTCTCTTCATTGGCTTTTTGGAGCTCTTTTGCCATTTGGGTTAGTCTATTTTTTTAAGGTGTTATTTTCTTCAGTATCTTTTTGAGTCTCCTTTAGCAAGTCATTTACTTGTTTTTCACGGGTTCCTTGCATCATTCTCATTTCTCTTCCCAATTTTTCCTCTACTCCTCTTACTTGCTTTTCCAAATCCTTTTTGAGATCTTCCATGACCTGAGACCAATTCATATTTTTCTTGGAGGCTTTTGATGTAGGCTCTTTGACTTTGTTGACTTCTTCTGGCTGTATGTTTTATCTTCTTCGTCACCAAAAAAAGACTGTAGAGTCTGAGTCTGAGTCTGCTTCCTTTTTCACTGCCTGGCCATGTTCCCAACCAACTAGCTGACCCTTGAGCTTTTTGTCAGGATGTGACTGCTTGTAGAGTAGAGAGTGCTTTGTCCCAAGCTTTAGGGTCTGTGCTGCTGCGCTACTTCTACTCCACTGTCACAGCAAGCTCTGCCATAGCAGTGCTCCTCCTCCCCCCAAAACTGCCAACCAGGACCGTGACCCAGATCCAAGCAGGTCAAAGCAAGCCCTGCACTCCTGTTCTGGTCCGCCACTTGATTCCTCTCACTGTGTGAGCCAGGGACTCTGGAAGCAGCTGACACTGGAGCTCTGGAAGCAGCCGCAGGAGCTTCCTGCTGCTGCTGCCACCACTGCCGCACCACCTCCACCACCCCCAGGGCTGGGGCCGGACCGCTTTCTAACCTGATCTAGCAGTTTTCCCACCAACCTGCTCCATGGTCTTTGGTGTTTGTTGGTTGAGAAGTCTGGTAACTGTCACAGCTCAATGATTCATGGCCTCCAGGCCTGCTCTGGGCCAACTCCTGATCAGGTCTGTCCTGGCACGACCCACTCTGGCCTGCGCTCCACTCCTAGCACTGTGAGATAGACCCTTCCCAGTGATCATCCAGGCCATCCTGGGCTGGAGCCCTGCTCCCTCCTGCTATTTTGTGGGTTCCACAGCTCTAGAATTTGTTCAGAGCCATTTTTACAGGTGTTTGGAGGGATTTGGGGGAGAGCTTAAGCTGCCATCTTGGCTATGGCCCCCACCCATTTATTTTATTTTAATTTTAAATAATTCTAGAATAAGCAATTTTCTCTAAGATAAAAATCTCCTTTGTGCAGAGCAGCATCATACAATGGAAAGAATTCTGTATTTGGAGTTCGAGGACCTGGGCTCAAATCCCCTTTAATTACTGTATAACTCTGGTAAAGTTTCTCGACCTCACTGGATCTCAGTTTCCTCATCTGTAAAGTGAGGAAATTGGACTAGATGAACTTGAAGGTCCTTTGCAACCCTAGATTCATGACCTTGTTGTGCTAGGTCCTCACATAATGTGAAGGGAATGTTAATTGGACAAGGCTTCTTTGGGATGAGGAGGGCAGCAGCAGAAGTACAGGTCATTTCTGTCAACTAGACTTTATGGTAGTGTGGAGGTGTTTTATTGATGGAGCTATGATTTCATGAGGATGAGTTAACTTCTGGTATGGAGAGTACCTCCATCTGCTAAGGCAGGTTCCCTTTCTTTTTATGGCCCTAAAAAGTTGTTCAGGCACTAAGAGGTTAAACGATTTGCCCAGGATGCATCAGAGGCAAGGACTTGAAACCTAATTATCCTAACTCCAAGCCCAGCTTGCTATCTGCTGTCCCATGCTGCCTCTCTCTATGTACACATGTTATAGCATATTTATCAGATGCTATATTAAGAATGACACACAGTTGCTTTGCTAAGAATTAAAAACTGGTAATAAAAAACGGGGACAAAATTAATGAAATTAGTAGAGATGTAATTATCCCAACAGGAGGCCAATTTGTCAGTGTGGCACAGGATGGGTGTGGGAAGAGAGAGCTAGGAGGCTGGGCTTTGGATTCTGACTCCCGGCCAAATCACTTCATTTCCTCGTGCTTCTGTTCCCTCATTTATAAAATGAGGGGACTGGAGTTGGCCACCTCTCAAATCCCTTGCTGTTCTAAGTCCTGGGATCAGGAGACCTGGGTCCAAATCCTGGCTTTGCTGCTTGTTGGCTATGTATTCTAGGGCAAGATCCTGCCCCTCTCTGGGCTTTACTTTCGTCTTTGTAAAGTGAAGGAGTTGGGCTAGCTGACCCGAAGGCCCCTCCCAGCTAGAAATCTATTCTCGTGAACACAAAGAACAACGTTCCCATTTACCCGCCTCTAGAAACCCAAGAGACTAGGGTTTTTTTTTTCTTTCCCTCCCTTCCTCCCTATCTAGCTTTGGGACACTGGACAATGCATAGAACTTCTCTGAAGTTTCTTTATCCCTAAAACAGGGCTAACAATAAGCTGCTCCTCCACAGGGTTGTTGTGTTGCTCAAATGAACCAATGTGTATAAAGTGTTTCACAAACCTCGAAGTAATAATTACCTTTGAATGATTCTTATAAATTGTCTGTTTTTTAAAGAGGCAGAGAAAACCATCTTTTGGAATGCTTTATTATCCATTACATGCATTGAGGTCTATGACAAAGCTGCCTTGAACTTTTGAGTCATGTTCTTCTGAGAGTGTCACTTAATTTTCAGCAACACATGGACCAAGTCACTAGTCAAAACTTTACCAATTTTTTTTTCTGAAAAATGGCAAACATTTTGGCTGTTTTCACTGGGAGAAGCAAAGCCGTGTCCCAATTTTTTGGGGGGGATATCAGGGGCCTATCATACAGCCCTGGCAATGCCCTTTCTACTTAGATGAAGAGTATTTCAGGGGCATTGCAACTGTTCTTGGAAAGTGTGGTTTGGAAGTGGCAGAAGTCAGTGTCGATGTCTTCATCAATGGCCAAGCGAACAATGTGGCAGCCACTGATGGCTTCTTATCCTCCCCCGGCTACTCGCAGCCAAAACCCACTCTATCACATGACCTTGGGGTCAGAGCCTTCTCTCCACGTCTCCCACTACTCTGGACTAGCTTCCTTATCATCAGCTTTCTTAGCGAAGTAATCATTGAAGTCCAGGGTTCTGAAATGGAAGCAACAGGAAATAATGAAATTGACTGGAACCAGGGACATCCCAAGAGGGCTCAGAGATGGCTGTGGTAATCCTTTCTAGCTGGACTTCTGTGGAAGTATGGAGGAGAAGCTAGATCAGAGGGCAGGGATCTAGAGTTGGAAGGAAACTTAGAGACCATATACTCCAAGGGTTCTTACGTTGGGGTCTATGGATTTGTTATTTTTGTTTTTAAAGAAGTATCTTGATAACTGTGTTTCAGTATCATTGGTTTCCTTTGCAATTCTCTGCATTTTATTTTATGTATTTAAAACGCTTGCTTCTGAGACAGGTGGATGAGAAAGGTAAAGAGAAAGGTAAATAGAAAGCTGGGCCAGGAGCCAGGAAGACCTGAGTTCGAATCTGCCCTTCAACACTTACTAGCTGTGTGACCCTGGGCAAGTCACTTAACCTGTATTCTTCAGCATCTATCCCTCAGATAAGCTGTAAAGCACTTTGTAAAACTAAAGGGCTGCATACATGCGTGATTGTTGCTATTATTGATTGTAGCCATGTAATTTCATTGCTCTGTGCCTCAGTTTTCTCATCTGTAAAATCAGGATAATAATGATAATAATAATTGCCCAGTCTATGCTGGTGTCATTGATTGGGCAGTTATTATTATTAATTATTATTATGAAAAGGAACCTCAGGGCTGATCAGCTTTAACATCCTCATTTTAAAAGATGATCATTCTGAGGTCCAGAGAGGTTAAGTCATATTTTTCTGCGAATCCTGCCTTACTGTGTCTGCCATTTACCTGGACTCCCCTTCATCAGCAGCCTGGAGCTCCCGAGGTTGGCTGCTCACGGGGTAGCTTGGCTGCTCTGCAGGTGGAGACCCCAGCAACCTTTGTGGCAAATGGATGATGGATTCCTTGACGCTCTTGACAGCTGCTCTTCCAAATCTTTGTGGCAAGTTTGGGATGCGCCTTGAGATACCACCATTGAAATTCTTTCCAAACCTAAGGGGCGAATTGGCCACAGGCTCAACACTCCTTTCTTCCTCAAAGGACCTTCCAAATCTCAAGGGGAGGCGAGGCATCAGCTGGGGGATCTTGTATGTTATCGGGGTTTGCACTTTGTGGATGGTGTTGGAGCCCCATTGCCAGAGCTCTGCAGGGTTGAGGCTCTTTTGCTTCTTCTCCTTGGGGTATCCTATGGGCTGTGATTAAAAATGAGATAAACCGTTTTTCTTCCTCTTACCTGGAAGATTTGAGTCACCAAATTAACTTGAATTCTCATTTTAACCTCAAGAAATGTCAGGCATATGAATAATTCTATTCAGCAAACATTAAGCACCTATTATATGCTAGCCAATACTGGAGTTTACAAAGACTGGAATCGAGAAGTCCCTCTCCTTGAGGTGGCTGTAATCTTTTGGAGTATATAACAGGTCCAAAGAGAAATAAATAGAAAATACATACAAAGTAACTTTCTAATGAGATTTGTCAGTGCTTTTTGTTTCTATATCACTGTCATCTCTAGGTATATCACTTCCTCCCCCCTCCCCCATCTCCTACCCCACTCCTCTGAATTGAACCCTTTTTCTACAGAGCATTTTTGAGAAGTAGAGGTGCTAGATGACTCAGTGGACTGGAGTCAGTAAGACCTGACTTCAAATCCACCCTCAGACATTAGCAGTGTGACTTTGAGCAAGTCATCTGACCTCTACAGATTTGCCTCAGTTTCCTCAATTCAAAATGGGGATAATACTAGTGCCTATCTCCCAGGATTGCTGTGGTGATCAAATGAGACAGTAATTATAATGCACCTAGTGCCGTGTCTGGCATGGAGTAGGCATTATATAAATGTTACTTATTATTATTATCTAACAACTGGAAGAAAAACTGGAATGAATCTCATGCAGAAGGTGCCCCCTAAGCTGGGCTTTGAAGGCAGCTAGGGGCTATTAGGAGTGAGGGGTGGGAGATTAACTGCTGACCTACTGTGTGAAATGGTAGAAAGAACCCTGAATTTGGAATCAGAAATCCTGAGTTCACATCCTGGGGCTGTCACTTACTACCTGGGTGATCTTAGGCAAACAACTGCCCTTCTCTGTGCCTCAGTTTCCACATCTGTAAAATGTGGAGGTCAGACTCAATCGCTTCTGAGGTCCCTCTGGCTCTGGTGTTCTGATTCTAATAATGCAGAAGCTTGAATGAGAAGGGATCAGAGGTCATTGAACCTAAGCTCTTTATTGTACAGGTGAGGAAACTGAGACCTAAGCAGGGAAGGTGAGTTTGCCCAAGCTCACATAGGTACTACAAATACCATTATTCTTTTTTTGCTATTTTTGTTCATGGTATCAATAGTAGCTGGAATTATAGAATTTGGAGAAAGAGAACCAACGTTGCGTTTCTGGGGAGACCTCTCCCCACTTTTTTTCTTTCCATACATTTTATCTCCTCTATTCTCCCTCTCCTTATCTTCACCAACGGTGAGACATCAAAATGGTGAGTGAATGGCTCTAATGTGTGGGAGATGATGGTGGAGTCTTAGGGAAAAATTAGGAGGGGAAGCACTCCCAAAATCATTCTCTGTCCCCAAGTCCATTATGAACCCAGTTATATTTAATTAATCCAAATAGCAAATGTTTAATTACATTTTTGTCTTACCCTAAAAATTTTGCCCATCCATTGACATTTGTTAAGTTATTAAATTTCTGTGCATATTTACCAACTGGTTCCTACTAAGCAGAAAACCATAACCGCCTCATTATATTTGCATTCATCGTTAAGAATACTTAAATCACTCCTCTTTAAAATGCATCCAGCCTTTTTGGAGTCTCTGGCAGTTTATTACAAACATGTTTTCCTACGTTAATTGCAGCTCAGTAATGCGCCTTCTGCTTGCTAAGTATCCCATTACATGCTATCTATTTAATCTGCGATTACGGATGCCAGGCTGGCTACCACTGTGCCAGCGGGAGCCGCCAACCCACGGATGTCACCGCAGACCTGATGGGGAAAGCAAAGTATATTATTAAGTCGTACGTTTCGGGGAACAACTTTT
The DNA here is from genome assembly GCF_011100635.1 of Trichosurus vulpecula. Classification (NCBI taxonomy): domain Eukaryota; kingdom Metazoa; phylum Chordata; class Mammalia; order Diprotodontia; family Phalangeridae; genus Trichosurus; species Trichosurus vulpecula. The sequence goes on from NC_050577.1 coordinate 16,803,240, forward strand.
TACTAAAGTTGTTCCCGTTATTAGTCAATTACCAGAACTCCTTGGTATCAACATTCTAGTTAATGCCAGGCACGTTTGTGTAAATTTAAAGAGTTACCTTTAAATATTCATCATAACGTTCCCAGTCGTGGAGATTGGACATCATGGATTCATCGGCACAGACAGACTTCGAAGCTAACAGGATTGAAGTGGCCAGAGTCAATATGACAAATGGCTTTAATGAGATGATTTCCATTGTCCATAAAAACTCAAATGAAGCTTCTATGTGCTGCCCGGGTGACACAAGGGACATGGAGGCCTTTTTATACTGACAAACAACAAAGAAAGATGCCTTAAATTGGGACCTCCATTCCACATGGCCGAATTTCTAATATTAATTATAGCCAGCAACTGCAATATGCATTTGAAGAATGCCGGTAATTTGTTCTGCGAAGGCAGCAGGTTCCACTCACAAATTAATTAACTTTGAAAACAATTCCCCTTATTATGAAAACATTTCTAATTAGGTAAGATTGAGGGTCCAGGTAATTAGAATTTTAAGGGAACTGTATTCTATAGCTCCCCACTCTTGCAAATGGAATTCTGTTTGGGGGTCTTTGCGTCAATCTCATACCATTTCTCAGAAAAGAAGACAAGCATTGTAAAAAAGCCTGTTTTGATTTTAATCAACACCGGAGAATTAGGCATTGTGTTTTCAAAATGTCAGGTGAAATTTGAAATGTGAACCACATGCAACAAAGGCTAATATGTCATTAATTAGTTTTCTGTTGTATCCAGTTTGTTTATTACCAAGTTTCCAAAGTTAGCATCAGCTTAATCATAATATTTCTGTGTGTGCATTATTAGCATTGTTCACAAGAAAGTTCAAGAAGCATCTTGGAGAGAGCAGCCATGTCAGGGTTGGCTTGAATCCTTTCAGGATTTTCATGTGTTTGCCCAATGGGCCTTGCTTGGCAGAACTGTGGAAGTCAACAAAATTTTAAGTGAATGAAGCTGCTGATCCCATGCCCTGGAAGAGCGCAGCAGAGCTTTGGGAAGTACATGTGCATGCTGCTTTTCTTACTCCCTTGGCTCCTATTATTCCAGTAATAGTACATGACCATAAACCTACTGACAGTACCCAAGAACTGAATTTGCTCCAAACAAATGCTTAATTTTTATTGAGAGCTGCAGTTCACAGAATCTCCGAGTTGGGAGGACCTTTAGAGGCACCTAATTCAACCAACACCACCTGGACAAGAATTTCTACATTGGCACACCCAACATGAGTTCACCCACCATTCTTGGAAGATATCTAGTCAGTGGATAGAGCACTGGGCTTATAAAACAGGAAGACTCATCTTCCTGAGTTCAAATTCAGCCTCAGATACTTACTAGCTGTGTGACCCTGGGCAAGTCACCTCATTTTGCCTCAGTTTCCTCATCTGTAAAATGAACTGGAGAAAGAAATGGCAAACCACCCCAGTGTCTTTGTCAAGAAAACCCCAAATGGAATCACAAAGAGTTGACAGGACAAGAAATGACTGAATTGGGTCAGGGAGGAGGCTCTCACCGTCTTTTGAAGTGGCCCATTTCACTTTGGAAGAATTCTCATTGTTAAGACATTTTCCCTTCCATCAAGCTGGAACTGGTCCCTCTGCAACTTCTAACCCAACGCTCCTACTTCTCTCTGTGGTTAAGCAGAAGACACAGCTCCTTAAATAGCTAAGGTAGCTACCATGGCCTCCCTCCACCTTCTTTTCTCCAGCCTCAGTTCCATCACCTTCTTCTCATTCTGCTTGTCCTCCTATGGATGTTCATCCCTCTGAAAATGTGCTGCCCAGAATATCCTACGTGTGGTCTGACCAAGGCAGAGGAGAAAAGGACCCACTCTCTCAGCTGCAACGTGGTGCCTTTCACTACAGCAGGTTTTTTTTTTGGCTGCCATGTCCGACTTTTGACCTTAATTGAGCTCACCAGAAGCCCCAGAATTCTTCCCACATGTATGGGTCTTTCTCTATTTTCTATGTGAACCTAAGACTAAGACTTTGGTTTATCCCTATTAAATTTGGAATGAAATTCACAATTGGGAGCAGCTGACTGTGATTCTAATTTATAAATGAGATGCCCAAGCACATTATCTCATTAGAACCTTATAACTAACACAATGAGAGGGTTGTCTGCCTTTCATTGGCTTTATTGGTGACAAGTATCCTCTTTCTAGTGAGCTTATTTTTAATTCTGAACTTAGCAAACACCAAATAAAATGAGCGTTTATATAGAGAGAGTAGACAAGAAAAAGATTGTATGTGAAGCTGGCCATATCTATTAGGCACAACTTGCTTTGCTTTTAAGATAATAGTAACAACTAGCATAAATAGGCACCTTGAGGTTTGCAAAATATTTTCTATATGGTGTCTCATTTCATCCTCATAATAACGCCGTGAGATGGGTGCTACTATTAAATATAATTGTATAGAAATAATAAAATAAATGTGTAAGGTATGCTACATTATGTGATGATACACGTGATGTGTTAACATATCATGAATTCACCATGTACCTTCCAGAGTTGTCTTGCTTGTCTGATTCTTCCTGGCTTGTTTTCTCTTCTGTGCATTTTAGAAAAATGCTTCAATGCCTCAAACCCTTTTTTTATTCTCAACTATTTTATTGTTTTTGGCTATCCTATCCCATCTTTTACCCGAGTCCTTGTACCCCACCAGTTAAAAAGGAAAGAAAAAACACCCTTTTGTAACACAGAGATGGTGACTCAAGGCAAACAATTCAGCTACTGACATTGTATGAAATTGTATGTCTTACTGTATGGCATCTTGTGTATTTTGATCTGTGACAGATCCAGGCCCATGGTAGGAAGGTGTGGCTCTTAGGGATGGACTCAAAGGGCCAGACCAGTCTGTTGTATTGGTGTGGGGGCTGAGCAGGTTGTTTTTTTTTTAAGATTCAAACTAACCAGTAATGCATAAAACAAGAGGGTTTTATTAGGCATACTTAACTTACTTAATTCACAATTGACTGAAAGATATTGAGATCTCAATGTAGTTATTCTTTATTGGTTATTTAAAAAAAACATTTATTGTTCTAGAGCAAATCACCACTTCCAAGGCTCTTTTCCAATAAGGAGGCTTTCATCCCTACTATTCCTACATCCAGACAACCAATTTTTTATTCCATTTTTTTTCTTACCTTGAAAATCTTGCCCCTATACAGAAGTTATTAAGTTTTTCACCTTTTAACCAACTTCCTTCCACTGAGCAGAAAATACTGCCTTATAACCTTTTCATTCTTCGTTATCAATAGTTAAATCACTTAGAGGCCATCTGGTCCAAACCTTAATTTTATAGATGGGGAAACCAAGACTGAGGGTGGTGAAGGGGCTGGCCTGACCTCACAAACAAAAATTGCGTTAGGCACTTGGTGCTGGGCCAGGCTTGTTTGGCTTTTCAGCCTCCTGTGATTGAATACCTTTGACTTTCAAATAATTTCTTGATAAGCTGCTAAAGGAACTTTGAGATGTGTGAAGTGAGGGATGTGCCATATACCCTGGGCTCACCACCCTTGAGATGGCGAAGGGAAGGGAAAGAAGGGGTTGGGGGGGTCTGTTTAAACATGGTTTGCTATCAGATGTTGTCTGTCCTTCCATACAAGTTGGACAATCCACCTGATTTCCCAGCTTTCAGCACTGCTGTGATTTAATATCTTGCTTCCCATCCTCAGCTAGTCTGATGACTCTGAGCATGCCCAAGAACCATCCTGACTCAGGGTTCCTTGGTCTTTGTCATTTTTGCACTTCCAGGTTGCCATGGCTGAGTAGAGTGGACGCCATGCTCCCTTCCCTTAGCATTGACTCACATTTCTTTTGTAGCTTCTAGATACAAAGCTCCTTCCTCACCATACCCTTAGGAGGCAGGTAGAGCACAGGCTGTAGGGCCCCTAGGTGGCGCCATAGTACACAGAGTGCCAGACCTGGAGTCAGGAAGACTCATCTTTCCAAGTTCAAATCTGGCCTCAGATACTTACTAACAGTGTGACCCTGCCCCAGTCACTTCATTCTGCTAGCCTCAGTTTCCTCATCTGTAAAAATGAGCTGGAGAAGGAAATAGCAAACCACTCCGATATCTTTGACAAGAAAACCCCAAATGGGGTCACAGAGAGTCAGACACAACTGAAAAATGACTAAGTAGCAACACATTGCCATCCTCATTTTACAGATAAGGCACCTCAGGGCCAGTGATTTATCATGCTCCTGTGACTGGTCAGTGACAGAGCCAGAATCTAAGTCCAGTGTGCTTTCCACTAAACCATGCCACTTCTGTCTTTGTCTAATTTTAAGATTTAATGGAGTCTCCTTTTAGGAATAAATGAATCAATAATCAACAAGCATTTATTAAATGCCTACTGTGCACCAGGCAATTTGTTAGGAACTGGGGTCATAAAGACAAAAATGAAATATCCCCTGACCCAGATGGTGAGGTGTAACCATGCCACATAAGAATGGACCAAAGGAAATGGGTTTGTTTAGCTTGGAGAAAACTAGAGGAAGTATGGCAGCATCCTTTGGTATTTGAAGGGCTATCATATGGACTAGGGTTTAGCTTTCTTCTGTTTGTTCTCATAGGGCAGAACCAGCAGCAATGTGAGAGTGTACAGAGAGGCAGATTGGGATTTAACTGGAGAGGAAACTTTCTAACAATTAGAGATGCTCATAAATGAACTGGGTGGGCTGCCTTGGGTAGGAGCAAGTTCCCTGTCACTACTGTAGATGCTTAAGTGGAAGCTGCAGGGCCACTTGTTGGCATTCAGGATTTGGATGGCCATTGGAATCGATGAACTTGGAAGCTCCTTCCAATGTCGCAGTTCTATAATTCCATGAAAGATGCCCAAAGAGAGAACAAGAAGAGCTCTGAAGATACTAAGAAAAAACATTAAAATCTGTGAGCTCAATATAACATTATGGGAGATGATGCTCCATGGCAACTGTACCTGGAGACTTTATCAACAGGAAGTTGCAAAAGAGGATGAAAACCAAGAGCCAAAATCCAGAACTTCACTTTCATTTGGAATTAGCTGGTTTCAGACTGACCTCATTAGAACATGTGAATCAAGAACCGATCAGCCAGTCAGTCAATGAGCCAGTCTTTCCTAAGCATCTCCTCTCTTCTCAACACTGGGCAAAGCACAGTGCAGTGCCAGTCCTCCAAACCAGTCACCATCCAAATTCATGGAAAGGACACACTCATGACAAGAGCTAGATAATTTAATGGATTGAGATAGAAAAAAGGATATTCAACACATTGGAGGTCTTGTTCTTTAGAGACCTACATCAGCATATCCCTCAAACTGTCCACCTATCACCCCTTGTTCTTGCTATGTGACTGGTCTACCTGCTTTGGTCCTCATAAATACTCTCTCTAATGGACTCTGTGGACCAACTCTTGCATGCACATTGTCAGTAACACTGCAGACAAGGTGGCCCCATCACATATCTTTCCACTGCATTCGGGACTTTAATTTATCATTTTAATTCTTCTTAGACAATGGTACTGCAAGATTTACAACCTCTTGGAATTACCAGGAAGCATATGATGGTGAAGAGATGGGCTTTGGTAGCAGTGAGCAATTTGGGAAACATTCCAACCTTTGCTAAGCTTCTGAAATGTGATTCAACCCAACCTTATCTATTTCTCTTGTGCAATTTGGACTCGAACTTATTGCCCATCTGTGGCTCTTGTCCAAGAAACATATCTCAATACATCCATGTAAAGAGTATGTCATACTACAGTCAAGATGTTGCTTTTCATCCACTTTGTTTTTATTTGTGGATGGCTGGATGAAATGATAGTGAGATGAGCCATATTGTGAAGGGCGGTAAATACCAAAAAGAAAAGAGGATTTCACTGAAGATTTTGAGCAGAGGAGTGACATGTTCAGTCTTGTACTTTAGGAATATGTGTTTGTTGGTTGTATGGAGGATGGATTGGAGAGAGGAGACACTGGAGGCAGGGGAATCGAGTAGGAGAACTATTACACAACTGTAGATGAGGGGTGAGGGGGCCTGAGAGCAGGTGGTGGCTGGTGAGCTGAGAGAAAGGATGGACAGAGGCTCTGTTGTGAGTCTGAGGTGTCTGTGGGGCATCTAGTGAGAAATGTTAAAGAGGCAGGTGGTGATGCAGATCTAGAGCTCAGGAGAAAGGCCAGGGCTAGATACAAAGATCTGCTAGGAATCTTGTGACCTAGAGAGAAAGAGAGAGACACGCAGAGAGAGACACAGAAAAAGAGACAGAGAATGAGAGAGGGGTAGATGGTGAGGGAGGGAGGGAAGGAGAGGGAGACATAGAGAGACAGAGAGATGGAGAGAGAGGGAGGGAGAGACAGGGAGAGACAGAGAGATAGAGAGACAGAGAGGGAGATGGAGAGGGAAGGAGAGGAAGAGGGAGAAGGAGAGAGAGAGGGGTAAGAGAGGGAAGGAGGGAGGGAGATGGAGAAGGAGACAGAGAGAGAGAGACAGAGAGAGAGAAAGACAGAGAGACAGAGAGAGAGAGAGAGAGAGAGAGAGAGAGAGAGAGAGAGAGAAAGACAGAGAGACAGAGAGAGACAGAGACAGAGAAAGAGAGAGACAGAGAGACAGAGACAGAGGCAGAAGCAGAGACAGAGGCAGAGGCAGAGACAGAGAGACTGAGAGAGACAGACAGATGGAAAGAGAGAGAGGGAAAGAGAGGGAGGGAAAGGGAGAGACAGAGAGATAGAGAGAGCTCAGGAAAGAGTCTGGGGGGACGTGCATGGTTAAGGACATGGAAGATGGTCTAATAAAAATGACAGAATGGTTAGACAGGTAGGAAGAGAATCAAGAAAGGAGGCATCAGGAATACTTAGGGAGGAGACAGCATGGAGGAGAAAGGAGTGGTCGGTGGTGTCAAATGCTTCAGAAAGGACACAAAACATGGGGACCAAGAAAAGGTCAGAAATGAGATCACTGGTAACTTTGGGTGAGACTTTGGTGGAATGGTGAGGTTTGGAGGCTGGATTGGAAGGGTTCTAAAATTGAGTGAGCAGAAGTGGGTGCAAGTTTAACCAGCATTAATTCATTCATTCATTCATTGATTCATAAAGTTCTATTGATGTCTTTTGCTTTTCTCTCAGTCATTTTCAGATATATCCTCACTCCTCTACACATCTTCTCCTGTGAGCCTCCTTTTGTAACAAGGAAAAGCTCCCAGTTAAACAAAATCAGTGGACAGATTTATGGAGGAAGTTAGTTTTGTTCTGTTCCACACCCCACCCCCACCCCTGCCCCATCATTTTGTTGAGAAAAGGCAAGATATAGCTTGGGGAGATAGGCTCGAATGAAGGCTTTTGAAGGATGAGGGAGATGTGAATATGTGTCTCTCCCTCTGTGCACCTCTCCGAGGACTGATTTGCTCTGGATAAGAATTATTGCATGTCTCGAGCTCTTTTTACATATAAAGTGTTTTGAAGTCATTTACTTGCTAATTTCAGAGTAATCCTTTGAGACAGGTGAGTGGTGAGAATGACTATTTTCTAATCTATTTCAGCACAATGTACCACGAAGAAAAAGGAATAAGCTGCTTTTGCTAAGTAAAATGAAAAATAAAACACGATCTTATGCAAATTGGCCCAAGTCAATATTTTTAGGAGCACGGTGCCTTTGTTTGCAGATTTATGAATGCTTTGTTATAATTAGTTTGTCCTATTTTGATAATTGTCCTGTATTTACTTCTCTGCTCTTTACCACGGTAGATGATGATGCAGTGCATTGGAATGGTGCCCACATGGCTCATGGGAAGGAGATAATATTGCTGGGTAGTAAAAGCTGCTGAAATTTAATACACTTTGAAGTAACTTTAGAAATCAGTTTCTATAACACCGGGAAAAGGATTAAATATTTATAAACATCAAACTTATTTCCCAGGATTTTTTTCTAGGTTTGATTAAGTGGTAAGTGCCTTATGCCTAAGGAATATATTTCAAGGCTCTGTCTCTAATAAACCTTCAATTCTAAGTTTTCAGGACAATATATTAGTTAAAAAAAGAAATTGAGCGAGGCAGGTTAGGAAGCCGCCATCCTAAAGGACCATTCTTTGGTTCAAGGTTTTCCTTTTTTATATATATTCCATTTTTATTGACTTTTTTTCTACATGCGGGAAGAATGTGTGAGTTTTATGAGCCTGGCAGAGGGTCATGGTGTCTCTTGCCAAAGTGTTGAGAAAATTCAGAATTCTGTACATGAGGGACAAATACCAGATGTTTCATTCAAACAATGCATAGATTTTGCACAAATATGGGTAATGGAAACCGAGTCTTGGGCTGGGATTTCTTGGCCAGTCTTGCTTTTTATGTTTTCATAATAAGCAAGCAAGCGGCCAGCGTGTTATTCCAACTGGGATGGAATGATTTCATCTTTTTAGAAAGTCTGGGCTGTTTGTGTGTCTTGGTTTTTGTTTTGAGGGTCTTGGCTCCTAGGTGATGGGTGCTGTGGGGACTAATTTTTGTATGATTTTTTTTTAAGAAATAGAAAGTTCAAGACCTCTCCTAACTCAGAGATGCCAGATCCCCTCTCTTCTGTCTTTAGTGAGGAAGAGTTCTGTTTCTGTCAAATTACACAAGTAGGTCACTGACAGGTTGGCAAGAAGAATGCCTTACCCACCACTCCAAATGTGAGAGTTGAGGCTGTGTTCCTGCATGTAGCCCCCAGGCTCATCCAGGACACAGCCAGGAGAGGCAGATATGCTCTTTGAACCCAGAGTGCCATCATAAACACAAACTCATGGCAAACAAAACAGTTACTGGGTCCAGGGAAGCATCCTTAGAGATGAGCCATTTTAGAGTCAGAGGGAATTGAAAGGATCATAGCTCTAGTGGGAGAAGGGGCCTCAGAAGTCATCAAATATGAGGAAACTAAGCTTCAGAGAGGTTATGAGATCTATCAAAGGTCCTGTCAATAATAAATGTCTGAGGTGGGATTCAACCCAGGTCCTCTGAGTCCAGATCCAGTCCTCTGGGCACAGAGTTTGTAATTCCCTGGATCCCAAGGATGAATGTCAGGTCTGGGTTTGGAAGTTTCAGGACTAGTTCCTATTACAATCAGATAGATGAGGAAGTTAGCTAATTCATTGAGCCATCCAGAAGTAAGCTTGCTGGATATTCCTTTCCCTGCTATAGCTAAATGAATGTCATTTTGTTCACCTGAAGGTAGTCTATGAACTTGTCATTTTGTTTCAATCTTGAACCTGAACTATCATATCAGGCCTGGTCAGGCCTGGCTTACCACAGCACATATGGTTTGGTCCTTGAGGTTCCTGCCATCTTGAAAATCTGTGATTCTGGAAGATTTAAAGCTGAGAGACCATAGGGTCTATCTAGTCTAACTCTTTAATTTTAGAAAGGAGGAAAGGGAAAGTCCTTACATTTCCCAGCCACTCTGAGAGATGTTATAGGACTTTCTGAGGTTACATGGATAGCAAGTAGGGCTGGGTTCTTTGCCATCCCCATTCCAGGTTCCCTTCCCTCTGTACCACATTGCCTTTTGAATCAGAAGTGGGTGTTCTCTTCCAGATTTTCCTTTACCCCTGGACATCCCAAAACACGTTCAGGGGAAGGTTTTCTGCTGCCAAAGGAAAACTTGGCTTTCTGTCATTGGGTATTGTATAGGCCGGGGTGAAGGGGAGGAGCCAGGAGAACCCACTGGTATCCCCTCCCCACCCCAAACCCTCAGGGTGTTCAGCAGCCAGTCACTGATTTTCTAATGTAAAGAGAAAGATCCTGCTCCTTTCTTGGCCAAAAAAATTAAGCCTAAGATTGAGAAGAAATTTATCAAGACAATACAATCGCTACATCAACTTTCATATAACTCTCCCTGAAGGAGTGAGGACTAGTGTCTGTCCTGGTCACCTGTAGGAGCAGATGGTACATTTTTCCATCACTTGTCTCTATGTCTTTGTATTTATACATCATTGTTTGATAGCTCAGGCAAGGCTTTTTGATGGCAAACACACACACACACACACACATACACACACACACACACACACAGAAGCCTTGGATCTTCCTTCCCCAATCTTAGTGTGAAAGGCACAGTTCCCAGCCTGAGTGGAAATGAAAAAAATAAAACGAGGGTTTGTAAGATCGGTCTTCCTCCTGCCCCCCACCCCCCACTCCTGCCCTTGCCCCATTGATGAAAGAACTTTTTTTTTTGGCATTTGCTGTTCCTTTTGTTTCTAATAGTCAGCTTAGCACCAGATATGAAACCCTGCCCTGAGATTTACAGGGCCAGATGGTTAAATCCCCAAACAATCCTTAACTTCCTTCACTCAGTCCCCTTGTCTTGACCATTTCATCACAATGGTGAGAGCTGGAGATGATGGCTTTGCCTCATTTCTCCCCACAGGGTCTTCTGAGGGACTAGGCGAGGCCCCGGCTCTGCAGGAGAGGGGCTCATTCGCTTTTGGAGAAGAAAAGTTTGTTCTTCTATTCACTTGGAAGATTTACCAACTTTGTACCACTTTTGGGTCCCCCTTCTCCAGAAATATAGTGCAAAGTTTTCTTTTCCTACCTAATAAGGCTCTTGGCAGGGAGTGTTTATTTTGGAGATAGGAAAAAATAAGGCTCTTTTGTGTCTTATTTCAGATGTAAGCACTGTATATTTTCTTTGGTAATTAACTTCATTGGTCTATGTCAATTTTGACAGTATTTACATTAAAATGTAATTAGTAATAATAACTTTTATGATTTCCATCCTCAAAGCATATTAGTCTACAATAAGATATTTGCTCTCGGTGACAGAAAGTGTTTTAAAAGCCTTCATTATCCCATAATTTGATAACTGCATATTCATTATTGATAACACAGTACATGAAGATTACATGCAGCATCACTCATGTGACCAATAAGAATCCTCCTATTTCCATAACAATAAAGAATTCATGCCCCGTTCATTCCACTCTACTGCGTACCATGACCCATTTAAAACTCATTGCAAAAGCATCAGGTTTAAAAATTTATAAAGTTTTAAAAAAACATATTTTTACTGATATCTTTTGTTGTTAACATCACCTACATTTCCCGATGTAACCCTCTCCTCTCCCTCTCCCCGAGGGCTATCCCTCTGAACCAGGAATAAAACAGAAAGATGAACAAATGGAAACCTAACCAATGCATTGTAAAAGTCCAACATTCTCCGGAGCGTCCACAGCCAGAGTCCCTCGACTCTACGAAGAAGCAGAGAGTGGTTTCTCTTTGGAGGTCAGTCTGGTCATCGTGATGTCAACTTTTTGTAGTTTTTCTTCTTTCTATTGCAGTCATTTGCTTTCTCCATTCGGTATCTCTTCATAGGAGTCCGTGGATCTCTGTATTTATCACATGCATAATTTCTTACAACATAGAGATGTCCCTTTGCATTCATTCACTTGCAATCATTCCCCAGTTCATGCGCTCTGCTTTGTTTCCAGTTCTTAGCCACTATAAAAAAGTGTTTGGGTGTCTATAGGGCATCACTTTCTGTCTTTGAGCTCCTTAACTTACTTAACCAACTCCAGTGGCTTCCTCAAGTCTTTACGACAAAATGTGAATTCCTCTGGTTAATTTTTAAAGTGCTTAACAATCTGGTCCCAACTTATCTTTTCAGCCTCATTGGATGTTCCTCTCCCTTCCCAACCTCTGTGCACACCCAAATTGCCCATTTCTCTGTTCCTTATGGGAGGGTCTCTCTTCTACTTCTGTGACTTTGTGCTGGCGATCGCCCATGCACACCTTCCTTATCTTCACTTCATAGAGTCCTTCTCTTCCTTTAAGAAGAAGTTCAGGCACCATCTTCTAAATGAAGCCCTTTCTGACTCCCCCAAATGGATACCTTCTTCCCAAACTACTTTATTTTTAACATATAGTAGGTGCTTAATAAATACTCATTAATTGGCTGATTGGGACATATGCCTAACAGTGGATATGAAGTTTTGGGAAAGATAATTATTCCATGGCTTTGCTCACAATACACATCTTCAAGTCAAAACATCCAGACCCCATCATCCACTGATCTTGTTAAAACTGAGGCCAGCACTCAGAGTGCTGAGAATAGCAGAATGTAAGCTCCCCCAGGTGAATGTAAACTCCTTGCAATCAGACTGCATTTATATTTTCAGTGTGCTTTGGACAGTTTGGGAGTGTGGAGGTGTGGGGGGGACACAGATCTGGGTTTTCATAGGCGAGGAAATGGCAGATATGAAATCTGTCTCTGTCCATGCAGATGGGCTGCTCTTTCTCAATTTGTAATTCTAGGTTTTTTAATTTGTAGTTCTAGAATTTGTACAATTTGTACAAAATTACAATTTGTAATTCTAGAAAGTTGCCTGTGCATTGAAAGCTTGAGCCTCCTGTACTCATCAGAGGCAGGACTCGATCCATCTTCTCCTGATGCCAAGGCTGACTCTTTGTCTTCCAGGCCCCTCACCTTGTACCCAGAACAATCTTAACACACATTTGTTGGGTTAGGACTCATTTGAGCTAGAACCCTCCAATTGTTTACAGAAGGGGAAGAAGTGGAAAGGAGGTCTCACTTTGAGCCAGACTGAAGCTGGGCATTGTGGGTAAACTTCCTTTCCACATCTCCCGATCAAGAAGCCTCACCTGGTGACTCCAAAAGAAGCTTAGAAAAGGCCATTGGTCAGCCTGCTTGCTACCCGGTAAAGCAGGCTTCTTTTATAGAGGAAGGAGGAACTAAACTGGGATATTAGGTGGGAAGGGCACTTTACAAGGCTCTTTACAAGAATGGAAACCCAACCCAATTGAACATACCACTATTTAGGGGGAGTCCAAAGACAAAACCGTAACCAGTCCTTGACCTCTTTCTTAGTGTCTCTATTTCTGTCATGGGTGCCACCATCCTTCAGATGACCTTAAAGTTACCATCTCCTCACTCTCCCGTACCCAATAGCATCCAGTCCATTGCCAAGTGTTCACACTTCGACCTGTCCCTTATCTCTTGAATCTGTCCCCTTCTTTCTCCTTCTGTAGACAGCATCCTCCATCAGACCCTCAGGACTTCTAGCATGGTTGATTACAAGAGCTTTCTAATGGGTTTTCTTGACTTGTTTCTCCTCTCCCCATTCCATCCTCCCACAGCTGCCCGAAGCATAATTCTGACCACATCATTCCCTTGCTCAGTAAATCCCCATGGCTTCTTATCGCTTTTGAAATCAAGTCCAAATGCCTCTGGATGCCATTTTAAATCCTTCACAGTGTGGCTCTAGCCTACCCTTCCAGTCTTATTCACTCAGTCTCTGTTCCAGCAAAACAGACCTGCTTATTCTTCCTTGGACATGATACCCCATCTCCCACCTCTGTTCATTTCTCCAAGGCCATTCTCAATGCTTCATTTTCACCTTTTGTATCTCCGTGTTTTTTTTTAAAGTTCAACTCAAATGACACCTAATTTGATCCCAGCCAAGGGTTCGTGCCCATCTCTTCTCAATTTACCTTCTGTTTCTTTAGATTTATTTTCCGAGTACTAGAGGTGGCACAGTGGCTACAGCACAGGGAAGACCAGTCAGGAAGTCCTGGGTTCAAATCCAGCTTTAGACACTTACTTACTGTGTGACCCTGGGCAAGTCACTTAACCTTGTCTGCCTCAGTTTCCTAATCCATAAAATGGAAATGATAAAAGCACTCATTTCCAAGAGCTGTTATAAGGATAAAACGAGAAAATATGGTACAGAGCTTTGTAAATTTTAAAGTGCTGCTTAGATGCTAGCTAGTACGATTGTCTTTGCACATGCTTTCTCTCTCGATAGAATGCAGATCCCTTGAGGATAATAGTGCCTCTTGCTTTTGCCTTTGTGTTTTCAGCCCCTCCCTTACCCAATATTTGGTATATGGGAGAAGGGTAATAAAAGCTGCTTTGCTTGATTGCTCTCAAAAAACTTACTTCCTTTCATGGAAGAAGGATCTCAGTTGAAAATTTCAGCTATCCTGGCCATAATGAAGCATTTGAAAGTCCAAAAACAACTCCTGGTCTGTTTTTCATTTCTACTCAAATACTAAAAATAGCCCAACTCAGAAAGACGTTGGGGCTTCCAGCACTTCAGGGCAAAGCTAATTGCCACCCTTGTAAACCTGGAAACAAGTTTGTTGTTCCAAGGTTGACGAGTCAGCGATGTGGGATAAGGACCCCTCTGTCCCATGAGCCCCTCACCTTACTCTCTGCCTTTATTCAGAAATGCCTAGGAAGATCAGCTGTTGAGAGGATTCTGATGAAATGTGGCATTTGCAGACCATGGCCACTCACCAAAGAATTTGAGTGTTGGCTTCCAACATTTTATAAGCTGCAAAATATAAGCTTTCTGGCATTTATTACATGCACTGACAGCTTTTGCAGAGTTCCCCGAGCCTTGCAGAGGCCATTTCTTTCTGCTCATAGGATATGGTTGGTAAATAAGCAGTAAACAGTCAACAAGACTGGTGATCATAGGGAGTGATTGAAAGTCCTTTGATGGCTTGGAGGCCAAGGAAGCAAGAGACATGGGCTATATAGTAACAAGGCCCAGTAGGGAGAACATGGGGTCCAATCTAAGAAGACATTTTCTTGGAATTAATGCAATATCTTACATTTGAGATTTTTTTTGAAAAAATCACCTTCACAAATACAAGATGGTGGAGACGTGGCTAGACACTAATAGTTCGTGTGTCAGGAGCTCTTGGATTTTTCGTGGGTGGTCATCATTGATGCAAGTCAACAGTATGCAGTCCCCCACATAATGGGATGTTAGATGGCATTAAAGAGAGCCCTAAAACAGGGCAGTGATAGTAATGATGGATTCTGCCCTGGTCAGACCACAAATGAAGTACTGTGGCTAGTTCTGGGTGCCAGATTTTAGGAAAGACATTAGTAAACTCAAAAATGTCCAGAGGAAAGCAGCCAGGTTGCTAAAGGGCCTCAGGATCATGTCCCAGGGGGACTAATTGAAGGAAGTGGGAACATTTATCCCAGAGAAGAGAAGACTTGAAAGAGAAAACCTTCAAGTATTTGAAGAGATGTCAAGGGGAAGGAGGGCTCGGTATTGATACCAGAGGGGAAAACCAGGAGCCATCAGTGGAAGTTGTGAGAGGTCGATTTTTGTCTCAATATTAGGAAAAACTTCCTAACACTGACTGCTGTCCAAAATGGAGTGGGCTGCCTTGTGAGGGAGTGACTTTGGACTCACCAGAAATCTTCATGTAAGGATTAATGGCCACTTGTTGGGATATTGTAGAGGAGAATTTCTTTTTTAAATGTTTAATTTAATTTAATTTTTTAACCCTCTCGGTTTTATTTTATTTTTTATTTTAAAAATATTTATTTACTTTTAGTTTTCAACATTCATTTTTGTAAGATTTTGAGTTCTAAATTTCCCCCCTCCCCTTCCCCATAAAAAGCTCAATTTTGGTTTTATGTCACTCCCTTTTTGTTCCCCCACAAATCATCCCTTGTTACATAAAATAATAAAATCCATTAATTTTAACTTAACTCACGTTAACAAATAGCAAAGGAGAGGAAAAACATGTTAGCGAAATGAATGAATGCATTGATAGAGCCTGATAATAAGTCAGCATCCCACAACCCTAGCCACCAACACTGCAAACAAGAGAGGAAAGTGCATTTTTCTCATCTCTTTTCCAAGGCTCTTTGGTTATCATAATTATACACTGTTCACTCACTCACTCAATCAACAAGCATTAATTAATATCCTACTGTATGCCAGACACTGAAGTTACAAATGCAATGAATGGAACAGTTCCTACTTACAGGAAGCTCATGTTCTACAGGGGCTGACAAGAAGGACATGGAAGTATATGCAGAATAAGTTTAAAGAGAAAAATATAAATAAATGCAAAGTAATTAAATATAAGGTGATTTGAGAGGAGGACACTAGCAGTTGGGGAGATCAGGAACAGTTTCACAGAGAAGACGGGATGGCCTCTGAGAATCCTCCTAAAGCAAAGAGTCTGTGATTTTGTGACACTATTGAATGGAAAGGCAGCTAGATGGCTTAGTGGTTATAGGGCTGAGCCTGGAGACAGGAAAACTTGAGTTCAAATTTGACCTCAGACACTTACTAGCCATGTGACCTTGGGCAAGTCACTTAACCCATTTGCCTAGAAGGCAGCTAGCTAGGTGGCTCAATGGATAAAACCCTGGGCTTGGATTCAGATAGACTTGAGTCCAACTTTGGCCTCAGACACCGTTGCCCAGATGGATACAATAAATGCTTTTCATAATTTAATAAAAGTGTTGGATTGTGAGCTTATACTCTGTATGTTTAGATCAACTCCAACAACAAACAAGATGACGAGGGTAACACATACCTCTTCCTGTTCCTGTATGGTTTTGATTTCTTCTGCCAGGTTTCTATATTTTGAACTTTTTTCTTTCCCATGTAGCTGGAAGTTATGGGTACTCGCTATGGTGGCATCTATTAAAATATTGTTAAATTATTATTATTGTTAACTGAAGCATTTATCAAGCAATGAATATGTGGGGGATATTCTGTTAGATGCCAGAGGAGATAGAAAGTGATAGATAGACAGATAGAGCTTGGCCCTTGACCTCCTGGAGCTTAGTCAAGCAAAGGAATTTGATTCAATTCAACATAATTCAACAATATTTATTTAGTGTTTACTATATGCCAGTCATTGGCCCAGGGCTTGGGATACAAAGACATGAACAAACAGTCCCTGCCCTCAAGGAGCTTAGATTCTACTGGAGTTCTTATGAATAAAATAAACCAGCGGAGGCTTGGCACCGGCTTGTTCTGATTGTCATCACTTCACACACAATCACTGGGAAGTCCTCTCTTGGGAGATGCTTTCTCACACAATGGAATTTAATGTGAATGGATAACATCAGATCTGAAACTCCCTCAGCCATGAGATCTTCTCCTCCGAACGATCCACCACACGCTTGCTGCATCTGTTATTCGCAGGCATGCCTTAGCCAGCATTAGAGTCAGGGTTTCCTCTAAGCTCTTGGCCCAGGAACAAGTGCTGATCACCTCAGTCACTTCCCACAGGTTCCAATGCTTTCCTTCAGCAATTTGGTTGATTTGGTTTGGTCAAATCTGTCCTTTTCATTAATTTTTCAGTGACATAGTAGATCAGGGTCAAATGGGGTTCAGCCAGGAGGGGAATAGTTATTGCCACCAAATAACTTCCTCTTTTAATTATTTTTTGCTAAGAGAGACAGTGGGTGTAGTAGATGCAGAGCTGGCCTCAGAGAGAGGAGGACCCAGGTTCGCATCCCACCTCTGACAAACGTTGGCTCCATGGCCTTGTATAAATCGATTAATCTAGAGCCAACTCTCTAAGACTAAACTGCAGAGAAAGTGCCAACCTACATTGGTAAAGGAAGTTTCTTAGTGAGGACTTTTCTAGATCAATGAAATCACAGGTCTGGTTTGAGAAAACCCCAAGCTTTCTAACATGCATGTATGGATCCAACATATGTGTATAAACCCTTATGTTTAACATACAGGTATAGACTTACATGTCTAACACACCTACGTAGACCTTCATGTCTAACACAATGTATGGCTCGACATGTCTAACATGCATGTATAGACCTCTGTGTCTCACACATATGTGCAGCTCCTCAACTTACATGTGCAGACGTAGTATAGCATACATGCATGGACTTCCATGTTTAACATGTATGTGCAGAATACAGTCTAACACATGAGTAGGCCTTTGTGTCTAACATATGTATATAGACTGGTGAGAGTATCTGTAGTATATTTGAGTAACACTAATCGCAATGGACATTCACATAGTACTTTGAAGTTTGTAAGGCACTTTACAGACATTCTCTTACTTGTGATAGGGGCTGCAGGGCTCATTATCCCTATTTCAAGGGTAAGAAAACTAAAGAACCTGAGTGGTGAGATCAGGCTGAGAGACATCAAGTCATTTGCCCAGGGTCACCCAGCTAGCGAGGTAGGAGTTGGAGCTCATGACACCACAGCAGCATTCCTTCCAGCAATACAGATTGCAGTCCATTCGTCCCTGCTTATCTTCTTCCTGCAACTCTTGTCCACTACATTGTGCGAGGCGGCGTGGGTCAATGGACAAGATTTGGAGCCAGAAGCCCTGGGTTCAAATCCCAGTTTTGCTATTTGCCACCGCTGTGATCTTAGGCATGTCTTCATCTCTCTGGGTCTCAGTTCCTCAACTGTGCAATGAGGGGGTTTGACCAGGTGGCTCCTCTGGTCCCTTCCAGATTTAAATCTATGATCCTATGATCAGCAACTTCTCTGTAACTTAAAATCTTAGAAAACTTCTTGAAACATTGAGAGCTTAACAGCTAACAGCTAATGAATGTGTCAGAGGCAAGATTTGAACCCAGGGCCTCCTGACTCCCAGGCCAGGCCACTGGCCATTATTCCACATCATCTCTCATTAATCACGATTCAGATATCTAAGGAGTTGCTGGCTGGCTATTTTTCCATTTCAGAGACAAGCCAAATAAAAATAATATTTGGTTAACTTATAACTTGTAGAAGGTTCAGAGTCAATTAATCTAAGAGTCTGTCAAGAGTTGTTTGTGTGAAAAAAGGAGGTCTCATCTGATGGAAGAGGCCAGGAGAAAATAGGCTCCATCAGAGGAGAGTTGGGGTAGAGTGATCTCTCACACGAGGTCTTTATCCCTCAATGAGCTGTGTCCAGTGGTGTAAAGAGAAGCCAGCTGCTGCATCTCTGAGCTGAGGGACCCATTCCTGGCCAGGAGTTCTTTTGCCACATCATTCACAAGTGGTCATTCAGACTCCTCTGAAAGAGCTCTAGGGAAGGAATTGAGTGAGGTGGGACAGACATGCCAGCGATGTCCATCTTTGCTAACCAGCCATATTGTCTTTGCAACTGTGCATGTGTGACTCTCAGTGAAAACCATGGAGGGAACAATGAGATCCCCAGCCCTGTGTCTTCCTTTCTTCCTTTCTTTCTGCCCTTCCTCCTCCCCTACTCACCTGCTGGATCCCACAACTGAATGACATTGAAGCTTGGATCTGCTCCATTTCTAACCTGGGCTGCTTTGCCCCTCTTTAGGCAGTCTGGTGGGTCTACTCTGGGGGGCTCACCACATTGGTGTCAGACAGTGAGGACACCTGATTGGTTTTAGCCCAGTTATAGCTCAGAACTCCTCCCTCTCTGTCTCTGTCTCTCTCCAGATATATTCTAAGTACATACATATTTACATATATGTATATATATATGTATTCACTTATTTATTTTTAGTCCCAAATTCTGTCTCCTTCCAGACCCTCCATCCATTGAGAAGGCAAGAAATATAACATTATATATATGAAGTCATGGAAAACATTTCCACATCAGCCATGTTGTAAAAAAAAAGATCAAGAAAAACAAAGAAAGTAAAAAAAATGCTTCAATCTGTACTGTGTCCATCATTCTCTCCTTGGAGGTGGATGGCAGCTCAGAATCCTCAAACTCAAGTGATTTAACAGCCTCAATCTTCCCCAGTAGCTGGGATGACAGGGAGGCACCCCCACTCTCAGCTTCTGTTTCTTAAAATAAGACTTATTGAGGCCTTTGGTTTCTACTCATAGCCACTTCTAGATAGAATCCTCTTCCTATACTCAGAGCTTAATCGTCTCTGAGAACAGAGAAGCAAAGAACCAAAATGCAGATTGTGTCCTCCAATGTATGTGTGGTTCTGTTTCTGCAGCCCCCCTCCCCCACTTTTCTGCTGAGAGGAGAGACATAGGTTTCATCCTTCATTCACTAGGTCCAAGACTGTCTAGTTTTCATTTTCCACCAGTACCATTTGGTTGGGTAGGGGGAGAGAGAGAGAGAGGGAGAGAAACAGAGACACAGAGATGAGAGAGTGACTGAGCAGAGAGAGACAGAGAGAAAGACGAAAGATACAGAAAGAAGGAGACAGAGAATTGAGACAAAGAGATGGAGAGGAGAGAGAGAGACAGAAAGAGAGAGGGAGACAGACAATAACAGAGACAAAGAAAGAGACGGAAGAAGAGAGAGCAAAAGAAGAGAGAAAGAGAGGGGAAGGAAGAGATAAATTAAATGCTACATAAGTGCCTGTTGAATGACCAACTGATTTGCTGAAACCCCAGGCTTCCCTGGAGCCCATCCTATGGGCATTAATTGGCTCCCAGCCTGAGTTACATATCCAAAGAGCATTGGAAGGGACCTCAGAAAGCTATCGAATCTATTTCCTGTGACTGGGAGCCCCCTCTAGAGCATTCCAATGCACTGGTCATCCATGTGTTGCCTGAAGCCCCTTTGATGAACAAGCAAAGGCCCAGGCCCTCCTGGGCTCCCATGCTGGTCCTAGAACTCGGTGGGAGTTCTATGCGGAGAGAATTCATTGCCTCCCTCACAGCCTTAGAGAAAGCAGTCTTCCCACTACTTCTTTGCGGGTCGAATACAGCAAATTTGTGGGGGTGGAGGCTGTTAGTGGGTTCCCCAGAAAGCACCTCTCTGAGGCATTCGCATTTTTACATATGGTTTATCTGAAAAAGGGATTAGTTTGAGATTGCAAACATTTTTGGTTTTATGTGCCTCTGAAGGCCAGATACTCTTTGTTCTCCACCAAGGCTTGAAAAATATTTATCCTGGCTCCTTCCCATCGTTTTTTCCACATGGATGCTCTGTGATATTTCTAAGCCCAGTTGTGAAACCCACCCTAGGTCTGTATGTGGGTTTCAGGATTTAGATATTTAGAACCACTTTGATGGCCCAAGGCAGTATAATGCCTGATGGGAAGAGCTGGGTTCGGAGCCAGAAAACCTGGCCTGGATTGTCCACGTGGATACTCCTAGCTAGGACTGCAAGCCAGTTGCTTCTTCTCTATGGGTCTCAGTTTCTTCATCCTCAAAATGAAGGAAGTTAGACTAGAGGACTGCTTTTGTTCTAAATCTATGATCTTATGTATTTCCAAATTCTCTCCCAGCTCATGATCCCAGGAACAGACATCATAATTCTCGTGATTATCTAAATGTAGCAAAAGGATCTATCACCCCAGAGGCTGGCAGACAGCCTTAGATTGGGCCGGAATATTGGAAAATCACAAGGGAGATCCAAACACAATGGGATGGGGCTTCAAAATGCGTGCTGCTAATGAATTCCAAGCAATATTATCTCCTTGGTGAATAATACACAAACAATCACTTCAGATTTGACATGTTCTTCAATTATGCATTCAATTTGGGTAATAAAATAAAACTTGCAATATGTAGATGCACACATACATTCATGGGCACTCCCACACAGAGGCATGCTCACTGCTGCCTTTTTCTCATTGGCCATTGTACTCTATAGTATGTACCAATGCAGGAGTTACCTCTAAGTCATTAAAAATTGAGTGCCTTTATTGTAAATTATTAAAAGCACTCGGTTGGCTGCAGATCAGCAGAGGCACCATAAACCACCTTGCCGACAAGCCAGAGAGAAGCCTGATGCAATCCATGGGACCAGAAGCCAGCCTGCGTGCCCTGGGGCAGCCGTGATGATTCAGAGTGCGCCCCACCAACAGTGAGAGCAGGCTCCATCACATCTGCGATCTCATTCGGGACTTTGCAAATCCAACAGCAGCATTTCTGCTCAGTTAAATATTAGCCAAGGGCCTTCGACTCTATCTTATCATTGTCCTACTCTTAATTAAGAGGGGCACCTGGCTCTCCCCACCCTGGCAGCAAAATTAGAATATATTTACTGAAGGTTTGCTTTATCTGGGCAGTGAGGTGGTAAAGCGAATAGAGTGCCAGGCCTGGAGTCAGGAAGGCCTCAGTTTGACCTGAGTTCAAATCCAGCCTCAGACACTTATTAGCTGTGTGACCCTGGGCAAGTCACTTAACCCTGTTTGCTTCAGTTTCCTTATCTGTAAAATGAGCTGGAGAAGGAAATGGCAAACCACTCCAGTATCTCTGCCAAGAGAACCCCAAATGGGTCAGTACGATGACTGAAATGACTGAACAACAGCAAATGTTTCATGAAGGGAGACAGAGTTATATCATGGTTAGAACCTTGCCTTGAAGCCAGGAATGAATGAATGAATGAATGAATAAGAAAAGAAGTACCTGCTATGTGCCAGTTACTTGGTGTAAGTCCCTGTCCTCCAGAAATTTATATTCTAATATGGGAGATAACATATACTGAAGAATTGTGGCCAGAGAAGAGAGTGAAGTCTTTGATCTGCTCTTTTCAGAAGTGATGGTGGTCTTGATTTTCTTACTGTTCCCAGAGGTGGGTGAGGGAAGGGTGGTTTTTGGCTGTTCAGGGTGGCTGGAATGAGGTCCCAAGATGCCTGGACCAGATGTGTGCAAAGCACGATCTGAGGTCAGCAAGCTACAGTCTTTGAAGTAGTTTGCACTCACTCACTGGCCAAGAGCAGCTTGGATTCAAATGTCACCTCTGACCCCTATTGGTTGATTGACCCTTGGCAAGACCTTTAACTTCCCAAGGTCCTAGACAATTCTCTAAGACTATAAGAACCAGAGTAGGTGAGTGTATGTGTTGGTAGAGGGACTTTCCTCCCCAGGGACCTCCTTGCAACAACGAAATAATAGATTTGACTCAAAAAACCCCAAGAACTAATTTAGTGGAATAGATGTAGATTGCCCCCCCCAGGTTGTTCTGAGGTTAATTTTTGTCAAATAAATGTTACTTTCCTTATTAATTCCATTATAAAATAAGGGATGTATTCCACTGGGGAGAAAAGAAAGAAAGAAATTGATCACCTGGGTATGATGACTGCCATGATGGATAGAAAGCTAAACTTGGAATCTGAATTCAAATCTCTCCTCTGACATACAGAGCTCTGTGTCCACGAGCAAGGGACTTAACCCCTCTCTGCCTCAGTTCCCTTGTCCATATGCTGGGTGTACTCAACCTTCAGGATTGTTGTGAGGCTCCAAAGACAGAATCTATTCAAAGGACGATGTCGATTTCAGCTGTCTTTGGAGGCAGTGATGGTTGGACTCAGAGATTCCTGAAGCCCTGGGTTCAAGCCCTGCTTCTCACCCATGTGTCCATGTGCCCCCCTTGCAGGCCACTTTTGTCTTGGTACCCCAGAGATTTTTCTAAAACTAAGTTATGGGTCAGAGGCAGATCTGCATTGGTGAAGAGAGTATCCTTATCTAGGAAATTCCCATAATGATAAAATCACAACTCTGAACCAAACCAAACATTGCTTTCATCCGCATCTTCAGAGATCTTCTTGATGTGATCATCCAACCCCACCCCTTCATTTTTCCAGCTTGCAGCTGTCATTCCAGCCTTATCGCACATCATTCTCTTTCCTCAGCTCTCACTCTCAGCCAGACCGGGCTCCCAGGCAGTTCCCAGAAACTGGAGCTCCATATCCTGCCTCCACACTTGGACATAAGCCATGGCACACCCTGCCTGGCTTGCCCACTTCCTCATTTCTGTCTCTGAATTTTCATTTTCCTTGAAGGTCCAGGCCCAGCCTGGATGAGCTTGCCCCTACATCAGTGAGGAAAGAATCATTTAGAAATATTTGTGAACTTTTTGAGGTATTAGGAGATAGCTTGGTGCAGGGGAAAGAAGACTGGCTCCAGAGTGAGAGGCCTTGGTTTCAAATCCCACCTCTGATGGTCACTGCCTGGGGGACATTGGGCAGTTCACTCACTTTCCTCCTCTGTAAGAGGCCGCCCTTGGTCTAGATAACCTCTGTGAGGCCCTCCACAGCTCTTCAGCAAAGCTCAGAATGAGCACTGGCCCAGTTATCACAAGTGACCATCTTTTTCTTGGGTGCTGTTTGTAAGAGGTAAAAGAAAATCAATGAACCGGGGAATTGACCCAAATGTTGCAGAAACATAATTTTGCCAAGTGGAAGCCAAACCTTCCACAGAGCCCCATGGGCCCCAGGAGGCTCTGAGCAGAAGGACCTAGGAGCCTTTGTTTCTCTCTTTTCACATTCCTAACTCTGCTCCCCCATGGCCTGGGAGAGTTTCCAGCTGGTCTGCCTAAGTGAACAGGGCCCAAGTCATGTTTCCTTCCTTGGTCTCCTGGTGACAACAGCAGATGGACGATGGGCTGAGCAGATTAATCAAGCAGGGGCCCACACGCTTTCAGATTTGGTTTTCAAATTCACTCGGTTGGCTGCCCAGGGCCGGCTGTCGTGGTTGCTACGAAGGAAGTTGGGAGGCTTGTCCAGGCTGGCTGTTCCTCTGGCTCGTCTTGGCTAAAGGACATGTGCGTCGTATTCCAATTAGCATAGTCCCAAGTCACAGGGGTAGAAGGTCAAAATGACGTTGGGAGTGTCTCGCCTGAACGATGTCACCCACTAGCTGAGAGAGGGATGCTTAATGAAGCTTCCAGCCATATGGAAACATGAGTTCTTTACTGAGGGCATTATTATTATTTCTGTTACTATTGGTTCAGCTGTATGATGTCATGAGTGTAGAAAATGCTGTGTTTCATGAATCTAGAGAGTCAGTGGACTTGACTGAAATCCTCCTGACGTCCAGAGAAGTTGAGAAAGCCCAGCATCTCGGGCAGGCCTCTTGCACTGACGTGGACCTGAGACACACAGGTCAGGCAGACGTGGCTGGGCTTCCACTTGCAAACTGGTTGGGGCGTCCAACTGAGGAGATCTACTCGATTAGCAACTCATCCAAATTTATAGCCTTAGAGAGTTACTTGGGGCAATTATAAGTTAAGTGACTTGCCCAGAGTCACTTGTCCAGTATGTGTCAATATTTTGTTTAGTTGTTTTCAGTCATGTCCAACTCTTTGCGACTCCCTTTGGGGTTTTCTTGGCAAAGATGTGGGAGTGGTTTGCTATTTCCTTCTCCAGCTCATTTTACAGATGAGGAAACTGAGGCAAACATGGTTAAGTGATTTGGCCAGGGTCACACCATAAGTGTGTGAGGCTGGATTTAAACTCAGGTCTTCCTGAGGACCAGCATTCTATCTACTGCCCCACCCAGCTGCCTAATATGCATCAACAGCAGGACTTGAACCCAGGATGCTAGCTTTCTATCCATCATCTCCACGCTGTTTGTCCCTTCAGGAGCAGGTGATAATGATTACAACAACAACAACAATAATGATAGTGCAAGAAAATTCATTGTAATAGAGTCAAGAAGACTTGGGTTTGAGTCCTGACTCTGATAACACACAGACCCGTATCCTTGGGCAAATGACCTAAAATTACTCAAACGACTTAAAGTCCCTAAGTGGCAGACAAGTTCCAGTCTGTGCTGGTGGAGGAAATTCTCTCACTGGGAGTTTCCTCTATCAATGAAATCACTGATTCAGACCAAAAGATTAATATGGCTTAAATGAGAAGATTCTCTGTGGGGCCCATTCCACATTCTAACATAACTAGGAAAGGATTGAATTGGGTTGTTGAACTGGGGTTCTTGAAAATCTCCTTAATAATGTCCTGGCCTTTCCTCCAAGGGCTAAAGGATTGGAATGAAAGACTGTAGCTCTGTTATGGAACGGAACTATCACTGAAGTCATACTGACTAATTTTCTAGATAAGAAAGAACTGAAGTCATTTGCTCAGTGTCACCCAGATAGAGAACAGAGGCAAATGGCCAGCGCGTCTTCCAACTCCAGATTCCTTGATCTTTCTACAAGAATTACAAGGCTTAGAAGGCATCTGGATGAACTCCCTAGAGAAGTACATAAAGAGACTGAAGAACAGGAAAGGTGATGTGGTTTGCCCACAGTCACCCAACCAGCAAGTGGCAGAGTGGAGATTTGAACCCAGGTCCTCTGAATCCAGGTTCCAGGGCTTTTACCCTTTGCATTGCTACCAGATACGCTTGCTCAGTCATCTGAAAGAACAGCTGAGGGATCATATGAGATGGTTGTGGGCTGTAAGCATCATTTATGGAAGAAGGGCTGGCTTGGCAGAAAGAATCTCTGGAGACCTTTAAGATAATGTGTACTGATCTCATCCCATTGACTTATAGGAATGAAATGTAGAAGGCAGAATCTACCCTTGAAGCCATGGTCCATTGATGGGTCTCTGTGGCAACATCTATAAGTGACATCTTCCATGCATGTCTTTTGGTAAAAGAGCAGATAAGCAAATACCAATGTGGATGGCATCAGTCTCTGCAGCTCCACCAAGCTCATGGCAGTGAGCTCTGGGCCTAAAATACTCCTGGCCCACATGGCATCTTGGCGTTTTTTTCTCACACAAGCATACACTTGTGCTTTGCTTGACATTAAGGGGCATGCATGGTTCTGGAAAGAGGCTCCAGAGGGTCCTCAGTTCAGAGATCAAGGAGCCTCATGTGACTGAGTTGGACAGGTGAGGGGCTTGGGCAATGTGTGAATGATCATTCTGGGGGGCAAAACTCTTGATGACTAGGAAAAAATGGCACACTCATACAAAGTAGTGTACTGCCATCAAAGGTAGGACAGTGTGGAACAGTGGCCACCCACTGTACCCCACCTCTTCCAGAAACAAACACCAAAACACTGACTTGGGAGTCAAGAGAGTGGGGGCTAGTTCCTGCCACCAGCTATCTTTAGTCAAATGTGACTTTAGTCATGCCACTTGACATCTTGGCCTGTTTCTTCATGTGGAAAAGGAGGACATTGGACCTGGATAACATCCTGATAGGTAATTATCCAGATTGGCGGGGAGAGGAGGGAGAGGCAACGAGGCAGAGACATGGGCAGAAATGATCTCTGGAGGGTTCAGAGGCCATAGAGAGCTAAGAGTTGGGAGGACCTGAATTCAAATCCTATCTCAGGGACCCACTACCTACCCTGGGTAAGGGACTTAGTCTCTCTCTTCCTTTCCTCATCTGTAGAATGGCCATACAAAGAGCACCTTCCTCTCAGGATTGTTGAGATGCCACATGTAAAGTACTCTTACCGTTACTGCTGATGGTAGAGGTGAGAAGCAGGCTCAGGAAGGTTCGAGACTTTCTCCAAGGCCAGTCAGTTTTGCAGACTTTGCAGATCTAAGGCATCTGTTGGGGACTGTTGCAGGTCATGGGTCTTCTAAAACTTGGTAGATAGTCTTTGTCACTTGCTGTGGCCCCCCAATTTATCCCCTTGTAGCCAATCTGGAGATGAACCTCCGTGATTTGTCTGGGCAGGTAAGCAGATGGTCACGTCTTCCCCTTCTTTAAGGCCATTCTTTCTTTAATGTTTAAGACTTATGCAACTATTCCCAGGGTCCTGAGTTGTCCCCATCAGGTTCTGAGGGAGATGGGAACAAGTTGGTGGTTGGGGCTTGACTGGCCTGGCATGTACTTTATTTAGCCATTCCCCAGTCAATGGGCACCTGCACATACACTCATCATGCCATAGGATCATAGAATCACGAGTACCCTAAATTTAGAATTGGAAAGACCTTGGAGACCATCAAAAGTTCAACTCTCTCAATTTCCAGATAAGGAAACTGAGGCACAGAGAGGTTAAGTTATTTGCCGAGTGTCACCCAGCTAGTAAGCGTCTGAAGAGAGATTGGAGTCAGACTCCATTCAATACACCGCTCTCTACTTTGCCACTACATAATGTGGTACTATAAAGATTTTGACGTATACAGGGTCTATTTTTTAATCATTTTTTCAGGGGATGAACATTTTAGCTTTTTTCTTTGCACTATTGCACAATGCTCTCCAAAATGATTGTTATTAATTTGCAGCTCCAGTAGTAATGGATTCATTTGCTGGTCACCCCCATCAACACTTTGAAGGAAGCTAAGGATCCTATGAAGTGGGCTTGAGTAAATGCATGAACTAGTGTCATTAAGTCCTTCTTGTGTGCCCAGCACTATGCTAAGTGCCAAAGATACAAATGCAAAAATAAAGTTGGTGCCTGCCCTCAAGGGCCTTGCAATCTAATAGGAACTTTCTCTTTTAAGTGAAGCATAGGAGACCCCATGAAAGGCACGAACGTATATATGAAGAGGACTGGAAGGGAAGTGATTGGGAATAAGATCTGTAAACGTCTTTGAGGGATGTATTGTGGAAAGGTCCAAACACCAGGATGGAAAGTTTCTGTTTCGGCCTAGAGGCCATAAGGAACCATAAAAGGTTTTTGGTTTGTTTGTTTTTTGTAGGAGGGAAAGTGGTCAGATTGGTGATTTAGGAATACCTCGCGGTAGCCATGGGGAGGATGGTTGAGAGAGAAGAGGGTCTAGAGACAGGGAGGCTGACGAGGAGACCCCTGCACTTGTCATAGCCCATATTGGCCAGAAGTTACAAGGAGCCCAGTCCCTCCAGCCCAGATGATTTACTGAGCACTTTGCAAAGACTGATGGAGGAGGATTTGGGAGCCAAGTGGTTCATCCCCCTGGGACTGGCAAGACTGCCCTGTTTGGCTATGGGAACAGCAGCTGGGTGATTCATAGCCTAGACTGGTTTGATAAATAGCTAAGTGGGACTGCAGGGTGCAGGAGAAAGACCAAGGGGAGGGGGCTGAATCTCACCTCCCCACAATTTAAAAAACAAAAGAGAAAATGTAACAGGGACCCAAACATCTCTCATAGTATCTGAGGCTGAGCTGGAGGACAAACTTATTGGAAAATAGGCCAGAGGGAGGGGCAACACCAGGGAAAATGGTGACCCTTTGCGGGTCAGGAATCCGAGTCTCCACTACATGCATTAGGGAACACAAAGCCGGGACAGACTTTGAGTTATGGGGCCATAATTCCATCTCGGGGTCCTGTCAGGAGCATATGCCACTTGTATTCGGCTCTTATGGTTTATGAACCCTCCTTGCACCCCACCCCCTTCTCCAGGGAGATTAACAGCTCTGTAAATTACAGTTGTGTTTTTAAAAAAATGTTTGTTGTGTCTCAGACAAAGAACCAAGAACCGAAATCCTTTGAACAGATCTTCCACTCCTGCAGGGGGCCTGAGCTGGGCACTCTAGGCCTCTTGGCTTCGGCCATTGGGAATGGGGTCAAGGAACATGTCAGGGATGACTCAGTAAGGTGTTTGCCTTTGATTTATAGGAGTCTTCTCACATTCTGAGTAGGTGGGTTGGGTGTCATCTTTGTATGTGTCCAATTGTTCAGGCAGAGAAAGGGGAATGAAAATTAGTCCAGCTAGACAGTGAATGATGGGATTATTCCAAAAGGAAAGTAGGCTGGGACCAGAACTGAAATGGAGGAGGAGAATAGACTGGATCGATTTTGGGAAACTGCCCAGTTCTTTTGTTTTTAAAAATATATTTTATTACCCTTTTTTTAACATTATCTACATTTCCCACTCCTTCCACCCCCACCCAGAGATCGGCCCTTTACAATAAAGAAATTACAGGGCGGGAAGAAAAAAGAGCTCAGCAAAATGTTATAACATACGATGAGTTTCACATTGTATGCAGTATCCCAATCCTACGGTCTCCCACCTCTGCCAAGAAGTGGGGGTGGATGTTCTTCTCTAGGACCTGGCTCAGTCCCAAATTTCACAGTTAGAATTTGGTTAAAACTTCCCAGCCTTCAAGCGGGAAGGTTTTCTTGTAGTGGTTACTTTCCTTCGGCCGTTCATGGTTTCCCCGCTTCTTTTCTCCCTGTTACTGCTTGCTTCAGTCAGCATCCATTCCTACGTGTCTTCCCATGCTTCTCTGTCTTCATCATAGGCACAGCTTCTTATAGCCCCAAAATAGTCCGTTACATCAGGTCACACAAATTCTTAAACATTCCCCCGATAGAGATGGCCTAATTCTTTTGGAAAGTGCAATTATTTTTCCTGAAGTGAGATCATTTAATATTAATATTCTGCTGATAATCTGGGTGAGGACGGAGTGACTTCCAAGAATAGGGGATGGACAGTATACAAAAACACCGAGGTGGGAAATGGAGCCGGGAACAGCAAGGAGGCTAATCTGGCTGGACTGTGTAGAGCATGTAAAGAGGAGCCATGTATCGCAGGCGTGGGGAGGCTGGCTGGGGTAGGTCCTGAAAGATTGTTACATGAGAGACTGGAGCGCGCGCATGATCCTAGGGAAATTGGATGGAGAGAGGATAGTTTGCACAAAGATGATCAAGACTGACTGAGGCACAGTTTTAGGGTAGCTGAAGGGAATATGCATATATGTATGTGTATGTATATATATGTATGTGTGTGTATGTATATATGTATGTGTGTGTATGTATATATGTATATATATATATATATATATATATATATATAGAGAGAGAGAGAGAGCGAGAGAGAGAGAGAGAGAGAGAGCGAGCGATGGCACAGGGTGAGTTGAAGATAAAGGGAAGATATCTAAAAGAAATAAAATCAAATTCAGGGATGAGAGAGCATCATATTGAGAGAGGGAGATAGGCAGAGATAGAATGGGGTGGATTATCTTGAATAAAGGTGGCAAGAGGAAGCAGTTCTGGGGGAGGAGGGGAGAGGGCGGGTGAGGGGGGAATGAGTGAATCTTGCTCTCATCAAATTTGGCCTGAGGAGGGAATACCATACATAATTGGGTATCTCACCCCACAGGAAAGAAGAGGGAAGAAGATAAAAGGGGGGGATGATGGAGGGGAGGGCAGGGGGAGTGGAGGTAATCAAAAACAAACACTTTGGAAAGGGGACAGGGTCAAGGGAGAAAATTCAATAAAGGGGGATAGGTTAGGAAGGAGCAAAATATAGTTAGTCTTTCACAACAAGAGTATTGTGGAAGGGTTATACATGATGATATACATGTGGCCTATGTTGAATTGCTTGACTTCTTAGGGAGGGTGGGTGGGAAGGGAAGAGGGGAGAGAATTTGGACCTCAAAGTTTTAAAAACAGATGTTCAAAAACAAAAAAAAGTTTTTGCATGCAACTAGGAAATAAGATACACAGGCAATGGGGCGTAAAAATTTATCTTGCCCTACAAGAAAGGAAGGGAAAAGGGGATGGGGGGGAGTGGGGTGACAGAAGGGAGGGCTGACTGGGGAACAGGACAACCAGAATATATGCCATCTTGGAGTGGGGGGGAGGGTAGAAATGGGGAGAAAATTTGTAATTCAAACTGTTGTGAAAATCAATGCTGAAAACGAAATATATTAAATAAAAAAAAGACTGACTGAGGCAGCATGTTCTTGGCTCTTATATTTCTTTTAAAAATAAATTTATTATTTCTTTGTTTTTCGAGTTCTGAGTTCTCTTTCTCTCTCTTGTCCCTCCCTCACCCATCGAGAAGGCAAGGAAATGCGATATCAATTATAGATGTGGCATCATTCAAAACAGATTTCCTTAGTCATGTTGCAAAAAAGCAAGAAAAATAAAGTGAAACAATGATGCTTCAACATGCATTCAGACTCCCATCAGTTCTCTCTCCAGAGGTGGGTAGCATTTCCCCAAGTCCTTCAGAATTGTTTTGGATCATTGCATTGATCAGAACATCGGCTCTGATACTTCCAAGGCTTGTGATGCTGTTGATACAGATCTTCCCACTGCCAATGCAGCCCCTCTATGTGAGGCATTACAATATGGTGGGGAAAGTACTGGATTTGGACTCAGAGGACTCGGGTTCAAATCCCACTTTGGCTATTTGTCACACAGGAGACTTTGGATAAAATAACTTCATCTCTCTGGGCCTTAGTTTCTTCAACTACAAAACGAAGGTGTTGGACCAGATGACCTCTGAGTCTCCTTGGTACTCCAAGTTGATGACCCTATTTGAGAGCCTTTGAGAGTTACTGTGGCTGAAATATTAATCCACTCCATCACAAGCCCCACTTAGCTAGCTTCCGTGAAGGCCCAGCCCAGGTGGCAGCTGATCACGTTGATTGTTGGTGTTCTCCCCTACCCCCAGCACTTTATCATTTTGTATTTATTTATCACATGCTTTCTATGCTCCCTCCTGCCTCCCAGTAGAGTGTAATCTCCTTGAGGTTAGGGGTTGTTTCATTCTTGTCTCAATCTCTAGTATCCAGAGCAGTGTTTGATGCATAGTATAGGCTTATTTGAATTGAAGAGAATGAATTGACTCTAGGTCAGTGGTATTTTCCCTCTTTCTGTTTTCCCATGATGCTATTTCCTTCTGTCTCTATAGCCTGTGTCTATAAGAGTTGAGTGCATTTTCCTCTGCAGAGAGGGCTGGCTTTCCTTATCAGCTCCTAGATTGTAAGAACTGCCTTGTTTTGGTCACTGTATCTATATTACCTACCACATAGTAGGAATTTGTCTTCCAAAGAGGCTAGTGTCCATTACCCTCTTGTATCATCTTGTATCTATTTTATTTATACCTATATAATATTTTCTCTGGGCTCACTCACCCGACCCACACTGAGTCTGGCAGGTTGAATCCCCAGGAGGCAGCTGCGATTACTTTCAGGCTTCTGT
This sequence comes from Trichosurus vulpecula, assembly GCF_011100635.1. Classification (NCBI taxonomy): domain Eukaryota; kingdom Metazoa; phylum Chordata; class Mammalia; order Diprotodontia; family Phalangeridae; genus Trichosurus; species Trichosurus vulpecula. The sequence goes on from NC_050577.1 coordinate 16,835,524, forward strand.
GGGTGGTTATTCTCCTAACGCTAGCTCAAAAGCCCCCACTAGTGTGCTTCCCTTCAACAATCAGCTAGTTGGCTCAGTTCTTCAGCAAAGGCGTTTACTCAAATGGTGTAGCAAAAGCAATAGCTATAAAGCATTTCTCCTCAAATCAGGTGGCACACTTTCCCACAAATACACAGAGAGTACAATGATACTGATGCACAGATAAGAAAAAAATGTCCAGGATAACTCATAATTCTGTAATGTATTGCCCTTTCTTTACTCATGAAGTTAGCTGTGGGGAATGGCATTGGTGACAGACAAGTTGCTCTGTGCTCAGCTAGGGTTGCATCTCATGTCTTGGCTGAACAACTCAATCAGGTTGCTTGGCTGCCAAGCTAGTTCTCCACTAGCCTTGGCTGCTGCTGAGCTGGACTGGACCCATTGCTCCGCCACTAGACTGCTGCCATTGGGCTACTACTGCCAGACTGAGTTGGAAAGCAAAATAAAAAGATGGCTTTGGAGTTATAATACATCTGGGTTCAAATCCCTGGTCTGACAATTACTAGTTGTGGGACGGTTTTGCAAGTCACTTTATGTCTTTCAGCCTCAGCTTTCTCATCCATAAAACAGGGACACTGATATACTGTGTACCTAATTGGGCTGCTATGAGGAAATCGGCTTTTCAACCTTAGACTGAGGTATTTGAATTTTAGTGTGCAGATGATGGGAAGCCGTTGCCCATTTTTAGTAGGGCAGTGGTACAATAAAAGTGACCTTTTAAGAAGACTAGTCTGACCTCTGAATTCAGGATGACCATGAGGAAGATGAGGGTAGCTGGCATTTTATTTCACTTTAAGGCATAAAAAGTACTTTGAAGGTGTTACTTCATTTCATCCTAATATCTCTGTGAGGTAGGTGTTATTATCATTCCCACTTTACAAATGAGGAAATTGAGACTGAAGTAGCTAACTAACTTGCTTAGGGTCATATAACTAGGAAAAGTCTGAGGTAAGATTTTAGTTCTGGTCTTACAGACTCCAGGCCCAGCGCTCTCTTCACTGTACCACCCAGATGCCTCATGGCCACTTCCGTATGCAGTGGGGAGAAAAGATTCCCTTTGTCTATCTGATTCTTTATGGAACTGTACTCATGTCTAGATTGCGACCCTTTTCTACAAGTCCTGTAAACCCATCCTGTGATCAGGGCCAGAAGGACCTAGGTTAACCGGGCTCTCTTGCTACCCTGAGACAATATTAAGAGTGGGATTAGTTAAACTCTTTTTAAATTAAACAAGTGTAAAATATTTTAATTTTAATTCTGTAAGTCATAGGGACAGGGATAGTGAGTGGATTTGTGATTTTTTTGGTCTGGGAGCTCCCAGGTGGGGGAAACCTCTTTATCAAGGCAGGTTGGCACCTTCTCTATAATTTATGGTCTTAGAGCTGCTTGGAACACTGACTTGACAAGGGTCATGTGATAAGTATAGCATGTGTAAGAGGCCCGACTTGAACCCAGGCCTTGCTGGCTCTGAGGCCATCTTACTGTCCCTCCAGAATATTCCACAGACATCTTAAATTTAAAGTGTCAAAAATAGAACTCATTCTATTTAGGCTTCTCACTACCTACAGGATAAAATCCATACACCTTAGCCTTGTATCCAAGGCCCTATATTGTTAGACTCAAACCTAGTTTTCCAGAAATCCTCCAGGTCTCAGATTTTCTGTTTAGATAGAGACTGAGAGACAGAGACAGACAGAAACAGAGGCTGAGAGGCAGAAACAGAGAGACAGAGGCAGAGAGAGAAAAAGAGAGACTAGGAGAAGAGTAAGAGTGAAGGAGTAGGAGAAAAGAAGAGGGGTAGTGAGGGGAAAGCTAGATGGAGGAAAGTCAGAACTGAGAAGCAGAAGAGATATCTCTCCTGGAGAGAGGCAGGAAGCTGATTAATACTGATTCTTTCGTCTTCCACACGGTGGTGCCAGAGCACTAAATTGCCTGGTCTTTGTCTGGCTGGAAGATGACCCACAATTCAGTGATGCTGGAGGATGGAGGCAGTACCTCATGTTCACCACAGGGTGGCAGGCTTTGCTCAGAAGAAACAATCTTGTGTTTGGAATGGCATTCATGAAGGATGCCATCTTGGCGCACAGAGCTGATGGATAGGACACTCCCTATCCCACATACAATTCTCCTTTCTCCACAATTTAGAAAGTAGAAACCCCACCAGTTTCCAGACCTCTGTGCTGCTGTGGAAGTACTAGACTCAATATTCTTGGGCTTTTGGAGAGGCCAGGTGGGGCAGTCAGAGGAGACTACCTACGTGATCTTGGACAAGTCCTTTCCCCTCTCTCTGGGGGGGGGGGTGGTCTTCACACCTGTAAAGTGAGGAGATTGGGCTAGATGGCCTCTGAGGTCCCTCTTTGTTCCGGAGCTCTGCATTTTTTACGATCCCTATGACTTTGGATAAATCACTTAACTTCCGGACCTTGGTTTCTCTATCAGTAAAATGAGAGAATTAGACTAGATCGTTTCTAAGCTCCCCACCCAACCCTAAATCTAGAAGCCTAGAGCAGGGAAGGGCCTCAGAAGATAATCTAGCCCAGCTCTCTCATTTTACAAGTGACTGAGGCCCTGAACAAGTTAAGTGACATTGTCCAAGGTCACAAGGCCCCATACAGCAGAACAGGTGTTCAAATCCAGCCCTTCTGACTCCGGATCTATGCTGTGCTTTCCTATGTGAATTGTTTTTTTTTTATTTTTGGCTTTGTATCCCCACCATCTAGCACAGCATTGTAGGTGCTCAGTAGGTACCCAATAAACTCTTGTTGAACTGAATTGAGTTGGATAACTGAACTCACATGCCCATGCCTGTTTTCTTTGGGGCAGAATTCACCCGTAAGTGAACCCTAACCATTTGACTCTGGTGAGGCTGTCTATTTTCTAAGATAGTTTTTCTTAAGTATCCAATTAAAATGAGCATCTTTTAACAACACTCATCTTCCCTTGAAATGATGATTGGACCTCCGAGATAAAGAAACTCATTGCCAAGTCTGAGTAGGTGATGGGGAGGGTGGAGGGAGACATTGGGTTGGGGCTGCCGAGCTCACAATGAAGCTCTTTAGAAAAAAATGAAATTAGCAAATAGTATGGACAACAACTTAGGCCCAATTCTGTCTCTGTCAGTGAATCACTCTCTGATGCAGCGATGCTGCTGATGGACGGGGGCACACAAGAAGACACTTTCCATTCCGGGTGACATACAGGAAGTCTTTGTACTTCTCTGGGCCTCAGTTTGCTTGGATATAAAATGAATATATTGGATCAGATGATTCCTAAGATTCCTTCCAGCTCAAGATCTAGGATTATTATTACCATCCTTAAGACTTTGGTTGAGTTGTGAGTTTTCTGTACCTTAATTCCTTCTCTGTAAAATAAAGGTGGTAAATGAGTTGACCTCTGAGATTCCTTCCAAGTCAGACTCCTGCCTATGTCCTATTTCCTAAGTTTTGGCTTTTCTGGGCCTCTGTAAAATGCAGGGGTTGGACTAGCCAGACTCTGAAGTCCCTCTAGATCCAGGCCTCTCTTCCAGGACAGTGTCCGTAGCTAGGGCCCGAGCACCAGGAAGTCACCCCACCCACATGGAGCAATGGTTTCTTTCTCTTGGGATGGATGCAACTGTTACAAAATACCCATACTTTCACCGTGGGCTGTGACAGCTGTCATATTTCTAATCCATCCAAGTGACAGGGAGGTGATTATTTCCGGATGTGACTTCCCTCCTCTTCTTTTCTTTCACAATCGGGCTGGTGCTCAGGAGCCCTCAAATGGAAAAGATGAAATGCTTTCTGAGATGATTCTTGTTCTGGGAAATGGGAGACTTGGTGACAAAGGATGATTTAACATTGGCCCCTGTCCACTTTGGTCGGCTGAATATTGGGTTCCAGTGAAACATTCTCTCATCTGGGGATGATTCTGAATGTTGAGGCCTGGAGATTCAGAACTGGTTGCAAAAAAGGGGCAAAGGTAAATAACTCAATGAATAGGGAAATAACAAGCTGGAATTATCTTGGAAATCTGATGGGGTCCTTCATCTGGCCCAGGAAGGCTTTCATCCCAACTCTGGGATCTCGCCTCTGTCTCTCAGCAGATTGGCGTCACGGAGGAAGATCTGACACACTCTGTCCCCTGCCTCTAGAATGCCTGGCTCCATTGAGGCCAAATGCTGTGGCTTAGCTTAGCTGAGATGTCGGTTACCTCTTTGATTTTGTCCCCTGAGAACCCAGCTTCTTTTTCATCCCTTTTTCCCATTGTTCACTCGTGACAAAATCATTCTCCACAACAACCACAAGTGCCATGTGCTTCTCCTTAAAGACCTCCAATGAGTGGGAGCCCACTGTCTCCCAAAGCAGCCCATACTTCTTGTGGACAGGTCATAACAGGACATTTTTCCTGAAGTTAAATGCAGATTTGTCTCTTTGTAACTTCTCATTGCCCCAGATTCTTTAACACCAAGGGCCAAACGAAACAAGTCTAACCAATCTTCCCTATGACAACCCTTCTGTTTGCATATAACAATCATGACCTCCTTTTCCAATCAATCTTCTTTTCTCCAGCCCAATAACCTTGAGTTTCTTCAACTCATCTTCTTTATGACATGGACTCAAGGCTCTGGACCATTTTGGTTGACTTTCTCCGGACCCTAGCCAATTTCTGAATGTCCTTTTAAAACTAAGGTACCCGAACCTGAACATAACATTTCAGATGAACCCTGATGAGCATGAAGCACAGAGAGCTGATCTCCTTATTGTTGTAAGTCAGCTTTCTTTTCATTGCTTTAGCTTTTTTTTGGTAGCCAAAGCACACTCTTGACTCACTTTGAGTTTGTAATACACTTAAACCTTCATGTGCCTTTCCCTTCCTTTTTCCTGCCCTTCCCTTCCCTAACCCTGCCTCTTCTCTTTCCTCCCCTTCTTCCTTCCTTCTAAGACTAGGTCTCTCTACCTCATCTAGCCTAGAAATGCAGGGGCCACTTGTGGGCCAGTCTCAGTAATAACCAGCACAGAAGATTTCACCTGCTTAGTTTGTCCTACCTGGGCCAGTTCTCCCCTTTTAAGATAGTCTGGAATCCCTCTGCTCCCAGGGGCTCACCATACTGACACCAGATTTAGTGTGGATTTACAACAGTCTTTATCCTGACTGCAGCTCAGAGCTTCTGAACCCACCAGCCTCAGCCTTCCCAGCAGCCAGGACTACAAGTATGGCCGATCACACTTGACCCACCTGATTTACAAAGAGCTGTCTAGACACACCTCCTCTCCCACTTCGGTGTGGGGAAGACCTAGAGCTGACTTTTGAACCGAACATTTCTCCCCATGGGATTTTATCTTATTCACTTCAGCCCAGTGCTTTAACCCAGCAATACCTTTTTGGCTCTTGATTACATCCTCCAATATTGGCCATTGCTCCCTTCTTTTTGTCATCGGACTATGATGATTGATACTGACATCAACTACTCCTGAGATTCATTCATTCAAAAACCTTTATCAAGCATCTACTATGCGAAAAAGCACTGTTCTTGGTGCTGGAGATACAAAGATAGGTGTGGCAAGTAAGTACACACATATGACTATTACGATCAGTAGCGCAAGAATAAAGAACTCCATACGATGAGCAATTAGAATAGGAGATCGCTTTTACCTGGGCAGTGGGAGTTATCAGGGAAGCCATCATGGAGAAGGTGGCATTTGAGTTGGATCTTGAAGAAAGAGAAGGATTTTCATTTCCACTAACAGAAAGCAAAACTCTTTGGATTCTGTCAAAAAGCAATCACTTAGCAGCCTTGGCTTTAAGAGAGCATTGAAGAAAGCAGGCTGCACGAGGATGAAGAGTGAATCAAGGATCATACAGAAGAGCTGTTGACTGGAGTTGACTGGTTAGAAGTTTGGGAGTGAAAGTAACTTGGTCCTGTTTTCAGGGTTTCCTGTGGCCTGACCGGAGGGAACACCCCCACAGTTGGTCTGCTGACATAGACTTTCTTGAGGAAGACGGATGGAAACAGAGACAGGTTAGCAGTTTCCAGATGGCCCTGAGTAGTCATAGTTATAACCATAGAACAATGGAAAAAGCACTTAGGGTCAGAAGATGTGGTTTCAGATCCTGTCTTTGCTATTGCCTTGGTGATTTGGGGTCTCTTTGCCTCCCTGTGCCTCAGCTTCCTCATCTGTAAAATGAGGATGTTGGATTAGATGTCCTTCAAAGCCCCTTCTAGCTTGAAATCTATGATCCTCTCTCTTCTCTAGTCCTGCTCTGGTCACTCTCCAAATATAAGGAAACAATTAATAGGCACTGGGTATTTGCATCACATTCTGTTAGAGCAGAGGTACCATCCAATTGGGGAGGGTGATCAAGTTCCAGGGAAGGATGATGTCTGGACATCAACAGCCAGGCAAGAAGGCTGAGTCTTCTTTCCTTCTGTCCTGACTTCCTGTAGACTTTCTTCCTTGTGCCTTGCTTTGTCCAGTGGGATCTTATTACATTGGACTGCAGGGACTTTTGTGCCAAGCACATTTGCTAAAGAATCAGTTCAGGTCCTGGGTCCACCCCCTGATAATTCTGCTCCATGTACTCCCTGAGTCTACAGTAACTATTTCTTTGAAGGGGAGGAGGTCAAGAGCATGTTTTGAGTTGGAAGGTCAAAGGCAGAACAGAGCTCCTTGTCCTCAGTTGTCAAATGCCCTACAAAAAGGAGTGTCTAATCATCCATCCCCTGGAAGCTGCTGGTGATTGGAGCAAATTTGAGAAATTTGGGACTCCTGCCTCTTTGATCATGTTTGTTCTTCTACCTAAACTGTCCTTTTCCTAACCTTCCATGTTCCATTTCATTCTAGTCCATAAACACTCAACTATTAGTAAGTCAACACGTTAGCCAACACTCAGCTACTAGGCACTTGCTCCAGCAGCTTCCTAGTGGCCCTAGAAGCAAACACAAAACCTTCTATTTGGGCACATAGTAGGCACTCATCCTTGGAGACAGAACTAGCATGAAACCAAAAAGACTTAGCACCAGGGCCCCACATCTTCCTTCCTGAAAATGTGTGCTTCCTTCCTAAGGAGACTTCCACTGCACCCCTCTTTCTGTTGGTATGGCCACTTACAGGTGGTTACCCCCAGGGTCCTATCATTGGAGCATTCCTTTTTGGAGGCCTACCTCCCCTGTCACCAACTCTCTTGTCCTCATGTGAAAATATTCTGCTCAATAAACATTTATTAGTTGGTTGATATTGATAAATATGCGATACCTTTGACTGTTGACACACACTGGCTATCTTATAGGACTTAGAGTTGGGAAAGGATTTTAAACCTCATTTAATCTTCGTTTACAGATGAGGAAACTGAGGCTCAGAGTGGTAAAGTATTTACTTCAGATCCCGAAGGTAGTAACTTAAGGGCGGTTTTCAACAGGCATCAAGGGCATTTTCCTTCATCAGGCTGAGATGTGCCCTTGGGCTAAGCCAACCACCTGAATGATGCCCTCCCATTTTTAAGATGAGGGAACTGAGACTCAGAGGAAGGATCTTCCCTAATTCCCTTTCAAGGGGATGAAGTCTTCTTTGGACTATGGTTTTCGATATAATCTTTGGGAAACACCAATAAAACCTCTATGTCTTCCGAATGATTGTAAACGGCCATGTCAGGATGATCAGCTGTTCTTCCCCACCCCCAGGACAGAAGATCCAATGGCTGCCATCGAGACCACTTCCCATAATTCATGCCCGAGCTGGGATGGTCCTGCCACAGATATGTCCTCATTAGTATTTCTGTAGAGATTTACATACTGAAGATGCTGTCTGCTACCTAATTAAACTATAGCCTGGGATGAGTCAGTGGGCACTAGGGAATCAGAGAATGGAAGAATCCTGAGAAATCACAGACTATGTCTCCCTCATTTTATTGATAATAATGCTTTCTATATGAACCATACCTGTCAATCCCAGAGCGTTCACTGATGTTGGCAGCCCTGATCCTCACTATATCTCTTTGAAATGAAAAGGGAAGATTATAACTTCTATATTTCAGGTGTAGAAGCTTAGGCACACAGCAAGAGAAGCAAGACAATCAATCAGCAACTAATTACTTATAAAGTGCCTACTGTGCACCAGACACTGTACTGGGTGTTGGGGATAAAAGCACAAAGAGTGAAATAATCCTTACAGACAAAAAGCTTACATTCTAATGTGCGAGAACCCAGATTTTTGGACTCGTGGTCTAGCGACTTGCTGGTACCCCATGTTGCCTCTCTTGCTACCCAGAGCGTGACACAAGGAATCAGTGATCAAATTAGGACCAGAACTCAAGATTCTGTACTGGGGTAAATAAAAACTGCTTCAAAAGTTTATGTTATATGGAAGGAGACAGGATGTATGGATAACAGCATATAGAGAATATCTACAAAAAATAATTAGCAAGCTGGACCAAGTGGTTAAATTCAGGGTCATTAGAAGGAGAGGCACCCAAAGTTGCGGGGTGGAGAATCTGGAAAGGCTTCATGGAGGAGGTGCTTCCTAGGCTGCACCTTGGAAGAGAGGGTGATCCTGTGAGATGGATATGAAGAGGGTTAGCAAGACTACTTGGATTGAAGCCTCATGGGTTTCTAAAAAGTTACCGGAAATGTCTCGTGGGGATAAGGAAAAAAGATGTCTCTATCTGTCCATAGATACCATGTTCTTCCTAACTCTAGCTCTTAGGAGACTTTTGAGAGTCAGAGTACCTTTAAATCCTTTACCATGGACTAGTCGTTCCCAGCACAGTGTTCAGGAGAAATGAGTCTGGTTCTGAGGGGGAAACATATCTCAGTCCATCTCTTTTACCTATTCCATGATTTGCCTCAATAATATATCTTTAGGTGCTACCTTAGAGCCCCTCCTACCCCCCCACCATTTTAGTCATCCTCAACTTGTATATCTTTATTCCTATTTAATCCCCACATCAGATTTTTCTGCTCCATTTCCAGGTTGCTTCAATGTCCCTGATACAATATACAAAACTAAGTCCACTTCCCTTGCTACAAATTTCACCAACCACTCTACTCAACCATAACTGATTCTGGATCATTCCCTACAGTGACTGTTGTTTGCCCACCACCCTGTTCTCCTCCCATTTCTCTCAAAGCTCCTGATTCTTCTCCTTTTATTGACATCCTTGTCCTGACTCCCTGATGTTAGAGTGCACCAAGGTTCTATCTTCAGTCCTCTTCTCCCCCACCTCTGTGTCTCTTCACTGGGTATCACCCAACCTTCTTCATCTCCATCTCACAGAATCCCCCTTCTTTTCCAAGGTGCAGCCTAGGAAGCATCTGCTCTATGAAGCCTTTCCCAATTCCCCACCCCCTAAATTCTGGTGCATCCCCTCTCTAATGACTCTGAATTTAACCACTTGGTCTAGCTTGCTAGTTATTTTTTTTGTACATATTCTTTATATACTGTTATCCATACATGCTATCTCCCTCCCTAACACAAACTCCTTGGGACTAGGGATTGTTTAATTCTTTTCTCTTGGTATCCAGAGGATCTCAGGGAATAGATACTTAGTGAATGTTTGTTGATCGATTGATAACAGCCCAACTTAAATGCCACTTCCTTTATGAAGCCTTCTTTGATCTGCTCAGTTGATAATGCCCTCTGGCCTGGACTATTATCGTGTGATACTGCACATTATTCAATTTAATTCAAGCTAATATGTACTTATTAACTCCTCTGCACCTGGCATTGTACTAGAGCTGAAGAGATGGCATCTCATGCCTCTACTCTGTAAAGCATATGTCTCTTGGAGGAGCTCATTTTGAAGTGGTATAGTAGATAGAGCCTTGGACTTGGTGACAAGAAGACCCAAGCTTGAATCCTGCCTCAGACAAATTACTAGCTATGTGATATTAAGCAAATCCCTTAGTCTTTTTGAGACTCAGTTTCCTCATCTGTAAAATGAAAGAGGTTGGAGTGGATGACCCCTTTGGTTCTTTCCCACCTAAATCTGTGATCTTAAACTTTGCATTTCCTGAGGTGCCCAGCAGAAGCCCATGTGGCATTAGCTTACTGTACACCATGTCACAGAATGGGGCCATGACCATGGATGTATGGAAGAAGGGGAAAACAGGAGATGAAAGCAAGCTTTATTAATGTCCCACTCTGAGGCAACAAATAGCTCCATTGGGAGTCATGGCTGCCCGGGGAAAGGAATCCCAAGCATGGTTATTGGGTTTCATTAGTCACTAATTAATTGCTATGGTTTAAATAATTCAACAATACAAGTGACTCATAAACAAAGAAGAAACTGCATCCCACCCTGATGATGAACACCCATATTCTGCTGTCTTCACCCAGAGAGGAGGAAGCATTTTGTTTTAAAAAAGGGGAACATTGGGTACAAAAGAGGAAACTTGTCAACAGAATCCTTGCAAGTTATTTATTCCTTGGATAAATAATAAAATTTAATAACTGGTTAGAAACTTACTTTTTGCTGCAATTGGTTAGAAGTTTTCATGGGAAGCTGTAGAAAACACTGGAAAAGAAATGCACGTACTTAGCATTTAGCAAATGAATTCAATTACCTTTGACTTTCATCAATTTATGTCCTTTGGCTTAAAGTTGTACTCATTGACAATTGTCTTTTGTTAGTATGGAATAGATATGGAATAGAATAGTCTGATATCCTCCCTCCTTCCCCTGGCACACACATATATATACACATTCCCCTTGGCAATAATAATAGCTAGCTTTTATAAAGCAAATTGCTTTGCAAATATTATCTCATTTGACCCTCACAACACTCTTGGGAGGTAGGTACTATTATCTCCCCCATTTTACAGACAGAAAACCAAGGTAGACCAAAGTTTAAGTGATTTGCCCAGGGTCAAGGAACTATAAATGTTAAGCCTCTCTGAGGCTGGATCTGAATTCAGCTCTTCTAGACTCTGGGTCTGGCACTCTATCCTTTTTACCATCACCTTGAGAGAAAAGTCTGTGTAATTGTTGTGTTTTCATCCCCAGTGCCTAACACAAAAATGGTGCTTAATAAATGCTTATTGAGTTAGTCTTTTCATTCAAAAATTATCTTGTATTTACTTGTTGGTCTAGATGTTAAATTAGAAAGTGGGTTCCCTGGAGGGTAGGAATAATTTCACTTTTCCTTGTGTCCCATCACTTAGCACTTAGCCTGGCACAGAGGAGGTGTGTAACAGGTCAGAAGGAAGAGGAGAAAAGTTCCGTCCTCTTAATACTTCAAGGCCAATGGCATGGGTGGCAGAACGGTTCTGGCCCTGGTCATCCTCGTGAGCCATTCTTCCTGAAGAGTTCACAAAACCAAACCATCCTAGAACTGGAATGGACCTTAGCTTTCATCTAGGCCAACCTATAATTAGGTCCATAATGATAATAGATCTATACTTGGAAGAAAGCTGAGGCCATTGTCCAACTTTTTTATTTTACAGTTGAGGAAACTGAGGCCCATGAGATGAAGTCACTAGTCTAATGTCCCACAGGTAGTGTTGGAGTCAAGATTTGAACCCAGGTCCTCTGCCTCCAGAGTAAATGCTTTTCCCATTGTACTCCACTATCTCCCTATTTCTGTTGCATCCCCTGTCTCTGCTTGAATACATTGAATGAGGCAGAACCTTTATTTCCAGCCCATTTCACTGGTGGACAGCTCTTATTCTTGGGAAGTTTTCTTGGTGCCAAACCTGAAATTGCATCTTCTATCCCTTGCTCCCAGTTCTGCCCTTGGGGGTCCAATGGGACACATAGATATCTTTTCCAGGTGATGTCCCTTCATGTACTTGATGGCATCTGTTATGTCTCTCCCTACTCCCCTTTTCTCCAGGCTAAACATCTCCAGTTCCTTCAGTTAGTCCTTACTGGCATGGACTCAAGCCTCTTCCCCATCCCAGCTCCCCTCCCCTGGAGTCACCTCATATCATTTCAAATCCTATCATTTTCTGCCAATGACTTTAACAGTTTCCCAACCAATTCTGATGTGTGCTGGAGAATAAGGAAAGCCTCAAAAGCCAGTCCTCTGGCACTTAAAACTGTGTTTGTTTGTTTACAAAGGTATTGCTAGCAGGCTTCCAGGTTGGAAAGGAGAGAGCAAGAAAAAGAGAGGGAGAGGGAGAGAAAACATTTAATTTAAATGAGAAACAATTTAAATGCTTAATTAGTTGGGGGGAAAGTGGGGAACAGGTGGTGTATCAGTCTGCCAGCAATCTTCAAATGGAAGTTGGTGCAAATTATTTCTTGGATTTAAAATGAAAAATGGGAAGCCCTTAAGTAGGAAGATTCATAATAGGCCAGGAGCTGCTGGGAGAAAACCTGATTATGCAGCGAGATACAATTTGAATGTAGAAAATGTGCCCATTTTTGTTTTCTTCTGAGGGAGGGCTGATCCCAAGCTCACTGAGGAGATTGACGTGAATTCCTATAGATCTAAACAGTGGTGGTTATATGTTGCTATACAGTCCCCTCAGAACAGGAGAATGAAGGCCAAGCAGAATGAGCTACCATATTACATCCTCTCCTGATGCCCCGAGGGGACCAGAGGCTCCTCTGGCCTGGCAAAAGCAATACATTTCTGGTCCTCCATTCTCAGCATCCTTCCTGGCTCTGCTGCTTCGTAGGCTTTTCCTCCACAGAGAGATTTCAACCCAGAGATCTCTCCTCAGAGATCTCTCCCCAGTCTGGAGCTAATCCTGGGCCTTTGAAGGCTATTTCAGTGGAGTTGAAGTCTTCTAGGTCTTATCAAGTTGGAAAGACTTTAATTGACTAGCATTTCATGCAAATTTCTGAAGGACCTATCGTGTGCTGCTCATTGTGTGGCAGTAGGTGCTGGCGTGCACAGAAGGAAATGGAATAGTCCATGCCTTCATGGGGATCACATTCTAATGGTCTTCAAGTATGGGTCCTAGATGGTGCAGTGGATAAAGCGCCAGACCCGGAGTCAGGAAGACTCATCTTGAGTTCAAATCTGGCCTCAGACACTAGCTGAGTGACCCTGGGCAAGTTACTTAACCTGTTTGCCTCAGTTTCCTCATCTGTAAAATGAGCTGGAGAAGGAAATGGCAAACCATTCCAGTATCTCTGCCAAGAAAACCCCAAATGGGGTCATAAGGAGTCAGACATGACTGAAAAACAACCCAACAGTATGGGTCTTGGCAAGAGGCTACAAGTCTGCCATTTGTAGAGTGGCTTAGTTCATTGGAAGACTCTCATCACCAGGTTTGCCCTGGAAAAGAGGGGCGGGTTTTGAGGCCAAGATCTTTTGCCAATTAGGCTTGTCCTAATCCCCTCAACTACTAACACCTTCTCCCTCCCCCCATCACCTTATGTTTATTTTGCATATGTTTTCTCTCCTGGATGGGTTTCGGCTTGTTCTGGTGGAAAGAGACTTCTCACTGACATTTCCCCGTGATGACCAAATTCCATTCCATTCAATCAACCTTTATTACACACCAGCTAGGGGCCAGGCATTGCAGGAGAAGACAAAACTAAGCGGTCCCTTTCTATAAGGAAACAAAAGGTACACAGGTTCACAAATACGAAAGAAATGCGAAATTTTTTGGTGGAGAGAGAGGGAAAGTACTTATAAATCATTGGAGGAACTAGCAAGAGCAGGTACCACAGAGGAGGTGGTACCTGAGCTAAGTCTAGAGAAGCTAGGGATGGAAGGAAGGCAGAGGAAGAACATCCCAGGCATGGGACATGGCTTTCCAAGGTCTTCCTGTACTGTATGATATTCATTAATACAATTACTTATTCATTCAATTCATTAATTCATTTGAGCTGGAAGACACCTTGGAAGGCATTTCCTATTATGAAGATGGGGACACTGAAGGAAAAGCCAAATTGAGACTTGCCCAGGATCCCACAATGTCTCCTCTGTATTGACTCCTAGGGGAGCTTCTGGAAAGTGAGTGACAGTGTTTGGGATTTTTGTCTCCCTCTCTCCACACCACCCTCCATTTCTAAATGCCCAATGAATTCCAGAAAGCCAGAAATCAACAGAATCCAAAAGTCATACTTGTCATGAAATTCACTGCTGGAAGATATTCTATTTTATGTGAACTTAGGATAGTTAAGAACCAAGGATGTACGTGGTGCTGAGTGTACAGAATCATGTGTTCCCTTTAAAGGTGATTAGGTATTGATTTCCAAGGCAAACACTCAGTGATTCGGAAGCTCTTGGGAATGGAATCATTACGGGTTGGTTGGGAGTTTATGGGGGAGCAGATGTTGGCAGAAACTCAGAAGTCACAATTTGCAGGAAAAAAGTCTGAAACAGACAGCTAACAAGGCTTAAGAGAAAGGAAGTTGTTTATTGACCACTGGATTATTTTGCTTTGCTCTGCATTGTGGGAAAATGTATGTATAGCTATACATTTGTGTATATAGATGTATACATATGTATGTGTGTATATTCCTGATGCCAATGCACATGTATGCTGCTTGTTATCAAGCAAACTACATGCAATAAAACCTCACAGTTTCATTTGTAACAGCATCCCCTCTCTTTGTGAGCTCACTTTCTTGCAACCTGAACCTACTGCAGACCCCAGCTGCAACTATTTTCAAGGTTCTAGGAAGGGACAAGGTGGGGAGCAGAGCTATGCCTCTACTACTACTACTACTACTACTACTACTACTACTACTACTACTACTATTACAGCTCATGAGCCCCCACCAGAGTGCTTACCATGAACAAATCAGCCATATGATTCAATTAACTCTGAAACAAGACATTTACTTAAAATGCAAAGAATAACGCCATAGCATTACTAACCCAAACCTGAGGCACAATTTTCAGCCAATACATACAGCATCTATAGAGAAGGTGGGCACAAAGTTAAAGTACAATGGTAGTAAGGTATATCACACAAGTGATCAAAGCAACTCACTACTCTGGGACTTCAGAAATTGACGCCGTCTCTTGGTGTCCTTGCATGGTTCACTGGTGGGTGTGGCATCTGGTTGGACAGGTAACTCTGTTGCTAAGTTGCCTGCTCCCATTCTGGGCCGAGAAAGCTCCTCACACAGCCCAGTATCTCAGGTGGATGACTTTCTTCGCTGGACTCCCTTCTTTTGATGTTCTGCTATTAGAAAGGACTACCCCTCTGCTCAGCTGGCCTTTCTCCTTCATGGCAGCTGTAATCTCCAGCATCTCTCCTTCAGTTCCACCTGATGTCTTCGGATCCGACAGTGCTATGCTCTTTCAAAAAGGGCAAAGACTTAGCCTAGTATTGGCAGAAAACTTTCCCGTTTTGCTGCTTTGCCTGGGTTCTGAGGGTCTTCTCCATCTCCCAGCTGGCAGTTAACAAACCTTTACTAGTTTACTAGGCTTTGAAATAATTTTGTTTTTAAACCAAACTTCCCGGTTCAGAACTGGCTTTCCTCAGTGACAGACCTCATTCTGGCTTACAATAATTAACCTATATATTTAGTAAATCTTTTAATGAACATTTATCCACTAATTACAAAACAGTTCTGGAGTTCAGGAATCCCTAGTCCTTCTTGGACATAGGCTATGTGGTGCAATGGATAGAATGCCCAGGGCTACAGTCAGATAGACACTTACTAGCTGTGTGATTCTGGGAAAGTCATTTAATCTGTTTGCCTCAGTCTTCTTATCTGTATAATGGGGATAATAATAGTACCTTCCACCCAGAGTCATTGTGGGGATCAAATGAGATTATAATTGTGAAGTATTTTAACACAGTGTCTGGCACATAATAAGTGATAATTAAATAAAATAACTATAAGTGACATACATGTATTATATATATAAATAACATAAAATAACTATAAATAAATAATGATTATTTATAGCTATAAATATATAACCATAAATAGCTATGATTATTAATAGAATAATGTAATTAAATTACATATATGTGTACATATTATACATGTGTATGTATATATGTGTATATACATATATGTATATGCATATACATATATGTATACATACATGTGTGTATATATGTATATGTGTATGATAGCACAGTGGATAGAGTATCAGGCCTGGAGGCAGGAAGGCCAATCTTCTGAGTTCAAATATGGCTTCAGATACTTACTGGCTGTGTGACCCTAGGGAAGTCACTTTGCCCTGTTTGCCTTAGTTTCCTGATCTGTAAAATGGACTGGAGAAGGAAAAGTCAAACCACATAGTCTTTGCCAAGAAAACCCCAAATTGGGTCACAAAGAGTAGGACGCAATTGTGAAACAACAACACAATTGTTGTCACAGTTCTTGTTTAAATGAACATCAAGGAAATAAGCACTGAAGCAATCTTCACCCTGGGTAAATTCATTGTCTCTGTGGGCTGATTCTTAGAGCTTCCCCCCACCCCCCCCACCCCCGCCACACACATGCACATGCACAAGCTGGCGTTTGCCTTTGCCTTTGTTCCTTTTAATCCACAAAATTACCAGAATCTGAAGGGGTGGGGCACTCTCACAATATATAATCCTCTTTTTGACTATCCTTATATGTTTGAATATTTGTGTTTGGTGATGATTGTTAAAAATTAAAACACATTGTCAAAATTGAAACAAAGTTTTTACCCAAAGAATGAGTTGGGAAATAGCTTAGGGCCAACTGATCACCACTGCCAGAAAACAAACTCAAAGCTTATGCCTTTCTCACTGGGTCAGGAATGTCTTCATATCAGAAGGATGAGATGATGACTCAGCTTGATGCGGGGAAAGAACCTTGCATTTGTGGTCACAAGACCAAGAATCAAGTCTATTATTCACTTGTTCTTTCACCTAGGGTCTGTCACCGTGTCTCAGTTTTTCCATCGCTAATAATAATTAGCACTACCCACCCCACAAGGTGTTTTTTGAACATCATCGTGAGAATGCAGGTGACAGTGCCTTGAAACCTGAGAGATCCCTAAAGAAATCATTATTGCATATGTCATCTCTGCCTCCGGTAGGCTTCCTGAAGATTTAACCCTTTTTGGTTCTGGAATTCCCACTAAGATGTGCCTGTGATGCCCTGATTGGTTAGTGCCTAGCATGGCTAACTCCAACTGGCTCTAGTTGTAGTCAGTTACCGGTGCCTTTCACCCCAGCCGTGTTCTGGCTTGTCTCTACACAAATTACTCCCCCTGTTTGGCCGTTTGTTTATATTCGTGTCCTCAGTGGCACAGTATTGGCTATAATTATTGAGTCATTTCAGTTGTGTCTGCATCTCCATGACTTTATTTGGGGTTTTCTTGGCAAAGATAGTGGAGTAGTTTGCCATTTCCCTCTCCATCGCACTGGGCAAATAGGTGGCACTTAATAAATGCTTTATTTTTTAAAATTTATTTTCATCATCATATCCTCTTTGCTCAGCAGAGTAGCAAGCACATAGTAGGTGCTTAAATGTTTTAAAAATTCAATTCCATTCAGTTGTACAAATGTAACCAATGCCTGCTGTATGGTAGGATGTGAACTAAGTGCTGAAGATGCAAAGGAAAAAAAAATGAAACATTCCCTGTCCTCAGAGACCTTTCACTTTGCTCTTCTTGAGGCTGAACTGCCACTCATCCAGTATGTCACGTGGGGAGGACTTTGGGGGTATGGGTTGAATTCGATGGCCACTCAGATCCTTCCCAACTCTCAGATTTCTAGGGTTCTAGGATTCTGGGATCTGGGAGGGAAGAAAAATATCTCCTTCCGTATTTCTGAGAACAATTACTGTTGCATTACAGAATGCAAGCCCAAGCCAGCCAAAGGACTACCCAATACTTCTTTGGGACTCCTGGGCCCTGCCTCTGTATTACTGGCCATAACATGTTTCTGGTGATCTTTTGACATATGCACCAATGTCTGTCTTCTTTGTACTTTAAAAAATTTGTGTTCATAGGGACCTCTTTACTACCTCCTCTTTCATTCATTCAGCATTACTCTTGCTCTGAAATTTAAAAAAAAACCATCTTATTCTTTTATTAATAGGGTGCAGAACTTTAAAGGGTTATCAGAAAAGAGCCAAGACTAGTATCCAATCACAGTCTCCCTATTGAGGGCCAACTCATTCTTAGCTGTAACTTGAGAGTGAATTATGACCTTGTGATGGACTCCCAGGTATTTCTTACCCGGTATATAAAAGGTCAGGTTTTAATGTTGTCTGTGATATATGCACACAGCTCAAGATTAGGCAATTTTGAATGACAGAGTTTAAATTATGATTCAGTGAGGAGGCAAGAAGTAAAAAAATCACAGCTTTGCTGGAATGTCAAGAAAAAAGAGAAAATATCTTGTCCTTAGTCTACGTGAGCCTATGGATTAAAGCAGCAACCTGGAATGATCTTTTAATAAGAATTGCTAACATTTACATAGCACCTACTGTGTGTTAGACACTGTACCGAGTGCTTTACAAATATTATCTCATGTGATCCCAACAACCTTCTATTACTGTCATCCATTTTACAGATAAAGAAACTGAGGCAAAGAGGGGTTAAAGGGGCTTGTTTGGGGTTACACAGCTAGTATGTTTCTGAGGCAGGATTTGAACTCACGTCTTCTAGAAAGCCCAGCACTCTACCCACTGCACTGGAAATTTCCCTGGATAATGAGATAAAGCTGGACCAATCTTTAAGTCCTTTGCATCCTGTGAATAAACATTCAGTACAGACAAATAATTAGTTCTCCCTTACCTCACCTATCGCAAGGTTATTCCATATAGGAAACTGGCCCAATCTGATGGTGCCACCTAGTGTCCAGGCCGAGGAACTATCCGACTCCACTTCTCTTCCCTACATACTCCTTTCTTCCCCCCTTTAGAAGCATTGTACAAGCAAAACCATTTCTCTTTTTTCCTTTTGGCTTCAGTTTCCCCATCCATAACATGGGGATTGTACTGTTTCCACTACCTACCTCACAGATTTGTTGGGAGCCACCAGAAAGGATCACATCTGTCAAAGTACCTTGTATTCTAAATTGCTAGTAACTGTAAACCAGCATTGCTGTTTCCTTCCACATCTGAGTATTAAAGAACTAAATCAATATTTTAGGAAGATATATGCTGCTTCAATTTTTACTAATCATCACCTAATTGGAGTGCAAAATGCTTTCATTTTTATGGGTGTTATGCCCCCATTGAACAATCCCCCCTCGCCTGGGAGATGATTACCCAATTTCCTGCTAAAACCATTTATTTTGTTGTTGGTGAATCATTTTTCCATCATGTTTGACTTTTCACAACTCCATTTGGGGTTTTCCTGGCAAAGATCCTGGAGCGGTTTGCCATTTTCTTCTCCAAATCATTTTATAGATGAGGAAACTGAGGCAAACAGGGTTAAGTGACTTGCCCAGGGTCATACAGCTAATAAGTGTTTGAGGTTAGATTTGAACTCAAGAACGTAAGTCTTCCTGACTCCAGGCCTGACACTCCATCCATGACATCACCTAGTTAAAACCATAGCTGATAAAATTCCACTACTGTGTTTACCTTTATTCTAATTAGCCAAAGGACACAATTCATTAAAGGCAAAGCAAGGCATTTATTGATAGCATAGTAAAAACAGTAGGAACATACCATCTTCCCCGTAAACCTGGAGAGTACTTTCCCTAAAATACCTACAACATCAATGAAGGCTCCTATACAACACAGGGCAATTTATACCTTCAGCAAGGCTTGGGCCACTCCCCTAAGTAACCAAGGCACATACAAGAAAGGGCAGCTCCTACCATGGTTACTATAGGACCTCAGAGCTGCTGACATGGTTGCAGTTCTCTCATTGATCTGGACTTTGCCATCTCTATCATCCCCATTTCTTATAGCACAATAGTATTCCATTACCTTCATATACCACAACTTGTTCAGCCATTCCCCAATTGATGGGCATCCCTTTGATTTCCAATTCTTAGATACCACAAAAAGAGCAGCTATAAATATTTTTGTACATATGGGTCCTTTTCCCACTTGTGTGATCTCTTTGGGATACAACCCTAGAAGTGGTATTGCTGGGTCAAAGGGTGTGAACATTTTTATCGCCCTTTGGGCATAGTTCCAAATTGATCTCCAGAATGACTGGATCAGTTCACAACTCCACCAACAATGTAACAATGTTCCAATTTTCCCATATCCTCTCCAGCATTTATCATTTTCCTGTTTTGTTATTTTAGCCAATCTGATGGGAGAGAGATGGTATCTAAGAGTTGTTTTGATTTGCATTTCTCAATCAGTAGTGATTTTGAGCATTTTTTCATATGCCTATAGATCTCTTTAATTTCTTCCTCTGAAAACTGCCTGTTCATACCCTTTGACCATTTCTCAATTGGGGAATGACTTGTATTCCTATAAATTTGGCTCACTTCCCTGTATATTTTAGAGATTAGGTCTTTATCAGAGACACTAGTTGTAACAAACATTTCAATTTAACATAATAAAAATTATCCATTTTGCATTTTGTAATGCTCTGTATCTCTTGTTGTGTCATGAATTCTTTTCTTTTCCATAAATCTGATAGGTAAACTATTCCTTGCTTTCCCAAATTGCTTATAGTTTCAGCCTTTATTCCTGAATCATCATCTCTACTCAGTGGGGCTTGATGGCTGCTAGAAGATGCCACTTCAATGGCTTCTTAATGGTAGTCACCATGACCTCCATCTTCAGCCTCATCTAGTACCATGGCCCAGTGTGCTGCTAGGCCCTTTTGGAAAGAACTGAGACCATCAGCCCAGGACCATCAAGAGTCTTCACTCTGGAGAATGCAAGATCCCAGGTCTAGGAGTTGGCATTCAACTCCTCTCACCAACCCTCCTCCACTCTTCCCCTGGACTCTGCTATGTGCTTTTGCTGCAAGATATCCTTCGCAGTGAAGAAGGAGGGAAAAGAAACCCCCTCCATCCTTTCTGTGCTCTGCTAGAAACACTCCTAAGAGATGACTGTCTCCATTTTCCTCATAGTTTGATTCCAGCAGGGTTGTTTTTTTCTATCTTTAAACACTCATTACCTCTAATTGGAACATATTTCTTCATCATGGGAGTTCTTTGTCAAATTGTCCCCATACCATGTGGTCATCTCCTTCACTGGGCTCCAGGATCCTCCCACAGTGTCTCCTCTCCCTCCCTACCTCCTCCTCTAATTACATTCAATAAACATTTATTAAGTACCCACTGTGTGCAGAACACTTAATCCTGGAGACAGAAAGCTAAAAATGAAGCCAACCTGGCTCTCAAGGAATTCACTCCCTACCTGAAGGTAAATTCCAGTACAGTGGAAAAGGTGATGGCTCCAGGATGACCTGAGCTCGAATGCTACCACCCACTTATTTGACCTTAGGCAAATAACTTGACCTTTCCAGCCTCAGTCTCTTTATTTGGAAAATGAGGAGGCTGGATTTTATGGTCCCCAAAGCCCCTTTCAGCTCTGACTCTATGATATTCTGATTGTTAATAAATACAAATAATATGCAAAATAATTCTAAAACAGAGAGAGGACCAACAGCCAGATTGGGGGGAGGGAGAGGTTAACAAAGGTCTCTTGTAAGCAGCAGCACCTGCACTGAGTCTGGGAAGAAACCACAAGGTGGTGCTTAGGACATCTAGTGTTTCAGACATGGGGGGCCACTTGGGCAAATGCATGGGAACAGGGGAATTTTCCAAAAATTAAAGCAGGGAACAAAATCAGGCAAGACTGTTTTTTCTTTAAAAATAAAATCCACATATCCTACAGCCCTGTGCATTCCTAGTATTCCTGAGGCAGACATAAGCCCTGGGTGGTAACTTCCGCATCTCTGGGGTGCCTGAGAAGAGTGACTCTCCCTGGATGGCCACAGTCTGGGCAAGTTTAGAGAGTGCCAGCCACATTTGGCTTTTGGCAGCCTGTCCTGTTGCCACAGAAACAGGGATCAGAAGGCCAAAAATGAGGCAGGATATTTTAACCAAAATGCTGCCCTAGGGGAGAAAAGAAAGAGATTGACTTTTCCATCCTTTGTGAAGGGCTGATTAGTGGAGAGCAACCTGGCTGGTTTCCTGGGTAATGAGAGTGGCATCTATCTCAAAAGCATTCCCTGGGCTCTTCGGGGTTTTGTATTTTCAGGATATGGGGTTTGGCCAGTGCCCTGGCCAGGGGGCATGTGCCCAGTGGACCCTCTCTGTTAGTGGGGGCTTAGTTGTTGCTGGGTGAACTTTTAAAAAATATCTGGGGGAACATTTTTGGTGGGAATGAGACCCCTATTTAATCAGGTTTCTCTGGGAAACTTTTTTTTTCTCTTTAGGCCATTGTGACAATTGCTTCGTGTTACAATGACTCTATCAATTAATAAGCAAAGCCAACAAGGATTTATTGATAACTTTCTAAGAGCCCAGCCAGCCTTGTGACAAGTGCTTTGGGGAAAACACAAGGAAGCACAGACAGGCCCTGCCTTCTAAGAGAGATGTGACAAGTGCATGAGCCAGCCAGAGAACAGCAGAAGAGATGCTGTCTGTTGTTCAGACTGAGGAGGACCTGATGGGGTACAGATTAGCGTGGACTGAAGTGGGTCTGGAAGAGGTGCAAACCAAGCTGGACTTTGAAAAGCAAAAAGGTTTGAATGGATGAGAGGGGCCAAAGAGACCATCATGGGCAAGGAGGAGAGAATCAGTAGAGAACTTCACAAAAGGCTTTTTTTTCTTTCCTTAAAAAGAAAACCCATACATCCAATGCCCTGTCTGATGGGAATCTGACCTGGAAGATGGGGCTGTTTGGTTCCTTCTTTGGGGGACCCCAAGAAGCTGCTCGAATCAGGCCTATGGGTCCTGGGAAGCAGCAGATCAGGGAGGAGACATCAGTTCCTCCAAAGTCCTGAGGTATGCATACAATTAGTGGTATGACTTAAGGCAAGCCCCCTCCCCTCAACTCTTGGCATCAGGCTATCTCAGGGAGTTCACCAGAGAGAGAGCTTCTTAGTTCATCCTGACTGCAAGGCAAAAACAGATTCATCACCTGTCCAGTGTGGACATCTGTCTCCCAGGGCTATTGAGAGGAAAATGGTTTGTAAATGGTAAAGCAGCCTTTTGATAATAGTTAGTATTTATAAAGGAATATGGGACAAAGGACTTAGATTTGGATCTTGGCTCTGTCACTCCCTTGGGTGACTCACTTCCCTCTTGACCTCAGATTCCCCATTTGAAAAATGATCAGGATGGGCAAGATGGTCTTGGAGGTCCCCTCAGGCTTCGATTTATGATTTTCTTATCCAATGAACAAGAGCTAGTTGGCTAGCCCCAAGTTACCATCCCCTCTGACAACGCTCCTCTGTTCTCTGTGAAGTGACTCATGATGTATTGCACATGTCCCCTTAAAGACTTTTTAAAAGTTTAGTTAGTTGATAGCATTTGTTTTTACATCTCAGTCTTTCCTAGATGCATTCTTCTCCTCTCCTCTGCACCCTGCCTGTGAACTTTCCCTTGTAACAAAGAAAAAGACAATAGCAACAGTTAATAAAAATTACTTGATATATTGGCTGCATCTGACAGTGTACATAATATCTCACACCCGTAGGACATCAGGTCTCCAATAAAAGGAGTGCAAGGCATTTCCTCTGGGATCAAAAGTGCCCATCATAGCTGCACAATATTCAGCCATGTTTTTTCTTCCTTTCATTTACATCGTTGTAGTCATTATGTATATTGTTTTTCTGGCTCATCTTGCTTTCCTTTGCATCAGTTCATGTAAGTCCTCTATGCTTCTCTGTATGTATTATAGTCGTCATTTTTAGTAGCCCAATAATATTCCAAGACAGCCAAATGCTGCCATGTTCATCCACAGCCCAGTGCATGGGCACACATTTTATTTCCAGTCCTTTGCTACCACAAAAAGGTGTTGTTATGAATTACATTGGGCCCTTCTTTTCTGTTTTTTTCCCCTTGATATATGCCTACAAGTGGATCTTTGGAACAAAAGAGGATAGATGGTTTAGTCACTTCATTCCTTCGTTCATTTCGTTTATCTATCTATCTATCTATCCATCTACCTACCTACCTATTTACATCTATCTATCCATCTGCCTACCTACTAATCTATCTATTATATATCTGTCTATCTATCTATCCACCTATCTACCTCTTACTTACCTATCATTTACATCTATCTATCCATCTGTCTGCCTACCTACTGATCTATGTATCTATCTATTATATATCTATCTATCTATCCATCTATCTATCCATCTACCTACTTACTTACCTATCATTTACATCTATCTATCCATCTGTCTGCCTACCTACTAATCTATATATCTATCTATCATCTGTCTACCATCTACCTTGCTTGCTTGCATTAAACCAGATTTCATCCACATAAAAACACTGAAGCCATAGAATAGGATAGAACCAAGGGGGATTTGTACTGGGTAAGGAATGAGTGATCTGGAATAAAGCACAGGGGACAGTGTGCATGGGAGAGGCTGGTCCTTAGAGGTATCACTAGTCCTGTATCTGAAACTGCCCAAACAGCTCTGGCACCTGGCAATTATGAGAGCAGGAACCTACCCCATGCACTGGGCTCCTGTCCCAGGGCAACTGAGTAAACTCAGCTCCCAGCCACTTTCTAGGAGGAGAAGCTTCAGATAGAGCAGGCCTGGCAGCTGTTCGGGATGTACAGCCTAGCAGCTGCTTTGGAAGTGTGGGCTGGATGGGGTCCTCCATCCATCTTTGACCTAGACAACATCTTTTTCATGCTGAAGGCTCCCATCTGACTGGACAGTGATTGGGGCATTTGTGGACAGGCACAGATGACAGGCTGCCTGATGGCACAGGCCTCTGGGTTGGATTGGGTGTCTTAATTCAGGTGGAAAATCCAGTGTGATTTGTCTGACCAGCATGGAGTGAGACCAGCTGGAAATCGAATGGTGAGTGAATGGCTAGTTGGGAAAAGTCAACGATTTTGAGCTAGAAGTAGCTGCGGAAGCCAGCTAGTCCTTTCCCAAACAGAAATCCTCTCTCCAACATCCCCAATAAATGGTCATGCAACCTTTGTCTGAAGACTTCCAGTGACTCCCCATCCCATTCCCACTCAAACCCCCATCTTGAGGCAACTCATACCACTTGGAGACAGCTTGAATTGTTAAGAAACTTTGCCTGACACCAAACTTAAATGTGTTTCTCTGCAGCTCTTGCCCATTGTTCCTGGGTCTGTCTTCTGGGCCAGGTAGGACAAGGCTAAAGCATTTTCCACCTGCAAGCCCTTCAAATACTGTAATGTATTGCCCCACTCCCCCTACCAAGAATTCTGTTTTACACAGTGCTTGGCACATAGTAAGCACTTAAGAAATGCTCTGTCTGTCTATCCATCTATCCATCCATCAGTCCACCTACCATCTTTTTCTCTATTATCTATCTACTATTTATTATCTATCTACTATGTACTATCTATCTATTATGTATCTGTTATCTACTATATACCTACCTGCTGTCTATTTATCTATCTATCATCTATCTATCCATCCATCTCTCTCTCTCTCTTTCCATCCACCTAGACATCTATCTATACTAAAAATTCCCAGTTTCTTCACTTGTTACTCCAGTGGCCTTCCTTCCAATCCCCTCAGAATCCCAGTTGCCCTTCTCTGGAAACACTCCAACTTCTTAAAATGTGGAACATAAAACTGACATAATGCTCCACATGTGGTGTGGCTAAGGCAGAGAAGAGAGGGCCTCTCATTCACTTCTTCCTGGAAGCTGGGCATTTTTTTCATGTAGCCTCAGATTACATTAGGTTTTATGGCTGCCATATCATACAGTCATTTCATGGTGAGCTTTTGAACTCATAGGTCCATTGGTTGACTTTCTACTTCAGTTGATGGCTGGTGGCTACCACAGTGCCTGACATACAGCAGGTGCTTAATAAATACTTGTATATTGGTTGATAAAGACCTGAGAAGCATTTGTTGAAGACCTTCCTCCTAGATACTCTCTCCCTTCTCTCTGGGTTTCCATGACACTTCTCTTTCCTGGTTCACTTTTTATTTGGCTCCTTCTCAGACTCCTCTGCTAGTTCATCCTTCACATCATGCTTCCTAACTGTGAGTATTTCCCAAGTCTCTCTCCTTATCCTTCTTCTGTGCTCTTAGTAACTCACCAGGTCCCACAGGTTTAACTTCCATCTCTATATAGATGCCTCATTTATCTATCAGTCAGCTTCAGTCTCTTCCCTTCGTTTCTGTCCTGTATCACCAGTGACCTATTAGACACTTCAAGCTGAATGTCGGGAGACGGCTAATTCAAAGTGAGGATCTCATTATTTTCCTCTTTACACCTTCCCCCCCACAACCTTCAAGCCTTCCCCTCCCCCACTCTCCCCTAGGTCTGTTGAAGGCACCACCATCCTTCTAGCTTCCCAGGTTCTTACTCTTGACATTATCTTGAATGCCTCACTCTCACTCATCTCACATATCCAAGTCTCTCCAGTTTATTCCTTCCCAATATCTCTTCATTCTGACCTCTTCTCTCCACTCACCATTACCACCTTAGTTTAGATGCTCATCATCTCTCACCAGCCTCCTGATGGGTCTTCCTGTCTTAAGTTGCTTCCCCATTCTAGTCCATTCAACACATTACTACCAAAGTAACTTGCCTTAAGCACAGATTTGACCTTGAGATTCCCCTCCTCAATCAACTTCTATGGCTCCCTATTGCTTGTGGAATGGAAAATAAATGCCTCTGGTTGCTCATATCCTGTCCCTAACCAAGCTTCCCTGGACATTCATTACTCCCCCTCCCATACTCTGTGAACCAGTCAAACTGGCCTTCTTCAGTTTCTTCCACACAAGCTTCCACCTTTTGGCTCCTCACCTTTGCTCAAGGCACTCCTCCTTGCCTGGCATGGCTTACCTCTGCCTCACAGTCCTCTTCTTTTAGGACATGTTTCAAGTACCATCTTTGACATGAAGGCTTTCCTGATCTCCCTGCCTACCAGTGCCCTCCTTTCTAGACTACCTTGCATCCCACTACTTTGTATGTATTATTCACTTTATGTTTATGCTGTATAGATTTCTATAAATATTTATTCTATCTCTTCTATATGAAGCTCCTTGTTAATAGGAGTTATTTCATTCTTTGTACTTTTATTCCCCAAATTTGGCACACTATTTGGCACACAGTAGGCGCTCAATAAATACTTGATGGTTCATTGACTGACCTAATGTGTACAGAGCACTGCCATTTAATCATTAGTTCATGTTGATAAGACTGCCAGAGATTCTTCATTTTCCCATTCCACAAACCCAAAGCTCACCCAACTAGTGACATATTGAAATCCTCCATTGCAGAGAACCTCAAGTCATAATAATGAAACAGACATTGATGCGATGGCGCGATGCTTTGAGATCTGAAAAGCGCTTTAGATAATCTGATCTTCTGATACACCAGTCCTGTGAGGTAAGGACTGTAGTTACCATTTGTGTCATTTGGTTGATGCAGAAACTGAGTCTTAGAGAGTTGATGGGCATCTACTTTGCTTCAGTTCCTTGCTACTACAGAGACTGCTACTATAAATAATTCGATATAGATGAGGGCTTTCTTCTCAATGACCTTTTATAAAAGCTTGTTGATTGATCTTTGTATTGAAAGCAGGTTGAGTCTGGAATGAATTGATAGCATATCTCCTCCTTTGCACTAGGGTCTGGGAAATGCCAGTGCTAACTGACTTGCATGGACACCCAGATGGTAAAAGAGAGAGGAAACATAACTCTGGGTACGAAATCCAGACTCAAGAAAAACAGAGACAGACCTCCCGGACCCTTTACTTGTGCTGCTGATGCCTTTCCCAGATGTGAGCCCATTGGTTGGGTGTCTGGCATCCGTACCTTGTATGATTTATAGTACGGCTGTGAAATTGGGGCAGAAATTTCAGAATATCAATCACTCATCGTCATGGGCTTCCTTGTCTGGTGGAGCCAGAATTTGTGAGCTCTCCATGTAAATTAGATGTTTCCTTCAACAAAAAGAAGGTGGGCAAAGGCGATGCAAATTTTATTTTCAATGTCACTTGATAATGTATGAAGAGACCATAGCGTGGTGATGTAGGTCCTTGGCAGAAATGGAGACATCTTGGTCCCCAGTAATTTACTCCTGGCTCTTACGGACTTTAAGTCAGAGGTGTGTTGGAGGCAAGAAATGATTCTAACAGAATTTCTAACCATGCCTTGGCCCTTTGCTTCCCTTGTGGCAGTAGTAATGGGGATGGGAGAAAGAGGGGGCTAACAGAGAGATGAGGAAGAAGGCAGAGGAATCACAGGGTGATAGGATTTAGAATCAAGAAGGACCTCAGAGGTCCAGCCTCCTCAATTTACAGATGAGGAAACTGAGGCCCAGAGAAGTCAATTGTCTTCTTCTCCAAAGTCACCCAGATAGAAAAAATTCCTCCTTAACTTTATGGAGAATCTGAAGAAGGCCTGGAAGAATAGTTTTTTGTAAGGGGAGCTAACGAGGTAAGCTTTCTTAGTTTTGGCCTCATATAAAACTCAGCTTTTGGGGCATTGGGTTATTGGATCTTACACGAATTGTCGTCCAGGTGGTGATCTGGATTCCCAGCCCACAATTACGAGAAGAAAATTAGAATAGGAACAGGCAGAACCTTCTAGAGGTTGAATATGGCAGAAGCAGAGGTTATCAGTTGCCCAAAGAGGATAGAAAGAAAAAAATGAAAAAAATAAAAAAATCTGCCACAGGACCTTAGAAACACAGATAAGCATTTCTATGCTTGACACTTCACCTCTCTGTGCCTCGGTTTCCTAATCTGTAAAATGAGGGGTTTGGAGTAGAAGACCTCGAGAGTGCCTTCCAATTCTAAATCTAGGGATGATCTTATAACTTTAGACTGGTCATTTTCCCTTCTCTGTGCCTCAAGTTCCACATCTGTAAAATAAAGGACTCGGACTAGATGGACAATAGCTCTTCCAGCTCTGAACTTATGATCATAAATAAAAACTTTCGGTGCTAAAGGGGTAAACATCAGTTGCCTAGGAAATCCTTTTAAATAGAATATCACATGACAAGGGAGAAAGTGTGCTGGGTTTGACATCTGAGGACCTGGATTCGAAGCCTGGTTCTGCCACTTAGTGCCTATGGGACCTTAGGAAGCCCTCTCACCTCTATGGGCCTCAGTTTACCCATCTGTAAAATGAGGGGCTTCTGGAGTCTCTTCTGACTCTAGGTCGATGATTCTGTGACTTCCCACCAAGGTGTTACTGTATTTGCAATTCCACAGATGGGAATAATTTCATATCCAGGACATGATTTAGGTTTATAGAATTCAGGAAGTTCAAAATAGACCAGTGTTGGACAACATCCACGAACCCGACTGGAAGAATTCTCCAGATGCCAGACTCCTGGAGCTTCAAGGGGGAGGGGGAGCGGAAGGGAGGGCTGCTTCCTCCCTCCGCAGGAGTCTAAAAGGACAATCGTTCTCAGCAAAGGGGCAGCAGCCTTTGCAAATTCCACCTCCCTTAGCTTCTGCGTGTTTGCACTGAGGCAGAGCCTCCTTCCAGCCAGCTTTAGCCACACTTCCAATAGCCACCTAGAAGGGAGGGGAAGGCTAGGTGCACTCAGACCAGCTGGGGGTGGGGGAAGGTACCGGCCTGCATCCCAGTACTGCGGCTGACCTTGCTAAGCCATCTCACCCTCTCTTTGCTATCCTGAATTTGGAGTCAAAAGACCTGGGTTCAGACCCTGCCCCTGTCTCTTACATCTGGGTCTCAGTTTCCTCATCTGTCAAAAGTGACAGTTTGACTTCTAAGGTCCTTTAAATCTAGATCAATTATCCATTCAAAAAGAAGCGGCCCAAGAGACCCCATTGACCCCTGGGTGGGTATTCACCCTGGGGGACATACTATTACCTTCATCGCCGTGGGCTGCATGAGCGTGACTTTACCCATAATACCTCCATCTCACCCAGTGACCGAGCACTTTACCTTCAGTGTGGTCTGATGCTGGCTCCATTCCCAGCTTCCCACAGGTAGAAGCTTCACTCACAACCTCAAAATAATGTTATGAATGCGTTCGAGGGGGCGGCTATTTTTAAAGGGTAAGATTAAATGGTCACAAAAGTCTCATTGGAAGGAGGCTCATGATGTTTCGAGCAACTCCAGGTTGGTCACATCGGGCGTTTATAGACTGGAGCCTCCTGTAGAAACAGGAGACCGAGGATTATCCTGAAGCAACATTTATATGATGAAAACCATCTATAAGAGAAAGTCACATGGCCCACTAGACTTATTTCATGTTGCTAACAATACAATGATGTGTTAAAATGTGAGGGGGAAGACTATGTCAGTGTTTGCTGTTTTTATAAGTCACTGCTGTATAAAACTGTCAGAAAGGAACAATTTTTCACTTGATATCTTCCCCTCATTCCCTTCTCCAAAAAGCTTCATAAGTTTTTGTTACCTCGTTCCTCCCACTGTGGGCTTCTCATCCTCCCAAAGAGTTGTCTGGGTTTATCTACCCAGCTGATAGATTTCCTCCTTTGTATTATAGCTTTCTCTTCCTTCTCAAAGAGCATTTGACATCTTCTAATGTTATTTCTCATTTCTCTGGTCTTCATTGTATGAAAGGAGAATAATTTTACAGAATAATCAAGCATACAAGCATTTATTAAGTGCCTATTGTATGGCAGCCACAATGCTAAGTGCTGGGATAGAAAGAAAGGGATAAAAAGCCACCTCAAAATGAAAACAAAACAAAAATTGGCAGGACTAGAAGGGGCCTTGTTAACTTCAGACTTCTCATTTTACAGGTGGGGTAACCAAGGCTCCTGAGTCACCTGAGGTCACACAGCTAGTATGGAACTGTCAGGCAGAGCTGTGCCTCACTCTCTCCTCCAGAGTCAGGATTGAACAGACCTCTTACATTCAGTGTTGGAAAGAATTTCAGAGGGCTTCTAGTCCAACTTTCTCAGCTTACAGATAAGGAAACTGATGCACAGGGTGGTTGCATGACTTGTCGAAAGTCTCACAGGCAGCAAGAGACAAAGCTAGGATTTGAACCCATGTCTTCTATCTCCAAATCCTATGGCTTTTTCAACAACCACTTCATAGGATGAAACCTGTCATTGATGGAGCCACTGGGGGAAGCAGATTTGTGCTTCCCAGTTCTCCTTTCTCTGATCTTCTTTTCCCCCCATTTCCTTCTAGATTTCTGCTGTGCCAGGGTAAGTTTTAGAAGGCAGAGGGGTGTAATGGAAAAACCTGGAATCTGGAGTTATGAGGTCCTGACTTTGAATGTCACATTTATTGTTGTGATTTGGTCATTTTTCAGCTGTGTCTGACTTCATGACCCCATCTGGGGTTTTCTTGGCAAAGATTCTGGAGTGCTTTGCCATTTCCTTCTCTACTTCATTTTACAGATGAGGAAACTGAGGCAAATAGGGTTAAGTGAATTGCCCAGGGACACACAGCTAGTGTCTGAGGGCAGATTTGAAATGCAATCACTACCTAGTTGCCCATCACATTTATCACTTGTGATCTATGTCACTCTGGGCAAATAATTTCCTTCACACCTCAGTTTCCTCATCCATAGGGTCCTTTCTATCTCTAAATGTTCCTTCTCTATACTTCTCTTAATTCTATAGCTGCTGGTACTTATTTCTCTAAGTGGATATACTGTGTGTGTGTGCACTTTTGTATATGTGTATATACAAGTGTCACATTCAGTGTATATATACATGTATACATATGCACACATCTATGTGTCTGTCTGTCTGTGTCTATCTATACACATACATCCCTGGAAGAGTGATTCCCAGGTGCAGTGACAGCTGCCTTGGGGGCAAACTTCATGGAGAATATTATGACTTTTGTTTTCATGAGTGGGGGTGGGGAGTCTAGTAGCTCAGCCATTTCAGTGATGTCCCACCCCATGGGGAGTCTAGTAGAGAGCAGTAAATGAGAGAGAATAGAAAGGAAAGTGGAGAAGTTGACATGGAGCTGTGGGGAGAGCCTGGGAGCTACATATTATAATTGTTGTCGTGTATCCTTCCTTCTCGAAGAGGACCAACAACATCAGGAGGGTAATGTCTTGACTTGCAAGTGAATTGGATTTAAGTGAGGCAGAGCTGTGCCTCACTCTCTTCTCCAGAGTCACCTGAATCCAGTGGTGAGACAGGTTAAGGATGACCGGCAATGGCCCCGGGTGCCGTGGGAGACCTTGGCCATTTGAAGCCAAGGTCTTTCCCAGGTCTCAGTGATTTAAGGCTAGATAAGAATTGAGGTAAAAGATGGTCTACTTTGTCTTCACAAAAGAATCACTCAGGGAAGAGAAGATCCTCAGAGTTTCTGGCCAGAACAGAAATAATTACTATTTACATTCGCTTTGAGCTATCAAAATCCAAACAATGAGCAATCCAGTTCACTTGTAAGTCAAGACATCACAGTCCCGATATCATGGGCTCTCTTTGAGAAGAACGATATGTATTATTAAAAACAAACTTAAAGGTCAGGGCTCAATTTTATGATTAGCCTATCCTTGTAATGCATACATTTAGCCAGAATTTGGTCTCTGTCACATATACACAAATACGTGCACACAGGTGCCTGCTTGCATCTTTCATATACTCACGGCAAGGTGTGGACCTTGCTTTTAATGAAGTTTTCCATTAATTAAGGTGGGGGGTAGGAATTGATCAAGTGGAAGGGGACTCCTGATCAGTATTTCAGTATTTCCTGTTACTGAGTATATACATGTATAAACACGTTTATAGATAGCTAGACTAATAAATAATAGATAACATTTCTATGAGATTCCAACTCAAGTATTCCTGACTCCAAGCTCTCGACTCCGTCCACTCATGATTTTACCATTTCCTTGCTATGATCTTTCTGTACAGAAAGTTTATTCTCCCTCCTTTATAGAATCTGAGTTAGCATTTCATATGTAGGGACAAAGAAACTCTTAGGCACCTTATGAGGCCTTTGATTTCTCACTTGAGAGAATAACCCAAGGCCATCCTTCTGGTACCGGCCAGATAATTAACCTGTATCCCATAAGTGCTAATTAACTTTGATTAACCTTTAAAATCAGCCAAGAAAGTCTCCTCTTCACAGCCCGAAAATAATTTCAAAGATAAAATGTCCGTCTGGGCCTAG